>NW_005871057.1:8542315-8562893 GCF_000147115.1 Myotis lucifugus | reverse complement strand
GGGGGGTGAGCAGGCCAGCAGGGTGTGACAGTTGGGGGCAAGCAGTCCGGCAGGCAGAATGGTTAGGGGCGATCAGGCAGGCAGGCAGGTGAGTGGTTAGGAGCCAGCCGTCCTGGATTGCGAGAGGGATGCCCGAGGGATCCCAGATTGGAGAGGGTACAGGCCGGGCTGAGGGACAGCCCCCCCCCCCCATGCACGAATTTCGTACACCAGGCCACTAGTGTAACTATAGCTTGAGATGCTTCATTTGCATAAGTACCTATATATCTTACATAAAGTTGAGTGCATTAAAAAGTGTGAGGCTTCTGCCTAACACCATAGTCACGTAAACCTGATTCAGACAGGTGGGAAGGGGGCTATCTCTTGCCTTTCTTTAAGTGGATTCCATAAACAAATATTTCAGTAGCCAAACAAATAGCCAAAATTTTAGTACATCCAAATTTTCCCATAAGGTGCTTATTAGACATGTGGAATTCCAGGTCCCATCTGCTGAGATCTGGGGGTTGGTCTGGGATGGAACCCTGAGATTTGCATTTTAAAAATCACCCTCATTCTGATTTTGGATGTGGAATCACAATTTCAGAACCACTTCCTGCTCAACCAAGGGCAAGTTAGCTGAGGCTTATTGCCTCCGAGCTGTGATACAATTAAGTGTATTTTTGCTGCTGTTGTGACCTGGCAGCTCTGGAGAACCTTAAGAGTATGAAAGGACAAACTCATCCCAGTTTGACAGGGATTCCCCCAGGTTTAGCACCTGCAGAGACCCCTCAGTTCTAAGAAAATTGGGACAGCTGGTCACCCACTGAAAAAAAAACAACTTGTTAAAAAGTTGTGCACAGTGGTAGATACCAGAAGCAAACTTGACAAAGAACAAGAGGTCCGGTTGAGGTGATCTGGGCTGAGAACCCTCGCTGCTGAGGGCCATTACTTGGAATGACACAGAGGAGTGGAGGCCCCAGCTGGAGCACTACTTTTGCTAACAGGAGGGGAGAGCAGGCTCAGAAATGCTCACTGATTGAAGTCATCACAGGGGCAGTAGATGACCTGTCCAGCTAGAAGCAACTTTTTTTAAGCTTTAGAATTTCCTTATTTCCCAAATCAGTAAACCAAGACAATAAAGGTCAGGGGAGGGGAAACGTGAATTTGGCATAATTTGGTATCAGAAATATGATGTTGATTTGAATAACATAAGACCAAACAGTGCAAAATCCTCAGAAGCCTCTGATTTCACCAACATGTCATTCCTTTACATTCCTATGGACAGTATAACTAGTCACTCCAGATTTTTAGTATAACTCTTTCCAAATGAAAGAAAATAAAAATACCTCATTTGGAAACCTAGCATGTTTTGAGATCTAAAAAGGCAACCCAGTTCTATAGACCTTGAATTTTTGACCTAGTCCTAAAATTATCAGGGAAGGATGTGATAGAAAAAGACAGTCTTATACAAGGATAAGGGTGGCTGGCTTTTTCAAAACAGAAAACATGGTTACAAACTTTGTAAAAATCTGTTGTAAATTGTGTCTCTGTGAAGAGACAATCGTTTGATATCAATGGTCCTAATTTCATTGACAGAAGTTAGATTTACTTTCTTGAATTAAAAACCAGGATATTATGGCCTGACTGGATCTCCTTTAGGAAAACCAAAGCTTTCAAAAGATCAGTCCAAAGATAAGAGATTCCTTTCTTGCAACAGTGGAGATTGAATGAACTTGATGGGTGGGGCAGGAACAACCAGCTGCTCATTCAAGTCTATGATCATCTCTTCTTCCTGAACACAGAGCCAGACCATGCGTTCCTGCCTCTCTTATACTTAAGCGTGGCAGTGTGACTGAGTTCTCCTCAGTAGAAGAGACGTAGAGAAGACATGCACTACTACCAAGACTGATCCATGAAAATCTACCACACGTTCTTCTCCGTGTACATTTCCCTGAAAGCCAACAGGGATGGTGGCCCATATGGTATCATTGGATGCATTTGTGAAAGATGACAGAAACTCACCTGCCTGGGGCCCAGAACGACTGCTAAGAAAGACATCTGTCCAATTGTTCACCTGCATTGTGTAAGGGCCACTGTGTGCTTGGGTGACAATTACTAGCAAAGTTAGCCCACTTTGACTAACTTAAACAAAACCCCAGGACAGACTTCGTTATGGAGCTCTTGCTTTTAGGGCTGGCTGTGAAAAGAGAGATCCAGGGGATGCGCACGCACTAGGGGAGGGGGGCCCTCTGCTATAGGCTCGGCATTCTCAGTGCGAGAGTATTTCCCTGAGGCAGCGCCTTGCCCAGCGGAGCATGTTCTTAAGTGTGAAGGGACATTGCAGCAGACAAGCCATGTTTCTCTTCAATTCATTTTTGCTAAAGGTAATAAACATTATGGTCTCATAGTAAAAAAAAAAGTAAAGTAAATTAAATCACAGGTAAAAAGGAATGTGTCATTCCTGCTGCTGCTTACCATTTCTTTTATTTCCCCTAATTGAAATTCTGATTAAACAAGTTTTAAGTTATAAGTCATTTGAGAGGCTTCTGAATGCGGTCTCCATATTTAAAGAAGTACATATGTCTCCTAAGGACCTATAAAGTAGAGGTGGAGAGGGGGTTCAATGTGCCAACAGCTCAAGAAAAGGAAACCCCTTAAGTGAAGGAAGTGTTGCTAATAAGTGGAAAGGTTACATTTTATTGAATATACACATTTATGGGCACAGTTTTAAGTTTCTTTCACAAACAGCATTGCCAAGATTAAAGTTTATAATTAAATCCCATTTTATAAAGATGTCAGTTCAGTCAGTAGTTTTATGATTTAATTAATGACTAGGACAACTTATTTTAAGCATGGGTAGCTTTAAAAGCAAAGTGTAGTTTAGATTACTAACTTCAGGCTCAGAGGGACTGTTCCCTTGTGAAAGGGCGATTCACTGTGAGCCTGCTTACGTTCAAACATGTTCTCTCTTCGTGTAGCCTTTTTTACGACTCAGTCATGTGGTTTCCACACAACTATCCTAACAACAGCTGCTTCCCAGTCTGCCCCCACCAAATACACATACTTGCTGTCTTGTAGACTTAGTTCTGTATTTATGAGACTGTTAGGAAAGAGGTAAAACTCTGACAAATGTACACAAAGATGAAACTTGTCTGGTAAGTACAGTGACCATTGCTTGTCACAATTACACACACACACACACACACACACACACACACACACACAATAAAAAAAACCCTGAGCTAATAAGAAGTATGTAATGGGCCAGGGATAAGAAGGAGGCAGATCCTAAAAGACATGCAAAAAGCTTTGTTACACTGAGCTTTGGTCTCTGTGGCTTCCCATAGAGACTTGTTTACGTGGAGGAGTGAGAGTAACCTAACGAGAGAGAAAGGTGATGGGCCTGGTTACTAAGAAAGTCAGAGTGTCGTCCAGTAAATTGTTATGATCTAATATTGGGTCAAAACTAGACACTTATAAAGAATCACAACATTTCTTAACAGAGCTTATACTGAGTATACAAAGACTTCATGATCATAACTCTTAAAAACAGATATGCCATCGAGAGTGAACCCTAATGTCCTAATGTAATAATTTGGGTGATTATAATGTGTCAGTATAGATTTATCAGCTGTAACAAATGTGCCATTCTGTAGGGGGTGTTGATAATGGTGCAGGGGCTCTATGAGAAATCTCGGAACCTTTTCTCAATTTTATTATGAATCTAACAGTGCTCTCTAAAGAAATAAAGTCCTTAACAAAAATAAATAAATAAATAGCAGCCGTCTGCTGAGTCTGTACTTTATTCTAGGGAGTGAGAGAGAGAAAAAGAGAGAGAGAGGGAGACACATGTGGGTTGGATTGGGTTATGTCTTGGAGGATATGCAATATGAGCCTGATTTTTCAAGAAGCTTTTCCCAAACTGGGAAATGGGGTTCACAGTAAGATAATACAATATTACCAGGAAATAGTACAGTGACCATATTTAATCACATATTTAATTATGTGATTAAATAAGCAAACCAAACCACATAATATTGAGGAAAGAACACTGACTTGTGATATAAAATTTAAAGATGTAAATTCTACTCTCAGTTCTGCAGTAACTCATTAGCTAAGACTGAAGAGTTCACTTAAATTCTTCCGACCTCACCAAAAAGGTCTGAAGAATTTCCACCTCTAAATTCTAAGACTTTACAGGTAATCAGACTAGGAAGAAAATAAATGTGTTCTCAGAGGATATTCTGAGAATAAAGGACTTGAAATGGGCCTTAAAGCAAAAGTAAGTCCCAGAAAGAGTCCAAAAAGAGCAAGGTAGATATCTAAACATGGAAAAAAGAACAGAAAACAAAAATCTCATACAGTAAATGATGTGGCATGTCCATTTACTCATGAGAATTCACCTGAGAGGAGTAGATGGTCTATGTCAGAGGCAACAGCCTGATGAGATGAGATAATGAGGTGTTTTGAAAATTAGTGTGAGAATTTTGACAAGCATCTTTAAAAGACAACAGGAGAGGCACAAGAACAGGATAACAGAGAAAGTGTCAAGTGTTGAAGAAGAAGTTGTGGGAATGAAATAGAACAAGGAATCCAAATTATACCTTAATGAACTGGAACTATTGCCAAAAGGTAAAATAGTATGTTTTGAATAAAAATAATTGTGTCAAATGTGGTTGAGATATACTGGTTCAAAGCTGCTCACAAGGCAATAAAAAAAAAAAGAAATGTAAGCTGTTTGCTTATTCAGTAAAAAGTAGACTTTTATAATTAGTTGCCCTTCTGTTTCCCATATCCTGTGTCCATATGCAAAAGCAGGCACTGGGACAGCCATGACAGGCACTGGCATGGCCAATATCTTGGGGAGATAATGAAATAAAATATCATTTGCATTTTTTAAAAATATATTTTATTGATTTTTTACAGAGAGGAAGGGAGAAGGATAGAGAGTTAGAAACATCGATGAGAGAGAAACATCGATGAGCTGCCTCTTGCGCATCCCCTACTGGGGATGTGCCCACAACCAAGGTACATGTCTTTGACTGGAATCGAACCTGGGACCCTTGAGTCCGCAGGCCGACGCTCTATCCACTGAGCCAAACCGGTTAGGGCATTTGCATTTTTAAATGTTTATAATTAATATACATTTCTGTAAAATTAAAAACAACTTTAAAAAGTGAGTCTTTAACATAGGCACCAATTAAAATGTTGACATATATGGTCTGACTCGTGTGGCTCAGTGGCTGAGCATCGACCTATGAACCAGGAGGTCACATTTCGATTCCCGGTCAGGGCGCATGCCCAGGTTGTGAGCTCAATCCCCAGTGTGGGGTGTGGCAGTCCATCAATGAGTCTCTCTCATCATTGAGGTTTCTATCTTTCTCTGCCTCTCCCTTCCTCTCTAAAGTCAATAAAAATATTTAAATAAAAATAAAATAATATGTTGACATATATGAAGCTATTGGTAGCCATATCATTATGGGTGAAATGTTTGTCCTCTAACTAATAGTTTCATTTTAAAAAATACTCTAATTGCCTATTGCTTCAAATATGAAAGTATCACTTTGTGTGTATCAGGGAAAGAAAAAGGGTTCTTGCCATTATGTCACAGAAATTTATAGAGTTTGGCCCACTCAGAGCCAGAGATAGTTCAGTGAAGGATGCCATGTTCATGTAAAGTTTGTAGAACAAAAACAAACAAACAATAAAGGAAACCAAATTAATCTTACTCAGGGGAGCAAAGAGGAAATTTAAGAAATTAGCTTTTTCTCTATGAAAAATTGCTAAGCCAGAAGTGGTTAGTAGTAGTTGGGTTCTATAGACAGGAAGCAACAATGCCTTTAAATTGCCCTAAGCTATTCAGTTAAACTTAGGAAGGGTTCATTTATTCTTTGGACTATTTCTGAATGCAGGAAAGAAATACAAACTATGGGAAAGTTCTGCAGTGAGTTTTCATAGCCATATTTAGAAATGGCAAAGTTAGTCATCTTTTAAATATGTACCTATCAGATGGATAACAATGGGATAATAGTACTCAGAGATTTGAATGAGAAATGGTATGTAAGAAGCCTGTCTAAGGAAGAGTGACAAACTATAAAGAATTAAAAATGCATATCAAACACATTAGTATATTCAAAATATTTCTCTGTAAAAATTATGACAAATAATTTGTGTTGATTTTATACCCTCATTATAAAAATCTAAACAATGCAGAAAAGAATAACAGTTTAATTAAATTCAATAAAACTCCAATTAAACTGTAAACAAAGCACACAGATTACACTATTCAGAAAAAGGCATTTTTATCACTAGGTGAACATCATTATAAATATATTTTTATTTACTGGACACTTAAAATTTTTCAGTTACATTTAAGTATAATCAACACACAATAAACTTCACATATTTAAATTTACAATATGATGAGTGTGCTACATCCATGAAACTGCCACCACAATCAAGATAATGACATACAAAGAAACTTTAGGAGATAATAGATATTCTCATTATTTTGATTGTGTATGTAATAAACACAAATTTAAAAAAAAACATTAACTCATTTAATCATTCCAAAAGCTCTATAAGATTGGTATATTTTTATGCACATTCAAAAATATGAAAACTAAGGCAAAAATGGATTAAGAAAATTCCCAAGATCATACAAGCAAGTCTCCAGAATTATCCTGGACCTTGACTCACATTTGAGTTTCTCCCCAATATCTGCTCAGTGTCAATTTGAATTTAAACATAGGATTCTGGAATATAAATTATCCATTCAAATATAATGTCTTCGTTTATATACTGACAGAGTGGTAGATGGAGAAATAGAATTTCCTTTTAAAAAATTAAATCACATTAAAATTATATTTTAAATTAAAAGTAGTGAATTTTATTTTAATTGGATTTTATAACATATAAACAGAAGTGAAATAGAGGAAGTGAAATAAAATGAAATGAACTTTAAATAAATTTTTCTTCACCACTATAGATTATTTGTGCAAGATCCCTTACGTTTAAAAAAATAAATTTTTATAAATAGTAATTGGATAAAGAGAAACTATGTCTGTAATTTGGTTTATTTTATGTCCCTTGGGGCTTAGTAGTAAGATATTATTTAACTTTAATGGAAAAAAAAAACTATGTATGATATTGGTTGGGCATACTGTCATTGTCTGGGAGTCTCTCTTTTTCTGAAAGTGAGTTTAACTCTGAGACAGTATGAGGGGGAAAAGACAGACACAGAGAGAGAGAGAGAGAGAGAGAGAGAGAGAGAGAGAGAGGGAATGTGACATGTGAACACATAGGAAGACATTTTTCAGTGTAAGTCATTGGTTGGCTCCAGGGACAATTTTGCACCTCAGGGAACATTTAGCAATGTCTAGAGACATTCATTTATCATAACTTGGGAGAGGGATGACAGCTAGTGGGCAGAGGGCAAGGATGCTATAAACATCCTACAGTGCAAGGGAAAGCCTCTTCCCAACAACAGAGAATTATTTGGCCTCTAAACCCAATGGCACCTCAGCTGAGTAGGTCTTGAGCAGAAGTCATGAGTGATGAAAGCCATGGGCAGAACAAGAAAGACCAGGGACACTTAGCTGCTAGAAACTGGAACAGAAAAACCTTAACAGAAAGTAGCTTGGTGGTTGCCCACAGTGGCAGAGATCTTGTAGACACAATAGAAACCTACTTTTAGGAAGTCACGGGTTGTCAGAGAAGAAACAAGTCTCCAGAATTATCCTGGACCTTGACTCCCCCAGACCTGCTGAGGCATGGATCTCCCTTTACTTACAGATGAGCCTGAGAAATAAACGTTCCTATCTGCTACACACTAAGCATGCCTTCTATTTTTCTTTGAAAACTACAAGAACCTAAAAGAATCTCCAATTTTAAATATATATATGAGTACTGAATATATACATAACTTTTACTTATTTATTTATTTATTTCCCTTTAGTAGTATTTTTATTAAAACTTTTAATGGTGACATTATTGCAGACTTTCCCTTTCCCCCACATTTACCCACCTCCACCCACATAAATTTTAATAAAAGATTTCACCCAAATCATTCATTCATTTTACCAAAATGCATGAAAGATATTTTCACATATATTGTTGTTTTCCTATGCATGATAAAATTATACTTATAGTACTGGAACTATATGATCCTTATATAAGATTTTTAATAACTACTAAGCTAAAATAATTAAGAATATTAAGGATTAAGACAGAAAAATTTTATCATTTATTTTACTATTATTATTAAAGAATTACAAAGTCATATAATAAAACTGCACAATTAAAAATGTATTACCATTATCTTGATGTAAAATATAATATGTAATAATTTCAGATATAAAGTTATGACAAAAAAACTATTTTTAATATGGTATATTTTTTCTTATATTTTTGAAAGCCTACAATAAAATTTCACAATTTGTAGATTGATAAAAAATATCAGTTCTCCCTTTGAGATAGATCTGCCCAATTCTTTCAGATTTGTTTATAAACATTTACTATAATTGTTTCAAATACATCTGAAATTATAATTTAGCATAGCATTATTGTAAATTGTATTTTAATATGTGTAACAAAGCCCATTAAGGGATGGAGTCTTAATTGCAATCGAAAACTTAGTAAATGTATAAACATGGGCAAATTATGTAATCTCTACAAGTCTCAATTTTTTTATAAAATAGAAATAATATGGCCTATGTTCTACTAGTTGTTAGAATAAATTGGGATAATACATGAAATGCATATAGCAGTTATTAACATATGTTAAGTGCTCATATATGCCCTCAATTATTATTATTACTAGAGGCCCAGTGCACAAAATTTGTGCATGAGTAGGGTCCGTAGGCTTGGCTGGCGATCAGGGCTGATCAGAACCTTCCGGCAGCTGGCTGGGGCCTTCCTTCTGGCTGCCAGCTGCCGGCCAGGGCCTTCCTTTGTTCCACGCCACCCCCTGGTGGTCAGCACACGTCATAGCGAGTCGTCGAACTCCCAAGGGAACACTTTGTATATTAGCCTTTTATACATATAGATTGTTACTTATATTATTATGACATCAAAAAATAATTTTTATTTATTCAAAAGTTCAACTCAGTGGCAATAGTCACAAAAATGTTTATTTGGGAATACAATTAACTTAGTGTGTTTTTCTAAATCTGTAAGCTTATTTTAAGTTTGACTCATTATATAAATTGGATAAAAACTTCCAAAATTGAAAATAAGTGACCTATTTTTTAAATATCATTCCATTTACTTACTGGAAGCTTGAGAAATGAAAGGCCAAGGAAGAACCAATTCTGACAAGCCTTCTTTTTCGACTGACAGCAGAGAAGAACTTGAACCACAAAAGTGCAATTCTTATTGATGGTGGAAGTCAAATGCCATTTCCATAGGACAGATCAAGTTGAGAAAGCAGTTGTCTCTAAACTTAAAACTTCCACAATAAAGTGTTTATATAAAAAGGTAATTGCTTCAAATACTGTGACAAATAAATAAGCCACTGCCTCTGATTACTACATTAGAGACAGAAAGTAAGCATCAGTTGCAACTGAGAGAAGATTTGGAAAACATTCAATTGTCATAGCCATGCCAATCCATAAGCTGAAATGGACTTTTAGTTTTAGAAAATACGTAAAAATGTGAGTAATACTAGGTGTCAGCAAGGCCATAGATTAAACTAAAAAACAAAACAAAACAAAAACCTAACAGAAATGTTGAGGAGAGGCCTCAATGATTTTAGGCCTAATTTGTGAGTTAAAAAATGAAGTTTTTAGAGAAGACTTTTAATTTCTTTACACTTCAGCCCTTTAGGATCCATTTTTATGGTCTATAGAACCACAGAGAGAATTAAGTAAATTTCTCCATGATTTTAAACTGAAGAAAATTGTGGCTTGTTCAAATTTTTTGGCAAGTTGAAAAAAAAGAAAAGAATTTTAGCTATTAGGTTTTTAGACTGTTATTCCAGTCTGTTATAGCTCACAGATTTTTTTTTTTAAGAACTCATTCTGATTTTCAGTGGAAGAAAATTGTTCAGTGTGCTCAAAGCAATTGGCAGGCAATTATGTTATTTAAAATCCTTCAGAAGGTATTTTCCTGAACAACTTAACAATTTAGAAGAAAAGCCTAATTTCAAACTCTAGATTAAATTTTTAAAGTCCTAAAAGATTTCAATCAGATAGTAAAAGTAGTCTAACTCTCCTTTATTTTCAATAAAGATCTTTTAAGAAAAGTAGAGTTAATTAACAGATCTCCCTACATCCTGTAGAATAAACTAACCTGAGACTTGTCAAGCCAAGGCAAAGCTCAGTGACCTGGGGACATTTTGTATTTCTGTGTTTAAAAACATAACATAGTAAGTATATGTACTATATAAATGTGATTCTGACCAACCAGAGGGAAATAAAAAAAATTATTCTGAATATTGCAAATAGGGAAAAATGATTTAATTTTCCTTTATATCTAGTACTTATTTTTCATTTGTAGTCCATTAAATAATTGATTTAATCATTCAAGAGTTTTTAAGCCTCTAATACATGATCTGTCAGCTCTAATATTTTCTATTCTATTCAGTGATGAGGAAAACCAATATTCAATATCCAAAAAAAATCAATAATCAATATGCTGAGATACCACTACTTACAAAGTGCAATAATAACTTTGAATATGGAGTTATTAAGTCTTTCTAGTAGAAGAAATGATATATTAGGAAAGATGAATTTGATTTTGGTTCAATTAGAAAAATGAGTCACTCAGACATATAAGGGGGGAGAAATACATTCAACACATTGAAAATAGCTTTAATTCATGAGCTCATTCCCAAGTACTTTTTGAACCTTACCATAGGGAAACACTTTTCTGGGTGTGGGGATATCACAATAAAAATAAAGTCCCTGTCCTCAAGAAGCTTGACTTCTAGAGGGAGAAAAGTAATGATGAACAAATAAACAAAATAGTAATGTGCTAGTTGGTGAGAAGTGCCACAACGTGCCAATCTATCTATATAAAAGCCTAAGCGACCATTGCAACCGAACGGAAGACCGAACAGGCTGCATGGTGTGACCAGGCCGGCAGGGGGGTTAGTGAGGGGCGACCAAACAACTGAACAGCAGGCTGCATGGGGCGATCAGGCCAGCAGGCGGAGGCAGATAGGGGTGATCAGGCTGGTGGGGGGGCAGTTAGGGGCAATTAGGCAGGCAGGCAGGTGAGCGATTAGGAGCCAGCAGTCCAGGATTGTGAGAGGGATGTCCGACAGCCGGTTTAGGCCCGATCAGGCCTAAAGTGGCAGTTGGACATCCCCCAAGGTGTCTTGGATTAGAAAGGGTGCAGGCTGGGGTGAGGAGACCCTCCCCCACCTCCCCATGCACAAATTTCATGCACCAGGCCTCTAGTAAGTAAAATAAAAGACTAAAGGGATAAAGAGTGTCACAAGGCGAAGTGCTATTTCAGACAGTGTGGCCAAGGAAGGCCTGTCTAATAAGGCAACATTTGAGAAGATTCATGAAGTGAGAGAAATCCACGTGTAGACTATATATGTGAAGGCAATGTTTTCAAGAAAGACTCAGAGGTGGGAACATGGTTGGGCATGTTTGAGGAACAGATTGTACAAAATAATGGAAAAGATCATATACGTTTAGTCTGGCTGAAGAGTGGTCAAGGTAGACTGGAGGTAAGAGTAGCCCGTTAATCCCAGGTAGACTGTGTAGCATCTCCTAAGTTTAGTTAGAAAAGGGATATGATCTTTGTCTTAGAAAGAAGGTTGGTGGTATTGAAGACAGCCAATTTACTTGAAGTCAAGAGACTAAGTGTGAGCCCAGTAAAATGGTCCAAGTCAGATAAGATGAGCGACTGAAGTCAAACAGTGGCCAAAGGATGGAAAACGATTTGGTAGGTAGAATAAGAAGGTTGCCATGAGTCGGACTTGCAGAATGGGGGGAGAAGGAAGATCCACGGAGGTTCTAAAATGTTTAGGTTACACAACTGGGTAGAATAATGCTATTTGCAAAAGTGTGAGTTACTAGAGCAGGGTACAATGTGGACAGAAAGCAATGAATTAAGATAGACATAGTGAATTCCAGGGGCCTAAAGTACGTCCAAAGAAAGCTATTCATTAGGCAACAGATTGCCTACATTTGTAAAGAAAAGAAGATTGAATCCTTATTTTTAAAAATCAGGACAAAATACATAAGTACATGTGAAGAAATACAAAGGGCTTAGAAACAAACAAAAGTTTTATATTATTCATGTACCATCAGCTCCGGGTGGCCCCTGGTCTAGGTTGAATGGCTGGGATACTGCTTCCGTGTTCTCTCACCACTAGTTCTCCATTCATGCTGGCCTTCTTTGCCACGGGGATTTCCATCCCTCCAAGGTCCAAATGTTGATATACAGCTATCTAGCATCTCTCCAGGATTCTATTACTTACTTCTTCATCCATCACTCAGTACAACAAAGGAAGAGGTTCTTCTGTTAGGACCCACCTTCCGTATAGACAGAGGAGATAGGAATTATAAACGCCTATACTTTAAGACATTTGCACCTCTCAGAAAGCGAAGCCAGATCAGAAGTTAATATAGAGAGTATTTTTTAAGAAAACAGAAGAAAATGAGCTATATTTTAAAGTGCTGCTTTTTTTTACATTCTCTGAAGCATTTTTTAAATATATTTTTTATTGATTTTTTACAGAGAGGGAGAGGGATAGAGAGTTAGAAACATCGATCAGCTGCCTCCTGCACGCCCCCTACTGGGGATGTGCCCGCAACCAAGGTACATGCCCTTGACAGGAATCAAACCTGGGGCCCTTCAGTCCCCAGGCCGACGCTCTATCCAATAAGCCAAACCGGTTAGGGCTAAAGTACTGCTTTTAGATTCATCTTGTATTATTTAAGAGTTCTCAGATTATGTTTCTTTGGAATATTTGTCATTAAGTATGGACCTTAACCATTCTTTTAATTACATTCTTGGAAACTGAATAAACACAAGTAGCAACTTGCAGTGATAGCACTTTGATTTGGGCCATTGGTGAGGTTTGGTTTGAAATCCCCGGAGGACCCTTATCTGACAGTCTTTACCTAATTCATTAGGTTGGCATGCCACAGAAGCGATTAGAGAAACAGAAGAAAATCACAGTATAAAGGAATTATGTACTTTAAAATAGCATGAAAATCACTTGTGTAAATGAAAAATAAAAAGCAACCATTTTGCACCTGGCCAGCATGGCTCAGTGGTTGAGTGCCGACCTATGAACCAGAAGCTCATGGTTCTATTCCCAGTCAGGCCACATGCCTGGGTTGCAGGCTAGACTCCCAGTGTGGGGCATGCAGGAGACAGCCGATCAATGATTATCTATCATTGATGTTTCTATTTCTATCTCTCCCTTCCTCTTTGGAATAATAATAATAAAAAGAAGCAACCATTCTGTTTTCTTCCCAGAAATGAGTTATGATCAAATCCATTTGCCTGATTTTGCTCAATATATAGTACTTACTGTATCACAGTATTCAAGGTGAAATTGTTCCATTGGGTTGTTAAAAACTCAAATCATTTTTCTGAAAGTTTTTCCTATGTCAAGTCTTCTGCCATTTTCTGTGTATTACTTATCTTGCTATTTATTTGCTATTCCTTTTATAAATTAAAAAAAATCATTAAATTGACTGCTTTAGAAAACAGTGAGCAGGCAAAAACGACAGTGGCATTATTATCAGCAATACTGTTTAACTTCACATTTTCCATATTTGAATTAAGATAAAAGGTCACATCTGAGCATTGTAAGAGCAAAGCTGCCATCAAGAAGAGTCTGAAATGCATTTCTATCTAAACATTTGATCAAAACATGCATAATTATGGATTCTCCTAGAACACCTGGGCATAACAGAACCCTGTTGAAAGAACAGCATAATAACCAGCATAATTCTTCTTATGGAGACAATGAGTTGCTTTCACAGACAGTAATTTTATTTGGCTTTAAGAGAGAATTCTGAGTGGCAGGTGAAAGGATATGGAGGCTCTGAATCTCCAGAGTGGGTAGGGTAAGACCACAACTTGTGCAGCATGATAAAAATCTCTTTCCATCCTGACTGTATTAATAGGGTTATTTTATTTATTTTATATAAATTTTTCCAGCACAATGCTTGGTACATAGTATATGATGAATAAATGTCAAGCAAATATATAAAATTATATTAAATACCAGAGGCTCAGGGCATGAAATTCATGCACGGGGCGGGGGGTCCCTCAGCCCGGCCTGAATCCTCTCCAATGTGGGACCCCTCAGGGGATGTCCGCCTGCCAGTTTAGGCCCGATCCCTGCAGCAGCTGGATATCCTTCTCGAAATCCAGGACCGCTGGCTCCTAACCACTCACCTGCCTGCCTGCCTAATCACCCCTAACCACTCTGCCTGCCTGCCTGATCGCCCCTAACCCCTCTCCCCTGCCAGCCTGACCACCCCTAACTGCTTTCCCCTGCCTGCCTGATCACCCCTAACTGCTCTCCCCTGCCAGCCTGATCGCCCCTAACCGCTCTCCCCTGCCAGCCTGATCGCCCCTAACTGCTCTCCCCTGCTGGCCTGATCGCCCCTAACCACCTCTGCCTCAGCCCCCACCTCCGTGAATTTGTCCGGAAGGACGTCCGGAAGGATGTCCGGAAGATGTCTTGTCTAATTAGCATATTACCATTTTATTAGTATAGATATTGGCAGACTGATAGAGTAGGGAAAACTGTTGTGTGTCTATAGTAAATATAATATATAGTTATATCTCTAATGTAGATATTAATTCCATCTAATACATAGATACACATAATTTTAGTTAATCCCTGGTAGCAACCATTTTTTTATATATATATATTTTGCTCCACAACTTTGAATTTGAGAGCTAGATTTTTATATACTGAGAAAATTTGGAATTTAACCAACATGATCCTATAAGTTATAGTGCCTTTATAGAGTCCACAAAATTTTCCTCACTCAAATTAGAATGATCTCAATTTATTACTCAAAACATTTGTTTTCATTCTGTATTGCATTTCTTGAGTTTTTTCCCTCGTTTACATCTACTATTTTCCTCCTTACACCATTCCTCAATGTTTCCTCTGTTAAAGCAAGATGGAATGTAAGGCAGGTTTTCTGATTTACTTAATGCAAAGGAAATGGTTATCTTAACAAGAGAAACAAAGTAAAAGCTTTCAAAATTCTCTCTTTAGTAATGAATGAGACTTTCATTGGAAGGTAAAGATAGAGGCCCAAAACTATGAGGAGAAAGAAAATCTATTCATAGATAAAATACTTGAAAATATATGTTTAATTAATGAAATTTTTAAGTAAAATTTTTAAAATCTATATCTCCAATGACAGAATTTACCCATTTTTTAATTCCAATTTTTAAAATATAGGAAAAGATAGAATTTCTTGAATGATTAGGATTTGAATACATTGAATAATTGAGTGTATATGAATTTCAGTATTCAAATAATTAGAATATAATATTGTGTCTATACTATTAAACCTTAAAACACTTAAATTTATATATTATTGTTAGTTCAGTATTTTATGATCTTTTAAGTGTAAAGATTATACATGCACATTTTATTAGATCTTATCTTTAAAATTCATAAAACCCATTTGTTTGTTTTGTTTTGTTTTGTTTTCCTTGCCAGAGGAGATATATCAGAAAAAATATTGCTACAAGAAATGTCTGAGATTTTACTGCCTATGTTTTCTTCTAGGATTTTTATAGTTTCAAGTCTAACATTTAAGTCTTTAATCCATTTTGAGATTATTCTTATGTGTGATATAAGAAGGTGTCTAGTTTATTTTTATGCATGTATCTGTCCAATTCTTCCAACACCATTTATTGAATAGACTGTCTTTATTTTTTATTATTATTTATCATTAGTCTATATGAACATATAGGTTACATGTGCGGATTACTGATTTACATAATCTGTATATAGGACCATGTGCCCACCACCCAAAGTCAAATCTTCTCCCATCACCTCATATTAGGACCCTTTCTTCCCCCACCCTCCTTCCTCTGCCATTCCTCTGACGTCACTCCAACAGATTGTCTTTAGCCTATTGTATGTTTTTGCCGCCTTTGTCAAATATTAATTGACTATAAAGATACAGATTTATTTCTGGGCTCTCTATTCTCTTCCATTAATCAATGTCTGTTTTTATGCCAATATCATGCTGTTTTAATTACTATGGCCTTATAGTATAGCTTGATATCAAGTGACATGATTCCTCCAACTTTGTTATTCTTTCTCAAGATTGCTGTTGCTACTTGGGATCTTTTGTGGTTCCATATGCCTGGTATATTTTGGGGATATTTGTTCTAGTTCTATGAAGTACACTATTGGTATTTTGATAGAATTTGCCTTGAATCTGTAGGTGGACATTTCACAATGTTAATTCTTCCTATCCATGAACTCGGTATATGTTTTCACTTATTTGTATCTACTTCAGTTTCATTCTTCAGTTAATTTTCTGAGAATAGGTCTTTTACATACTTGGTTAAATTTATTCCTAGTTATTTTATTCTTTTTGAAGCAATTGTGAATGAATTTTTTTTTCAGTTTCCCTTTCTGATAGTTCATTATTGGTGTATAAAAAGCAACTGATTTCTGGAGATTTATTTTGTATCATGATACTTTACTGAATTCGTTTATCAGTTCTAGTAATTTTTGATGGGATATTTAGGCTTGTCTATATACAGTATCATGGCATCTGCAAACAGTGACAGTTTTAATTCTTCCTTTCCAATTTGGATGCCTTTTATTTCTTCTTTTTGTCTGACTGCTATGGCTAGGACTTCTAGTACTATGTTGCATAAGAGTGATGAAAGGTGGCATCCCTGCCTTATTCTTGATCTTAAGGGAAATGGTTGTTGTTTTTGCCCATTGATTATGATGTTGGCTTTGGGTTTTTCACTATTGCCTTATAGTATATCAGGTGGCATGACCTTTATTACATTGTGGTATGTCCCCTCAATTCTCACTTTGCTTAGAGTTTTTATCATAAATGGGTGCTAGATTTTATCATATGCTTTTTCTGCACCTATTGACATGATCATTTGGTTTTTATCCTTCATTTTATTTTTGTGGTGTATCTCATTTATTGTTTTGTGGATATTGCACCAACTTGCATTCCCAGAATAAGTTTCTGCACAGTAAAAGAAACCATCAACGAAATGAAAAGACAACCCACTGAATGGGAGAACATATTTGCTAATATATCTAAAAACTGGTTAATATCCAAAATTTATAAAGAACTTATAAAACTCAACACTACAAAAACAAATAATTTAATTAAAAAATGGGCAAAGAATCTGAATAGACACTTATCCAAAGAGGACATAAAGATGGCCAATAGACATATGAAAAGATGCTCAGTGTCACTAATTGTCAGAGAAATGCAAAATTAAAACCACAATAAGATATCACTTCATACCTGTCAGAATGGCTATTATCAGTAAATCTATAAATCTACATCCTGTTGGCGAGGATGTGGAGAAAAGGGGACCCTTGTGCACTGTTGGTGGTCTGCAAATTGATGCAGCCACTGTGGAAAGTAGTATGGAGTTGCTAACATACATAGATAGATAGATAGATAGATAGATAGATAGATAGATAGATAGATAGATAGATAAAGGAACGGCCTGAGGACCCAGCAATTCCACTTCTGGGAATTTATCCAAAGAAACCTGAAGCACTAATTTGAAAGAATCTACGCATCACTATGTTCATTTAAGCATTATTTATAATAGCCAATGTATGGGTGAATAAAACAGCTATGGTACATTTACAAAATGGAGTACTACTCAGGAAGGAAGAAAACATTACTGTTTGTGACTGCATAGATAGATGGACCTGGAGAACATTATGTTAAGTGAAATAAGCCAGTCAGAGAAGGACAAGTATCATATGATTCAACTCAAATGTGAAATCTAATGAACAAACTGAACTAAAATGCAAAATAGAGACAGATTTGCCCTAGCTGGTTTGGCTCAGTATGCGGAATATTGGCCTGCGGACTGAAGGGTCCCGGGTTCGATTCAGGTCAAGGGCACATGCCTGGGTTGTGGGCTCATTCCCCACTGGAGGGCATGCAGGAGGAAGCCGATGAATGATTCTCACTCATCATTAATGATTCTATCTCTCCCTTCCTTTCTGAAATCAATCAAAATGTATTTAAAAAAACAGAGACAGCCTCATAGATAGAGAGCAGGTGGACAGTTCTGATGGCGGGCGGGGGGGGGGGGGCATGTAAGAGGAGTGGAGAACTCATGGACATAGGTCAACAGTGTGGTGACTCTGGGGTGAGAGAGGTGGATAGAGCTGGAAGAGGGTCTATGAGGGATAAATGATGATGCAAAAAATAATAAAATTAAAATAAAGGGATAAAAAAAGAATAAACAGAGTCATGAAAAAATAAAAAAGATAAAATCTATGAAAGCCTAAAATCTTATAATTAGTTAGAGCCTGAACTTTTTCTTTATTTAAAACCTCTTATTTTCTGTAATAAAATATGCCCTCAGTACTGGTAATGTCAAAATATCAGTTCAAGTAAGAATTTAAAGTCATAAAAAGTTGTGATTAGAAGATTAAAGAAAAATAGCTAGTATTCCCCAAGCTAGCTCAAAGATTGTGATTAGTATGCTGTGAAGGCAACTTTATCATGTGGCAATTGCAAAAGATTCAGTCTAGATTTGCATCTCATCTCCATTTTAACTGTGATCTTGAATAAATAACATTACATTTTTGGAATATTGAGTTGAATTACCAGTGTATTTTATAAATTTTTTTTATTTTTTTAAACATAAGGAAGTTTAGAAAAATATATGTAATAATTGAGAGCATCTTCCTCCTAATTTATTTAATTTAAAAAATGTCCAACATTGTCCCCTATGCTCAGCTGGTGCAGCTCAGTGGTTGAGAGTTGACTCATGAACCAAGAGGTCACCGGTTCAATTCCTGGTCAGGGCACATGTCCAGGTTGTCTTGTCTCCTTAGCTCATTGAATCTAGAATAGCTCTTATTTTGTACTTATAACATTCAAATTTTTATAGAGTTTAGGTCAGTTTTATTATAAAATATCTTACAGATTTGACTAATCATTTTTTATGATTAGATTCAGGTTAAATATTTATGTCAATAATACTAGCTCTAGATTATTGTGTTCTTCCTATTGCATCATCTCAGAAGACATATAATTTAGGTTTGTCCCATCATTGATGATGCTAGGTTTGATCACTTGTAATGGTGATGTCTACTAGAGTTTTCTATTGTCAAAGTATTTTTTCCCTTTTAATTCATATGTAATGTGAGGTGATACTTTCTGACCACATGAATACCATGTTCCCAAGCAACCCTAAGACAGAATTTCAATATGCATTAATGATCCTTGCCTGAATCAATTAATAAACTGGTAGTTTAAAAAATGGTGATTTTCTGTTCTGGCCAGTGGCTCAGTCAGTTGGAGCATTGTCCCATACACCAAAAATTTGCAAGTTCAATTCCTAATCAGGGCATATACCTTGATTTCTGGTTTGATCTCAGGTGAGTATGGGAGACAACCAATTGGTGTTTCTCTCTCTCTCCCTTCCTCTATCTCTAAAATTAATAAAAACATATGCTTGGGTAAAGATTTTTTTTAAATGGTGATTTTCTAATTCTATCATTCTGTCTATACAGAAAATGTTTTTTTATGATATCTCAAGAATGAACAAGTGAATTAATGAATTCCAGAAAGTCTGTCAAAAGCTGAAAATTTTATATTTCTAACAAATTATATATAACTAGAGGCCTGGTGCACAAAAATTTGTGCACTCGGGGGGGAAGGGGGGAGTCCCTCAGCCCGGCCTGTGCCCTCTCGCAGTCTGGGACCCCTCGGGAGATAACGACCTGCTGGCTTAGGCCTGCTCCTGGGTGGCAGAGGGCAGGCCCAATCCCTAGGTGCAGCCCCTGGTCAGGCTCAGAGCAGGGCTGATTGGGGAGTTGGGGCACCACCCCCTGTCATGCACAGAGCAGGGCGGATTGGGAGGTTGCGATGCCACCCTCAGTCACGCTCAGGGTAGGGCTGATTGGGGGGTTGGGGCACCACCCCCTATCACACTCAAGGCAGGGTCAATGGGGAGGTTGCGGCGCCACCCCCTGTGATGCACAGAGCAGGGCCAATCAGGGGGTTGGGGCGCTGCCCCCTGTCACGCACAGAGCAGGGCCCATTAGGGGGTTGGGGAGCTCCCCCTGTCATGCACAGAGTAGGGCCGATAGGGGAGTTAGGGCACCTCCCCCTGTCACACACACAGCAGGGCGGATCAGGGGGTTGGGGCGCCGCCACTGTCACACTCAGGGCAGGGCCGATGGGGAGGTTATGGCTCTACCCGGTCACACACACAGCAGGGCCCGTGGGGGGAGGGTTGGGGCGCCACCCCCTGTCACACACAGAGCAGGGCCGATCAGGGGGTTGGGACGCCACACCCTGCCACACACAGAGCCGCAGGGCGATCAGGGGGTTTGGGCGCTGCCCCCTGTCACGCTGATCTGGTACCGGGAGGCCTCGTGGCTCCGCTTATCCCAGTGCTGGGAGGC
>NW_005871057.1:8492522-8542137 GCF_000147115.1 Myotis lucifugus | reverse complement strand
GGGTCCCCACTGGGTGCCTGCAGCTGATGAGGGATGATGGCTGTTTGCAGCTGGTCACACACCCTTCAGGGTAGGGGTCCCCACTGGGGTGCCTGGCCAGTCTGGGTGAGGGGCTGAGGGCTGCTTTCAGGCTGACTGAAGCTCCCAACCGCTCCTTTTTTTCTTTTTTTTTTTTCTTCTGGGCCAGCTTTAGCTCTGGCTCTAGCTCTGAGGCTTCCGCTGCTGGTTTGTTTGCCGTTCTATAATCGAAACAATGTATAACTTCAGCTCTGAGATCCCAGCCGGCTATATTTGTTAGAATGTTTCAAACTGCCAGCTCAGAGGCCGGCAGCAGCAGGCGGGGAACGTTGCAGTCTTCAGTCACTGAAGCAAGCAAGCCTCATGTTCGCTTCCAGCTGCCTGGCTGCCGGCCGCCATCTTGGCTGACAGTTAATTTGCATAAGGATATGCTGATTAGCCAATGGGAAGGGTAGCGGTCGTACGCCAATTACCATTTTTCTCTTTTATTAGTGTAGATTACTCATCTTTTATTTTTAAAGTTATATAAATTTTAATTTACATAATTAATGAGTCAGATGACTTTGTGAGATAATTTATTAAATTGATATTGATTTGAATTGTTCAGTTGCCTGATTACTTCAGAAGTGAAATCCCTTAGAATGCAGAAAAATGTGCATTTTCAGATTTTCTTAAAAAATGTGTACATTTTCTCCCACAAGGTGGTGCTATGTTCCCACCAGCAAGCCTAAAAATAGTCCTGTCGGATCTATAAAATGCACTCTGCAGGACTGAGGGAGAAATAGTTTCCTATTTGAACTAAAATCACATAAATGTCTTTAAAACTGCTCTAACGTCTGCCTTCCCCAAATACCTTTGTATTAGAATATATCTATTTCCTAATGCTTTATTTAGCTTCATGCATCCAACTAACTACTGTGCTCCACATAATGTGTAAGTCATCTCAAATGCATGTCTAAACTAAACCCTTGACCTTCATAATTGCCCTCGCCTAATCCAGTTTCACCAAACAACTGTATCTCACACACTGCTCAGTCCAAAATCCTTGGAATCCTAGTCACTTCTCCCTCTCCCTCTCCCTCTCCCTCTCCCTCTCCCTCTCCCATCTCTCCCTATCTCTATCTCTAGCTTTCCCTCCCTCTTTCTCACCTCTTCCTCTTTCTCTCCCTCCCTCCTCAGTCTGTCCTGTTGACTCTGCTTTCAAAATATTTCCATAATCTAACCACTTCTCACTCCAACCGCTGTGTGAGCCTGGTCTAAGCCACTATCACCTCCTAACTGATCTCTTGCATCTCTACAGTTTATTCTGCTATTAATCTAACAGCCAGCAATTCTGTTAATCACCATTCAGATCATATCACTGTCCTGCTCAAAACCTGTAAACTCTCCCTATTTCACTCAGAGTAGACGTCAAAGTCCTGGTTTCCTATCAGATCACAACCTCACCTCCTATGGTTCTCCCTTTCTCTTCCTCAGCTCCAGCCACAATGGCCTCCTTGCTTTTCTGCAAACATAGGAGTCACACAGCAGTCAGAGACCTGCTCTACCATTCTCTTTACTTAAAATGCTGTTCCACAAATTACTACTTGGCTACTGTCATGGAATTTTCAAGTTTTTGCTTAAATGGCACCTTCTCAATGAGACCTAATGTGCAGCATATACATTTGAGTATTTCCATGTGATTTATTTCCTAGCACACATATAGATTATTAATTTACAAAGTTAATAGTTGTTTCCCCTATTCCATGAGAGAGGTCTTGTTTGTGTAATTGATTTAAATCAATAGTCTACAATAGTAGCACTAGTAGATGCTCAGTAAATACTTGAACGCATTATATTGTAGACATTAGCAATTAGTAGTCAAGCAAAACAAATTTGATTTGCGGTTTACAGAGCATTTCCCATACAGAAATATAAAAACAAACAAAAAAATGTGGATATATTGTATAACTAGTGTTAACCTAGATTCAAAATGTATTTACTAACAACCCAGAATATAAAACATCTTCTATATATATAAAAGGCTAATATGCAAAGTACCCCCTCAAGAGTTGGACTGGGAGAATGGGAGTTTGATCGTTCGCTATGATGTGCTCTGACCACCAGGGGGTGGTGCAGAAGATCCCGCCAGCAGTCGGCAGCTGGGAGGCCCTGATCGGCCCTGATCACTGGCTAGGCCTAGAGACCCTACCCATGCACAAATTCCATGCACCAGGCCTCTAATATTTTCAATAAATGGCTAACCAATAATAGGCATCTGTGAAGTTTTCCAAAGCTCACTTGACATTACATGCTACATAATTTGATGCATAGCTTCCTTCTGTAGAAAAGAAAGTAGGATGAGACAGTGAGTCAAATTAGGTTTCTGGAATGTGTATTTCTATGTCATAAATATATTTGCTGCATAAACACTTACACACTTTTATATTTGATTTTAGTATTTGGTTTTATGTACGAACATTTTAATATGAATATTATGTCTAGTCTGCATATGTGTAATTGTGGTGGATTTAAATGTGGCTAAAAGAGGCAGTCTCTGATTCAGTAAGACATCCCTAAGAGAAGTTGATCCAGGATATGTAGGTTTCTAACATTTACACCAAAGTGGGGCCAGAAATTCCAAACCAAAACAACTTTTGGTCACACTCATTTATGTCATAGTCTTTTAGATATGACTTGAAGTTAAACAATATGTTCCACCAGTTTGACTTTTTTCTTAGTTTTACTAACTACTTTGGATAAACACACTTGTTATTAGTAAGTTATTTGACTAAATTGAAAAATAAGTAGTTATAGTAAGCTCCAAAATTACTTAATATGTCAAAACTGATTATGTAGACCCAGTGCAAGGCTCTTCATGAAATCTATGCTCCCATTTCTATGAATAGTCACTTAGGTCCCATTGCCTGGACCTTTGCTTTCGTGGCCACAGCCTCTACTAGGATCATTATCACACCCCACTTCAAATAATTTCAAAAGCATATTGAGTGATTTTATCAAGTACTGTTAGCTCATAATTTTTGTATACATTTGTCATTTACTTTAACATGTAAAAGTTAAAGCACAAAATCCTTTAAAAAAACACACAGTAAAATTTGTCTTATTTCTGCTTTCATGTGACCTATGCTACTAGTTTATATACTTTAAGCTCTCAAATGTATTGTTCAAAAGAAAGAGAAAAAGAAGAAGGAAGGATGAAAGGATGGAAGGAAGATCTTAATTAGCCAATATAACTGCCCGATGATGTTGGGGCTCAGCTAATAAAGTTAATTCCAGGCACTTTGTCCTTTAAATGATAGTCTCTGGTCAAATCCTGTTGATTTATAGAAATGAGCTACCTACTTACCTATCTATTATCACATATCAAATTCCTTATTCAAACACCTGGAATAAACATTGCCTAGTATAAACATTTAACTTAATGGTAAGTTTGTTTAGCTCTTACAACATCTACTATACCTCTCTTTCCTATGCATAAAAAAGAGACTTTCAAGACCCCTGCACTTATTCAAAGCCATCTGACACTTGTCATTTCAAGATCAGAGCTTTTTCATAACTTTTAAAGTATATATTTTTATTGATTTTCAGAGAGAAAGGGAAAGAGAGAAAAAAACATCCATAGACTTTCTCCTATATGCCCCCTTCCAGGGATCAAGCCCTCAACCCCAGGCATGTGCCCTGACTGGGAATTGAACTGCAACTCTTCAATGCATGGGACAATGCCCAACCAACTGAGCCACACTGGCCAAGGCCAGTCCAGAGCCTTTAAGAGTGGCTCTGAGTTCTCCATGCCCTCTCTCATTCCCTGTTGCAGTGACCCTAGAAGCCATGCTTTGAGATGGTATATCCCAACACAGTGGAACTTCACCAGCTGGGTCCCTAAGTAACCTGCAGAAGCAGTTATTCCCACTGATATCACTAGTTGTGTTATCATTAGTACAGCATAGTCTACCAGTGGTCGGCAAACCGCGGCTTGGCAAACCGTGGCTCGCGAGCCACATGCGGCTCTTTGGCCCCTTGAGTGTGACTCTTCCACAAAATACCGACTTCTGCACATGGGCCACGCAGTTTCAATCGCACTGTACGTGCGCGCCCGCATGTGGTATTTTGTGGAAGAGCCACACTCAAGGGGCCAAAGAGCCGCATGTAGCTCGCGAGCCGCAGTTCTCTGAGCCGCAGTTTGCCGACCACGGGCTATACTCAAAAAGTAAGCTAGTGTAGTAGATAATTATAAATTTATATTTTATTTCTAATAAACTCAAGGTAAAATCTGTTATTTTATTACCATTCACCCCATAGCTATTTCATATGTTACGTTATTTTGAAAATTTTAGTACAACAGTCCCACTTGAAGCAGGCACCTTCATGTGAATTATTCAATGAACAAATGTACTGCACCTCCTACTTCCCAAGTAATGGCATAGATAAAATTGGGAGAACAGAAAGCATGGTCCCTACTACAACCAAGTTTACAATCTATGGAGAAGACAACTGAGAAAAAAAAAGAAAAAGAAAATCAACTTAATCGTGACAAATGTCCTTGAGGAAAAGAATTGAGGACAGCAAAGGATGCAACCTAATCTGGGAATTTAGGGAGGGCTGGGAAGGCAGACTTGAGGAAGAGCTGAGACTTGATGTTGGAGGCTGGGATCAAGAGCAATTATGGAGGACTTAACCTTTGCAAAGATAGCCATCTTCCTAAAGAAATATATCTAAAAGTACAACATTGTCCGGATCATATGAACATAGATAAATTTGTAAGCAACATTTTAATTGCTTACAACTTGATCCAGGGGCTGAGGACTGAAACTTAGCATTTTAGGGGCGGAGGGGGTAGGGGAAGCTTATTTTCTTGCTTGTAAATAGAAGTCTAAAGTTGGAAACAAGCGTGAGCCCAGAACATTAATTCTCTCCCACCAACTGAAAGTCAAGAAACTGCACATTTGGCAGCAAAATTCTAAACAGCCTACAAGTGCCAATATCAGAAGAACAATCTTTACACTATGTAGAAAATTGCTAGTTAATCCTTCTCCAAAAATTTAATTTTATAAAATGAAAGCAAGTTCTATGTTTTTGCTATAGTGGAGTATATAGTTCTTTCAGATTGTTGAAAAATGTAAGAGAGATTTCAAACAAATTATTTTAAGCAGATTTAAACCACAATCTTTTTAATATACTACTTAATCGCCAGCATTTATAAAGTGATTTAGGCTTTCCAAAGCATTTCATATACATTATCTCATTTGATTCTAATAGATGAAATATATATATAGTTATGTATAAATATTTAAAATCTATGACAACTCCTCAAACCCTCAAAATTAAATGTGAATTGAAAATAAACCCAGTCAGTCTGGGGCCAGAGTAAGTAAAATGAAAATCAGATTTTAGATAGTATTAAATAGCAAAAGAGGATGTATAAAGCAGAGAAAATAAGAATTGGAAAAGCCTTTATAGATCATCCAGTCAAATTCCTCAATTATAATAATGAAAATAATTCATATAGTGTATAAGCCATTATTTTTAATATGTGTGAGATTTTTTAGATTAAGTGGTACATCGATATGAGATAATTCTATTTCAGGGCCTGCATCCTACAAGCAAATGATACTGTATAACAAATCTTTCCTCCTTTGTCCATAAACTTTCATCTAAAAGCATTAAAACCTAAAAGCTCTTAATTAAAAATAGGAAAATACAATGGTATGTAGAATTTGGGACAATATGTTACCCTACCAGCAAGTCTTGCTGAGATTCCACTGCAATCGTGTTCCTTAAACTGATCACGCTGTTTTCATCCTTGATCCCTTCCTTCTATTTTCAGCATAGCACTTGGAATGATCCTGCTCAAACATAATTCAGGTCACTCAAGTTCATGCAAGGTGTGTTGCCTCACCATAGTCTTGACATCTTGCTCACTCCTCTCTCAACACAGGGACCTCATTACTATTCTCATACAATGCATTAAGGACAGGACTTCCACATATGTCGTGAGGCCCAGTGCAAATTAAAAATTCAAGGCTCTTTGTTAACATTTCATTAAGAATTTCAAGATGGTGTGAGTCTTGTGCAACAGCACCGATTGCACTCCCATGAAGCCAGCCCTGCTTAAAGGATTTGAACTTACTGGTCTCTTGCAGGATACTCTTCCCCCATGTTCTGCATTCCACCTATTCCCTGCACCCTTTTATCTCTCACCCCTATTCTCTAAACCTTCAGTCCTTCCTTTAGAGGTTATATTCACAAGTCTGTCATATTTTTGCTCACCTTATTTAAACTTTAAGACTCCCATTCTTTACATTATTTTTGTCCTTAGCTCACATTGGTATTTAGCACGGAATATATTTTACCAATCCAACCTGAATGCAAGTCTTAAGAGAAAGTTTTTGTTTTTTTTTCATTGTTGTTTCCTTGCATTCAGAACAATGACAGATACTCAATAACTGTGTTGAATGAATAAATGGAGGAGTGAGAATATGATTGCCTTTCAACAATAAGATGCAAAAGAATTTGAATCACAGTCCCTTTCACACAGGAAGATACCCACCCAAGAACTACACTGCAGGAACCTGAGGTAACAGGACATGTACTCCAGTAGGCCATTGACTGAAATCTGTTGGTAGTATTGTGTCCCTAAAGAGCTAAATCAAAACCTCAGGTAAACCATGGTATACCAACCTTGGTCCTCCACCCTCTACTGGCAGAATGTGGCCTCCTTCCTCCATCCCCACCCCCCTTCACTGGCCTGGTAGAGTGAGATCTGAAAGCTGGGGATCTTTATCTTCTACTCCTTCACATAAGTTTGGCTGGTAGGCAGCAGTAAATAAAATAATGGTTTTCCTTTATTCATTTTTGTTAAGGCTTTTCTCTCTCTAAACATGTCCCTATTTAGAAGATTTTAAAAACTGCTCTTTGTACCATCTGTATGTAGAATTAGGAATTTGGGTTTAATCAGACTATTGCAAGTGCCATACATAGTTTCAAACTGAAGTTCATTGACTCAAATCTGATTCCTTTTCATACACGACAGTGAATAAACATAGTAGTATAGCTTCTCCTTCCCAGGACCTCAATAAATAACTCAAATTGTCTGGGCACAGCTAGCTATATTTTGTACTAAACAGAACGTCTCTCTGTAACTTTTCTCCATAACACCAGATAACACCTCTGGACCATCCTTTAGATGGCGCTGCAAATCTCTGGGCAGAGTTGTCTTCCTAGAGTCTGATTAAACTTGTTTTATTTTCCAATTAAATATGAGTTATGATCATCACCTGAGAGTTAGAAGATTATTGGAGGTTTGTGGAAAGGGGTAGATGTATGCCACAATGCTCTGGGGGGAGGAGTAGGAAAGAAAATATACTAAGATTGTCACGGATGGTCTGTTAATGTTGAGTGCTAATATGAAGTGCTTTTCATGATCTCTCATCTCTTTTCAACCATCTTTTTTTTAGAAACTTCAAGCCATTTCTTCAAACTTCTTTTATCTGAACTTTCTGGAAATTCTATTTTTTTTAAATTAGGTATTCACTTCTTACTAATATTTCTTTTGCTAGAGTAACTTATATGATATGGTAATTTTTCCTTAAGAGTGTGCTAAATTCTACTTCTCCAACAGAGTCTTGTTAACACTAAATTTCAGAGGCAGATTGGAGTAAGGAATGTTTATGAGCTTGGATGCTCAGCAAATTTGTATTTCTAACCTAGCTCTGCATTTAAACAGAAAAGTTATCTTTTCTTGCTTATTTACTAAAATGGGAATATTTATTTATTCAAGAAATAGGTATTGAGTATCTTACTGTGTTCCTGTCACTATTCTTGATATTTGAGATAGATTTGTAAACAAAATTGGCAAAAATAACTATTTGCTTATAATTAATTTAGATTTGCCTTACCTAATCTATTAAAGATATTTGCTTTTTTTTTTTCCTGTAGCAGGAGAAAGTAGGTCAAGTGTAGTTGAAGTAACAAAAAACACATAACCAGCCCTGGTCAGTGTGGCACAGTTGGTTGAGCATTGTACTGTGCACCAAAAGGTCACCAGTTTGATTCCATCAGGGCACATGCCCAGGTTGAAAGCTCATCCCAGGTAGGGGTGCATACAGAAGACAACCGATTGATGTTTCTCTCTCATGTTGACGTTTCTCTCTCTTTCTCTCTCTCATCCTCTCTCTAAAAAAAGTTTAATAAAACCATATTTTAAAATTATTTTTAAAAACAAATAAACAAAACACATAACCAGTGATTTGTTAGAGGAAAATATCTAGAATGACGCTTACGTTCTAGTTGGTATGGACAAACAATAAAAGTGAGCAATAAGTCCTTCAGTTGATCGGGGGAAGGTCAATGGGGAAAAAAGGTATGTATTACTATTTGTAATACTTTAAACAATAAAATAAAATTTTAAAAAAGGGAAAAAAAGTAAACAGTAAATAAACAAGAAAATTTCAGATAGTTTCTGAGAAGAAAATAAAGCAGATGGTAATGGAGAAGGAGATCAGTGGGGAAGATTGGATAGCTTTTGGAGATGCTATGAAGATTAAATATATTAATCTGGTATGAGAGATTTGGACTGAGCAGAATGCCTGGCAAACTTTCAAGAAATATTTTAATGGCCAGCAACTTCCTATATAAAATATATCTCTTTGGTCTCTATTTCTAATAAATTTTGCTCATAGAGTAACTACATAATTTTCTTTTGGGTGAGTTATATACTAGTATTTGGGGTGAATAATAACCAGTGAGATCAAAAGACTGAGGGCAAACTACTAAAAATTCATATTGTCACTAATAGCACATTTCCCCCTAAAATATTTAGAGAAATATTACTTGTGTACATTCCATTTTCATATTTTGCCTATTGTTAGAATGAGAGTTCATAGAATATAGAAATCATTTTGATGTCAAAATGAACTCAGACCTTCAGTGTTATAACCTAAATTAAGACTCAAATTTTATCAATCAAATAAATTCAGAAAAAAATTGTCAATGTGTAATGGTTGAGTAGAAATGTAAAAATCTTTAAATAAAATGCAACTGAAGAGTCCCAAATACTTGCACATGCCCTAAATTTCATAAAGTTGGTTTATTGGTTTCTTTAAATGTTTCCCTTCCCAGGTAGACAATTTGTCTTACCAAAAGAGGGTTGTCATGATAAGGTTGAAAGACAGAATTGAGAAGACACTTGCTCCAATAACAGAAATTTGTAATCCATAAAGTGAGCATTTTTAAATAAGTCGGGGTAGAATGTTGAAGAATATAACCAAGACCCATAAAAACACAACTAAATATGTAAGTTGCTTCCCAAATCAAACTACACTATTTACTTGTTGCCATAAAATCAAATGAAATATACTTTGGTGATACTTATCTCAAAAAATAAAAATTGAAATTTAATCACAAGAAAATATTTTGGTCCATTTTCCATGTCCCTATACTTTCATCTAAAGCAGTAGTTCTCAACCTTCCTAATGCCACGACCCTTTAATACAGTGCCTCATGTTGTGGTACCCCCAACCATAAAATTATATTCGTTGCTACTTCATAACTGTAATTTTGCTACTGTTATGAATCGTAATGTAAATATCTGATATGCAGGATGTATTTTCATTGTTCGTGACCCACAGGTTGAGAACTGCTGAAAAGAAAGAATAAACTTTTCCATAATGTTATTTTTCTTTTAATACCATGCCTATTAGCATATAGACATTCATATCACCAACATAATAATTAGCACTTATTAAATTTCCACCAAGATTAATGCTAGTTCATAATATTATAGAGAAGAAAAAATCTTACTCTTTCAGAAAAAGAGCAAGAGAATCTTCATAATTTTTAAGTTGGCAAAGTTTTGCTAAATTGACATAGAAAATGTTAGTCATAAAAGGGAAAATGGATAAGTTGAAGTTATTAAAATTTAAAATTTCTGTTCTCCATTAAGAAAATGATGAGGCACAAAGGCAAGTGACAAAATGGACATTCTAGAATAGTACTGTACAATAGAACATTATGCAATGTCTATAACTGAGCTGTCCAACATGGTAGCAACTAACTCTATGTCAATATTGAAAACTTGATTTATGACTTGTGTGACTGAAGAAGCAAAATTTTAATTTTAATTATTTAAAATGTAAATATAGACATACACTTTTGGCTATTGGCTACCATACTGGACAGTGCATTACTAGAGGGTTTTAGAGACTTATTTATAGTTGCTTGGATGGTTGGAACCCAGGCCTCCTCACTCCAAATTCTCTCCTCTATGATATCATAGTAAGTGTGTATTGTGACCATCCAGTTTCGATGGTCACAATAGACTTTTTGCTTTTCATGAAAATTTTAATCAAATTTTATAACTTCTACTTTCTTAAAGAGGCATCATGAAATAGTGAGAAAAAAATTAAATTTAAAATAAAATCTTGCAGGTTTTTTTTAAGGATTTGGTTAAATTTTTGTTTGTTTTAATTTTGTTCAGGCTAGTATGAGCCACTTTGAAAATAAACTTTGTAAACAAAGGAATTCTGCCATAGCCGCTCTCTCCACCAGGCTGGGATCACTATCGTTGGTCTTCATCATAAATCTCATTTGCACCATCACTGACTTAATAAATAGTAAATAGATTAATCAGTTTCACCATTAGATCTATTTTTTAAAATCAAAACTGTTAGTATTAGAAAGCCGGGGTAATCTGTCTTGATCTATAAGAGGCAGGGAGAAGAAAAACACTGTAGAAATTAAGATCACAGAGAAATATTTTAGAAGTAATATGAAATCAGAGAAAGGGGTGACTCTCAGAAAAAAAAGTCCAGAGGAATCTGTACAACCATAAAGATATTAGTTTTTGCAGAAAACAAGATAGAAGTTTGGATCAATATTTCTTTGTAATTCAAAGGTAAGGTGATCCCAAGTGACATCTAGGCTTTCACGATGCTGTAGTCTTTGTTCATGCTACTTACCACAGCTGTAATTAAAATGTTATTTGAATAGTGTGTTTTTGTTTAGAGTTTGTCTCTTCCACCAAACTACAGATTCCATGAAGGCAAGTTTTATGTCACTTTTGTTCATTGTCATAATAGTATCATCAAAACATCCGGTTATATAGTAGGTATTCAATAAATATTTGCTGATGAATGAATAAACAAATGAATAAGTATCCCAACTATACTTCATAAATCTTAGAGGATCTTGTAGATCTTACAATTTTTTTACCTCAGTCTATCACAGTGACATACAAGTAAAGTTAGGTTTATAAATTGCTTTTTCTTGCTGATAATAGCTACCATATATTAAGTTAGGCCATACCATTAAGTGTTTTGTATGTTTGATCGAACTTAATATTCAAAACACCCTTACTTATAGAGACTATATTCCCATTTTTCAAATTTGGAAGTACAGAGATAGTAAGTAAATTATCCGAGATCACACATTCTATAACTAGTACTATCAACATTCGAACCCAAGACTGTTTAATACCTGTGTTTTTGTTTTCTGAACTATAATGCAGGGATGTGGAGATAAGGTCGGGGGAAAAGAAGATAAGTGTTAATAAACAATAATATCACTGACTTCACAATTTTGCATACATCTGGCTCTGGTTAGTGATGAAAGGTGTATGATGGGGTAGGTCCTAAGGCAACAAGTGTTTGGCCCTACATATGTCCTACCTATACTGTAGTAATGCTGCTTGTTTCTGTAGCCAAGAAAGACCTGAAATAAGATTTGCACAGCAGACATGCAGAAAGACATAGAAATTAGTGCTAAAAGGAAGAAGAAAACACCAAGTTTAGTACGTGAAACATTGAAGCACATATAGAATAGGAACCATGACTACACCCCATTGGAACCAAAATCTATGTGAGATTTCCTATTTAGTGAATGGCTCACATAGCACATGATAGCTGAATATTATTAAACTGGAAAGAAAATATCATATAGTCCTAAAACTTCCAGTTCCAGAAATAATCAAAATAGTTTATAAGAGCTATTAATGACAGGACATCACCCAAAACTACTGTTAAGTTAAAGGATGTTTTTCTGGAATTTTGAAAATTATTAGGGGCATAAAATATCTTCCTTTAAAATTGTCAACGATGTAATGGAAAGAAAATCAACTTGATTGTCGAAAAATTATTGTGATCATTTGACCATTTGATTCATAGATTGAGTAGAAAATATTTTATTCTAAAAAATGTTCAGTTTACCAGCATAAACTCTCTCCATATCTCAACAGTTTCTACCTGCTCTCTGAGATGTGGAATTCTTATCCACCACTCAGCAGGCATTTGAGACTATAAACTTGTAACCTGATTAGAAGAGTAGTAGTTCTGAATTAATCCAGCTTTAAAAGAATTTTAAAACTAAATTTTCAGTTTCCCCCGTCTAAGTTACATTCAGTAGTATGGCCTTTTTTCGCCACCTAGTGGAGGAACGCACATAGTCTGCAGCCTGTAAAGCTTTAAAATGGTAATTTTCCTTCAAGTCCAAGCAAGATTCATTATTTAAATATATAACCTCATGAGCATCTGGATGAAATCTCATAATGGGAGAACTCAGACTTTTTATTTTCTTCTGCAGCCGGGGACGCCAGTAGGACACTGTGTGGGCACCCTAGAGGAAACTCCTCAATGCACTTCTGCACGCAGCCATATGGTTAGAATCAGCGGGTTCTCCTAGTGCCAGTTTAAAACAATGGGCGTGTATATGAATAACATGCAAGCAATCAGACCAGCTCTGGGTTTCATAGTCTCCCTTTGTATAGGGTGCTTTTTACACCTCATGGAAAAGGTACGTTGGACAAAGGCTAATATTTTTCTCCCCAGTCAAGGCAGCAGGACTGCAGCTAAAATGATGTCAGAGTTTCCATTTCAGCTCCTTATTTCCAATGGTTTAGCCTTCTGCCGTAAACATTAACTCTATGAAAAAAAAACAAAAACACATACTTGGTTATAGTGCATCTCAGGCCAGAAGAACATTCTTATTACTAAATAAATGGTTTTAAAAAGAAATTATACTGCATGTCATAAAAGTCTGTTTTTAGAGGAACCACCACAAGCAGAAGGGAAGATAAAGAAATTTTTAAAAAAAACAAAAAACTACAATGTGTTTTCTTTTAAATGTCTTGGAAGAAAACAGCAAGAAGAGTCAGAATATATAGAGTTGGTCCAGCCCTATCAGACTTGATTCCCTGCCTGTAAGAACATATCTAGTTACTCAGAATTACAATGCTACAAAAGGATTTTACTCTGTGAAAATCAGCTCAAAGCAGCATTCAACAGTTCTGTCTTCCTAATTGACGAAAACAAGAAATTTACAAAATATGTGTGAACAAACAAGCAGACGCCCCCCTCTGCCTGCCTGGTGGCACTCTGGCTCACACAGTCAAGGCTCAGCAGATAGAGGCTTCCAGGGCAGCACTTATTACAGTAATAATAGTAATAATAATAAAAATCAGAAAAGTTCCAGTTCTGCATCCTCAATTCATTTGAGGAAATATTTATTTTGAAGATGGAGAAAACTCAACTGTTGGATCAGGCATCAAGGCCATAGTTCTCCTTTGCATCATCTGCAACTTGCTATATGAAAGTGGAGGTAGGGGTAGGCCTCAGACTCTGAAGGTGAAAAGGAAAAAAGAAAACCCATGAACATTGTTTTGGGCATGACAACTGCTCTTTACTTTGTGAAAACTTTTTTTTTTCTTTTTTTTTTTTTACCAGTTTGGAAAAGAAATAAAGCAGTTAGCTTTTCCTATGAAAGGATTTATAGAGAGGGCTTACTTGATATTCTGAATGGATTTATTTCAACTTTCATTTTAAACAGAGGGAATATTTGTCATACTTTAATGTGTTTTATCGTATTAGGGCCATGCCACAAGCAGACAAAAATGATTCCATTCTAAGAATCATGTCTAACTTGCTACCCAAGTCTACCTCAAACTCAAGAGTACCAACACACCCAACACAAATCTGCATTTCCTGACTTGTGAAGGATGTTAGCCGCAGGGTCATCTGTACGTTTTCTTCCTGTCTCTCTGAATTTCCTCGCACCCGCCAATGAGGCTAATAGATCCTTTGAATTTTCAAAAATGTTTTGTATTTTCATATCATTTACTTCTTTTTATCTGTCTAAGAAATGAAGAATCTAAATAATTTTACTTGGAATCATGAGAATGGGGGCTGACCAGGAAGACTGACTCAGACTTCAGATGTAGGGCAGGACACAATACCTTTTATCATCTCCCTGAGCCTCAGACGTTATCAGTCTGCAAGGGAAACTTAATCCTGAACATAAATTGCATTTCCTAAAAAAACATAATCTTGCCTTAAGATACCAACCTCCCTGATTACAGGGAATGTCTGTGTTTACACGTTGGTACGGAGCATGTTGGCTGTATTAGTGTCCTAGGAAACAAACTGTGTGCCGCCTGCTCCCAGGCCTGCTGCAAGCACTGAGGAGAGAAAGCAAAAGAAATTTTGAAATCAGACCCCCGATCTCTAACTTCTTTCAAATTCCTGAAGCACATTAGCTTTACTACTGCATGATGTGCACGGTAGTATTTCTTCTAATGAAATCTGACTAAAAGTTTAAATGAGTTTAATGCATGAAATGTATAAATAAAATGTGGCCTTAATTAAATTTAGACTCGATACATAACTTAAATGGGTAGCTCAGGAACAGCTTCGGTATCATGTGTCCAGACTATTTTGGGCTTTGCAAAAGTAGTTTGAATTTTGTCAGTGAGTGTAGAGCGCTTTCTATCAGGAGCACAATATGTATGCACAGCTGAAATATGCTAAAGAACTGTGGAGAAAATCCAGTGTGGTGGAAAAGAGGTAAGAGAGAGTACATAAAACAAGGTATGAGAAGCAGACCACAGGATGGAATCCTCAAGTGTTGATTTGCAAAGAGCAATTTACATAGGTCGAAGACTTGACTTAGAATTTCTCGGGATGTCTCTTAGTTTCATGAGTTTGGGGAAATACCTTAATTTCATGAAGCCTCCACTTTCCTCATTTGTACAAGTGGATCAAGATGCCTTATCTGCCTCCCTCCTGGTTTGTTGGAAGGATCAAATGAGATAATAAACACAAGAGACCTTTGTATATAGTATAATGCTTTACAAATCCAAGAGATTGTCATAGTAACAGACTTCCTTAACTATAGAAATTTCCTATTCACATTTAAGAGGTACAATGCAAGTATTCTTCCCACATATAATATACATACATATATCTGTGTGTGTATATATAATATATATCTGTATATATATATATATATATATATATATATATATACAGATTATATATATATATATATATATATATACCCAATTATGTGTAATGATTAGAGTTAATGTTATTAGTAAGGGATAAATGAGCGTCAAAGAAAAGTCTTGGGAAAACCTCAACAGCTATACAAGAAGCTTCATAAACTAATAGTAAAATGTATGGGCTTTGAAGTGATATCCTCAGCTTCAACCTTACTCTGCTACCTCCTAGCTGTAAGTATGCAGCTTACACAATTGGGTAACTTTATAAACTGCTATTTTATCCCTTGTAAAATGAAGATAATAACACCTGCATAATGGTCTTGCTCTAGGAACTAAATTATATATATATATATATATATATATATATATATATGTATGTATATGTAAAATGTCTTTTTTTAAGTATTGAAAAAATGTTTTTTATGCTTTATACATCATAAAAACACCATAATATGCACGTCAAGGAGATCACACCCATAAACAAATAAAAATTATTTCACTTAAAAAGAAGGTCAAAGAGTTAGGCTTCATTAATAGTTTGAAAGTAGAAGAATAATACAGAAGTCTCCCAAACTAAAAATAAAGAAAAAAATGGTTGAGGTGTTATTAAAAAACGAGGACTGAGGAGGACAGATGGACAGAAAGTTCTCTGAAACTTCCTCAGCAGGAATGTGGATGATTCTAGGCTACACCACAGCCACACTCTGTTGTTGTCTTTTTGTTGCTTGTTTGTGTGTGTGTGTTGTTGTTTTTTAATATTGCACAAAGCCACTCAGTTCCAGGCATTTAATAGAATGAAACCAGGTGAGTGTAAGCCAATTTTGCCTTTCATTTTTCAAGTTTGTTTATTACTTTACTTAAACCACAACATTCTGAGATCTCACCAAAAAAAAAAAAAATCTGTCTGTGAAATTTTCAGCCTAATTTCCAAACCAGAAAAGAGATTCAAATAAACTTGGGTCCATTTCAAAAAAGCATCTGAGATGCTGGATGTTTATTTGAAGCAATATGGACTGCTGACCTTTTGAGGTTCCCCCACCCACCAATAAAGAGTGTGCACAATGAATTTACTGTGCAAGGACCTAGTGCCTCTGCGTCTGAATGGATAAAAATCCCATTGGTCTCGAGAAAAGTTGTTCCCAAACACATGCAGAGGAATCAAGCCTGAAGCAGATATATTGATACCCTCCTTTTAGGAAAATGCACCAACCAATCGGGATCCTATCTCAGGAAATCTGTAAATAGGTTATTTATTCAATATGTTTTATGAATTTAAAAAATATTCCTAGGCTGGTGCCATTAAGAAGAGACTCTTGTTGGAGTAGGCAGAGGGTTTAGTATTTCCTGGAGCCCTATAGGAAAATTCAGACCAAACTGCTCTCTCCCATACAGAGCTGCCTTTAACATCACTGTGGGGCTTTAGAAAGGATGCCAAGCCTTCCCCAAGTTCTTGAACCTTTTCAAAAACTGAATTTTACCACTTTTGAAACGATGAACACTGAGAAATTGGATTTGAAACCACAGCATTAAATGCTTAAAATCCGATCCTTCTGTCAGGACCTGGGATAAATTAAACTGATGTATATTATTTTTAAAGAAAGGAAAAAAAATATGGGAAGCGGATTTCAAAGCCTGAAGGCACAGAACAAAACAAGTTATGCAGGTGATACAAACCATCTTAGTTCATTCCTACAATGGCTTTCTGCTTCCATATGGTGGCCCACACTGGAAATAATTCTTAGGAAAACACATTTGTATGTGATATATAAAACATTATTTTAGACGTTTCTGTTTTTATTTTCAGAGTATGCTATTTTTTATTGTGTTCAAACTGCTTTATTTTTCACCTGGGTTTTGAGATTATTAAGAAATAATAAGTAAAGAATGAGAGAGGATGTGTATAGATGACAAAGGTTTAAGGTGAATAATTATCAAGTGTTTCCATCAAGTGAATTCAGTGTGGCTGGGTGATATGTATTAGGATTAAATCAAAGCTTTAGGAATTTAAGCACAAAAAAGTTGTTTCACTTTAGCGTACTTTAAACTTGTGATTTTACTAATATTGGCTGATTTTATTACTTTCTGATACTCAAATATTAACGCTAGTCTAAAGATAAGTACATTGTTAAGAGCAAAAGTCTCTACCTGATTCATTTTGGTTATTGTCAATGGAAGGATTTGATTTTATAGTAGGAACAAAACTAATAAAAAGCTTCCCAATTTCAGTGCATTTTTAAAAAGTCATTTCCTGGTCATGATTCAGACAGTAAAGATAAAGCAAGTTCAAAGTTCAGAAAAGATCTGGCTATAGATAATCATCATCCAATATTTTAAAGATCTAACAGTTTAAGCCACTGCATGCATTTCTGCCAAAGACCATGGCTTTTTCCTCTTGATGCAGATACATTGTGATATAAAGAATAAGCTTGTTTTCAGATCCTGGATATTTGCAAAGTGGGAATTAGAGGAAAAAATATGTCTATTCACTTTCATTATGGAAAAGATGCACATATACATAAACAGCAACATATTACTATCAGCAGAATAATTTGTCGATGACATTATAAGTAAGCGGGCATCAAGATTTAGTGTGAGTTTTTAAATGTTTTTATTAATTTCACTTAGAAGCCTTATTATATTGCTTAATAAAATAATTAAAACATGAGTTGTCTATACATTGTATACTAAATAAATAATGAGACATTGCAGAATATTGACCTAAATATCCCCTGTGGGCTATGGAGTATTTAGGACAATATACAGACAAACTGAAGTGAGGAAATTGGAAAGTAACTTGAAAAAATTTGGCAAAATTGGATTCATAAAATACATAGATGTTTGAGACAATGAAGCCTTCAAAATTTAACTGAGTGCTTTATCCTTTTCACACGGTCCTTTTTCTATTTTCTGAAAAATTCTCCTACAACACCAAAATATCAAAGGTGGAACAAATGAACACTAACTGGTACACTAACAACCGGCAGAGCCTGTGAGGTTGCCACACCTATGTAACCTCTTGCTTCAATTTGCACTGCAAACTGTTGCATTTCATTTTATAACATCAAACGTAAGCAGAAAGCATGCTCCCGAGTCAATTAACACAACAGGCAAGCCTTTCCTACCTCTGATCTTAAACAGTGCCTGTGAACTGAAGCACAAAGTAAGGGGCTTGCGGGTAAATGTGACCTCTGAAGAGTCACCCGTTAGTCCTAATCCTTCAAGAAAGCATATCCTCGGTTTTATGATTTGGAGCATAGAGTGTTTACCTGTTTTACATCAATTACTTCATTTAGTTGGACCTGAGATTCAGGGAAAAGCTAAGGGATGCTGCAAACCTGAAGGCTGTAGACACTATTGTAAGAATGAGTCACTTTTAACAGGGGATATTTTCTTGGAGTTTTTTTTTCATCAACTGGGTTTTCTACTCATATATCTTGAACCTCAGTTCAAAGGGCACACTCCACTAAGAAGCAACTTATTTATCTGTGCATCTTCTTTTTCCCCCAAGTGATTGATGAGAGATTTTCATCAATACTTTTTATTTACTTTTTTACTATCTATTTTTATTTCATTTGCACTATATTGTATACATTGAAATATTCTAAATTAAATCTATTGGTGTGATATTGGTTAAAATTGCATAGGTTTCAAGTGTATATTTCTATGGTACATGATCTACATCTTGCATTGTGTTTAAAAAAGAAACATGCTAAACTGATAATCAATGAAATTGATTCTCACATATGTGATATCAAAGTGGAGTTCATGTACTATGGCACCCCTTGATAAAACAAGAGTTTTCTGAGTATTTAACTTTCTGTCTGAGAAGATATATTTCCATCTATTGTAAATCTAAAATCACCTGATAATGATTTTATTACTTAAATAGTTTAAAATGAAAATGGCATACTTTCTTACACATTTTTTTCCACAAAAATAATTCTCTAATATTTGTTTCTGTGGAATCATTTAAAGAATTTAGTCTTCATCTGAAATATTTTTTCTCCATTGAAATTAATGTGAAAATTAGGCAAGTAAATTATCGCAACTGAATACTCTGGTCTCATGCAGATAAAGATGTATCTCATGAATTGTCAAGGGGCTGCTTCGGACTAGGGTAACACCTCACACAGTGGATGTTGGTGACTGATTCTTAGCTGAGGAAAGAACTATTTTGGTACTAATTTTTGTCCAAAAGGGACTCAAAGTACTTTTTAAATTAAGCACTAGCATTAAGTTGAAATGAAGCCACCCTGGAGAGAGTGCATGGTCTGTCAATCATTGAGGAGCCACTACAGTTGACGGGAAACAGCAATTTTGGCAACCATGGTAAAACCCTTTTCAGAGCAAAATACAGTGGTGTCTTTGATCTCAAAGAGAAAAGGAAAGACTGGCTAGCTTTTTCTTCAAGGATTCATCCAAAAATCTACAAGACCAAATCCATTACTCCTACAAAACTAACTGTAGTTGACCACAACATAGAAAACAGACCTGTTCAGAAGCATTCAACAGGGAATTTCCCTCTCAGTCTAAAGCTTGCAAAATTCCTGAGAGATATCTTGGGAATATAATTCTCACCGCAAGTACATTCATCAGGTATACCAAATTCTTCCCAATTGAAACTTTGCTCTGTTGATTTGATAATAGTGCACGTATAATTGTTTTTGTAGTTTTATTTTGTATGTGTGTATGTGTGTATTTATGTGTATTTCTAAAAAGTTAGGAATTCCTACAAAGTTAAGGATGTACTTTTAAAAGCCAGGTTTTAATTTGTCTGTCCTTTGTCAAGACTTAAATAAGAGGACTAAGGTATTTCTAACAAAGCATGCCTTTTAAAAATATACTTTAATTCTTTTATTTTTTGTTAATCCTCACATGAGGATATTTTTTCTGTTGCTTTTCAGAGAGAATGTAACGGGGGGAGGGGGAGAGAGAGAGAGAGAAACATGTGAGAGAGAGATGTTGACAGGGTGCCTCCTGTACACGCCCTGAAAACCAAGGTGCCCTTGACCAGAAATCAAACCCTCAACCCTCCGGTGTGCAGGCTGGTGCTCTAACCACTGGGTATACTGGCCACAGCTAATTCTTCCTTTAATTACCAGTTTCTAGTGAGAAACATAGTAATTTATTCATTTGTAATCCTCCCAATTATGATAAAAGGGGTCATAGAAAAAATGGACACTGGAAAATTGTTTTATATTAGTACAGTTACTGTACTTCATGATCTGGGCTTTGTTGAGCTTGACTCCAGATCTCAAGCGGGAAATGAAAATGAAATAAAATTTCTAGAGCACATCCTATGTGCCCGGTACTCTGCTAGGAGCTTCACTTTTCATCTCATTTGATCCTCACAGCAGTCCTGTGGGCATGTGATGACTTAGGATTGTTCCCAGTTATCCACTGTTCTTGCTTGTGAGACGGTGCTTCTTTCCTACCCCACTCATGGGAGGCTTGGGTATGTGACTTCCTCTGGGCTATTTAAAGGTCAGTGAGAACGATGCAAGAATCTTTCAGGCAGACCCTCTGAGCGCCATCCCATGGTTCCTGCATCTCCCTTGTCTCTCTGCCATGAGACAAACACATGCCAGAAGGGCTGGCTTTTTTTCCGTCAGGAGGAAAACAGGGAGCCAAGCTGTAGCTGACCTGAAAAGGATCTGCAATCCAAGAAAGAAAGGGACCTTTGCTGTGAGCCATTCAGATTTGGGCAATGTTTGTCACACAGTATAATTTAACAGCATGCAGGTAAGCGACGTTGGTACTTACTTTGTTAAGGAGTGAATAAAGGATCAGTGGAATGAAGTAGATTGCCTACGTAACACAGGTAGTAAACGAGGCAGCTTCAGAGATATCTGACTCCATGTCCCGTAGTCTTTCTCCCTTATGGCATTGTAGGTCAACAATGCATGCCAACTCAGTATCCAGGAGATTCCTAGCTCAACGAGCTGGCCAAAATGATCAGATATCCAATTGTATCCCACCAATCTTCCTGGGGAGGCTCTTGCAAATGTGAGACTACCAGTTTGAAAAACTCCTTTGTTCTCTTCTCTTTACTTTTCTATTCTTGTCATTTGTCATCTACTTCTATAGCTTCCGAGATTAATATACATATCTTTCAATATTTTCAGTATTCAAATCTCAACATTATAACTGGGTTCAAATCTCTGCTCTGCCACTCTGTGGCCTTGAATAAGTTCTGTGAGCTGCAGTTCTTGGTGTATACAATAGGGTAATAATAACTTTCATGGGCTTTAGGTGAGAATTAATAATCCATGAAAAATGTAGACACAGTGCACACGTAACTAATATTAAAATCTTGTTTCTAGTGTTCTATCTTTTCTTCTGGTGAGGCAACATCTGTCTAGAATAGATGAGAAAGGTTCATTGAAAGCTGGATCCATAAAATGCCTAAATAACATTCTTAAAACAAAACCATTGAATAAAATAATTTGCTTGACCTTGATTTTCCTTAGTTTACACCTTTTCACCTTTAGTTTCCTCCAAAGAGAGAATCTTGTTCTATTTTGCTTTGTTTTTCTAATTTTTTTAAAATAGTGTCAAGTTTGGCAATATTTTTTGTTTCTATTAAATTGAAAATACCAGATATTCTATATTAGATTCCTTGAGCATTACTGTCTTTATTCCACCACATTATATAGCCTTGATCACAAAATATTACAAAATTCTTAGCTATAGCCTTTTTTAAATCTAATTACCAACCCGAATTTGAGAAGTTATCTCTAACTATACTTACCATTGCTAAAGTATAACATCAGGGTGGCAGATGCATCCTCCATTTAATGTCAAATTGTTTATCTTTACATTAAATTTTGGCATTGGCCATTATGTCTTGAGTCACTTTAACAAACTATTTTACTTTTATGGGAATCATAAAAAGAAAAGGGAGTAGACTTCAAGTTCAAAACCAGGATTGAAATTAGAATCCCATCAATTACTAGAACATCCTTGAGTCTCAATTTTCCTTTCTGTTAAATGGAATAAAATTTTCTAAATTCATGATACACAATGAAATTTTGAATTTCAAAGGAAAAAGCATTAGAAAAACATTACTATAAAACTATTAAGTGGTATTAAATGTTAGAAAATTTTCTATTGCACCTAAGATAATAAAAAATACAGCATTTTCCTCTATGCTCTATATCATCTCAGCAGTTGCAGAAACCTCAATTTAATATTTTAAAATATATGTGTAAACAATATTACAAATGCATTTATATATATTTATATATGTATAAAGTTATGCATTTTTAATTTGCAAGAAAATGAATTGTTTTCCACATTTGATTATATCATATTATTAACAGAGTGGTACAGAAATTACTTAAATATTTTTACTTACATGGACAGATAAAAAGAGCTTTTTATTAATTAAGGGCATTTTAAAATATATTTGAGTAAGGCAATAGCATATTACAACTTTCATTTGTAAATCTACAAAAAAAGTAGCTTTGCTGACCCTTTTCCTTGTAGTTCAATTTTATCTTTTCATTCTAAGATGTACATATTATGTTCAATTTCCTTTTCCATCCTCTATCAAATTTAGTGTCCAGGTTATTTTCATTTCTGTAACTCATCACTATTCATCAGGTATTATTAGTGCTAGTTTTTCTGCTCAAATAAATGTGAAACAAATTTAAAACCAAAGGAGCTGATCTTGAAGTAATCCTAGGAGAAAACATGGTTTTCAAATTCTCCACAGCCTGCACAATAAATTAAGCTGAGGACAGAGAGACTTTTTACAGAGAAATTCAACAACGTCTATAGAAAAACCATTTTTGTCTGTGTGCTCATGTTTCTCGATTGCTTTTCCTCTAAAGCTGATACTTGATTTGATCTGAGCACTTTTAAGAAATAGGAAACAGCTAGGTACCCAATGCCTCCTTGTTACCTCTTCACATATTACCAGCTATAATGTTTAGCTCTGCATTATCTTTTCACATACCTGTAATAATGTTTAATCACATCTCTTAGCGGTTGTTTTTCATAAGTATAAAGTCATAGAAAGAAAAAATGTTACTTAAGTTAGTATTTCTTAGAGTCTACCAGGTTGGAATTCACTGTGCAACGATCACAGAACCTTGCCTTTGTGGTTGTTTAAAATGAAAACGGCAGAGTTCACAATCTTGGCTCACCATGCTATCTGTCCACGGTCTCTGAAAGATGGCATATTTTCAAATATTCCAGACTGGTTCGAAATGCTGTCATGTGTCACATCAGATTACCTTAGCCAGCTTGTGTTATGTTACATCAAGGATGTGACTAACATCAACCACATGTAACGCAGCAGAGCAGTGCTGTCCGCCAGATAAATTTCAAAATGGCACGGTTTTTACAAACCAGGATTTAGAAATTTCTGGTCATTAAGGAAGAAAAAGAGATCTTTAAATTATTTTGAAAGAGATTTTTTTTTTACTCTCACTTTCAAAGGGGTTGGCAATTATAGATAAATGACAGCTTGCCATACTGAGTATTCCAAATCAAAGTTAAGCATCAAAAAATTCTGAAATTTATAATATCAAGAGCGTTCTAGAATACAAATAATCAGGAAAAAGTTAAATGCAAGTACTTTAGAAAACACCAACTAGCTGATTATATGTAGATAAAGAAAATAACTAATGAAACAGGAGGAGATGTTGCAAAATCTAACTGTAGTTCAGGCTCCACTAGTTTCATTTTGTTAAATGATTGTATAGTTGCATATTTTTTCGGGAAATAAAAGGAATAAGGGATACTTACCAACAAGATAATCAGAACAATAATGCAAATATTTCTAACACAGATAATCTAAATTTATGCAAATCAATTAGTAAAAATTATATATTGGAAATACTGTTTAAAATATCATGTAACTAATAATGTTACTTTATAAGGTTCAACAAAATCCTAATATTCTATCAGCCTTCAAAGATACTAAGATTCTCCATGATGCCATTAGAGTTCATTGTCAATGATAAAATAAAAAAAAAATGAGAAAGATTCTGATCTGATTCATGCCCACCTTAATACTGGAGATGCAATCCAGCCCTGAAAATGGGGTCAGCAAGAACAGTGTCTCTCAGGTAAGCCTATTCATGGATATGCAGTATTAGCCAACTGTACAAAGAGGATATGCCACTTTCAAATTAAAATTTATAAATATTTCATACCTTTTTCTTCTCCATGGTAAATCCCATCTTCAACCACTTAGAAGTCTTTAATCTTCCTGACTTCATTCCTCCATCTACCCTGGATCCTACTTGAACTAATCTTACAATAGCAAGTGCAAATATATTGAGTTCCTGTTCTTGTTATTCACTCTTATGATCGTTACTTCACTTAAGGAAAATTGCCTGAGCCATATATTTTAAGAACCAAATTACTAATCTTGGTAGGGTTTTATGGTTTTCTTATTACTCTATACTCTCTTCTCAGTTACTATCATTTAAGTCAGTGTTTCTGAATGGGCTAATTCTTCCACCCCTGAGCTATTTGCCATGTCTAGAGACATTTTTGGTTGTCATAAGTAGACTGCTGCTACCAGTCTCTGGTGGGTAGAGGCGAGAGATGCTCCAAATACCCACAATACACAGCACTCCCTGAACAATGAAGAATCATTGGCCTAAAATGTCAATAATGCCAATGTTGAGAAGCTCTGGTCTAAGCTTTAACTAGACCACTTATACGTGCATTAACATTTTCACTACAAATAGCTCCTTTGGGTGTTTGACCTATACATCCAAATGTCTATATACCCTCTCCATCGGCATGTCTCAAAGTTGTTCAAACTCAGTTTCAGTCCTCAACCCCAATCCTAGCGCGTGGCATACTACCCACCACCGACTGTCACAAGCCAGACACCCAGCCCCGAGTCCCCATTCACCTCTAACTGCCTTTCCACATGTCCAATCTATTACTAAGTTTTACTATTTCTACAGGCTAATTATTCTTAAATGCATCAACTTCTCTCTACTCTAATGCCAAACACCTGGTGTGAGCTACTAGCATTTCTTACCTAAACAACTTAGCCTTCTGACTGGACTCACCACAACCACTCGTAGATTTCTCCAGTCCAGTCACCCAAATGCATCTAGAGTGGTTTTTGTTTTTGTTTTGTTTTTTTTGTTTGTTTTGTTTTGCAAGCTCAGACATTACCCTGTATCCCAAATTTCTAACAGATGCATGTTTAAGAACTCAATATTCTTTCCAATATTCTGAGAAAGGCTCACCATTTTTGGTCTCTGCTTGCTCCCTCAGCCTTATTCTATGCCACCCCTCTCCTATCAGTCTCACCAGAGCAGCCTTCATTGCACCTTCCCTCAAGTTTCTCCTTTATTTAAATAATTTTATGCTTTGGATTTATTTCATTAATTTTACAACACACACATTATCATTCAATAACTTCTTTTAATTTTTAGATAATTCTAGACTAATATTTGTAATAATCCTTAAACTTAACTTAGAAAGTTAGAAGTCATCACCATTCCTTTTATCCAATGATGTCTTCATTCTTGAGTTCAGCTTTTTAGAATGTATAGATACCTATACTTTCCATGTAACTACATATATAAACACATCTTAGTATTGCCTTATATATTAGTCCAGTGATCAAATTCTTGGCCACAATATTTTTTTAATCTTTTTGTAGTACTACAGAGAAATCTGAGACCAGACCTATTTTTATTTATTTTGTAGACAACTTTTTTTCCTGTTTCTGGGAGTTCTTTTAAGAATTATTAAATGTAATTTCATGTAATTAAAATTTGTTGTAACCTATGTCTTGTTGTATGTATTTTCTAATACTAAAAATGGCAATTATGATGTGAACATTATTATTAATTAAGCCCTTGGTATGAGTCAGAAGCCCAGCTAACTGCCTTATACATAGTATTTAACCTTCACAATTACCTTGTGAGCTGATTACTATTGTTATTCCCATTTTAAACATTGGGAAAGCTGAAACTTAGAAAGGTTAAGCAATAGCCCAAGGTTGTACAAATCGGGCTTAGGTAAGGACATCTGACCAGTTCTTGCTAACAAAATGATGGTAAGAGTTGTCAGTTTAGCAATAAGACCAAAAAGGATATGAGTTCTTTACCCTCTTTTTCATTAACTCACCAATTGGATATTAATACCCATGGACGTCATTACCAAAGATGTTAGAGCTTCCATCAACCTAGGTCCTGGAATGTACTGGGTGTGGTAAAAGTAGGCTTACAGTTGTATTCTTGTATTATTTATTAATTATTGTATTATTTTTCATTTAGGCAATTGTAATTCTACTTTTTCCCCACCCTGTATCTGCTCTGAATAATTATCCTAGTGATAGTATAGATTTAGCAACACAATGTCTCCAACTATAATATTACAAATGCAAAATATCTTCAGTATTAACAAGCGTAACCATAGCTAATTACCTTAAACTAAAAATGTATTGAAGGGTTGATTGAATCAAATATTTCTGCATCCAGTGAGCCCTTTACCATGTTTAAAAGTATACTATATTTTATTAAAAACCTTAAAATGCTTAAATTCTCTGACTTGAATTTTTTAAAATATGTTTTTATTGATTTTTAGAGAGAGAGGGCGAGAGAGAGATAGGAACATAGATCGCTGACTCCTGCATGTCCCTTACTCGGATCTGCAACCCGAGTTTATGTGCCCTGACTGGGAATCAAACTTGTGACCTCTTGGTGCATGGCTTGACACTCAACCACTGAGCAACATTGACCAGGCTCTGATCTCAATTTTGATTTTGGTGATCTATCCAAAACAAATTATGCTAAACACATAAAAATATGCCAAAAAATATTTATGCTATTAGTTCATGTAAAATTGAAGCAAACTACATGTCCAGAAAAAGGCATATATTAGGAAAATTATGGCACAATTTTTGTTTAAATATTATAGAGAAATTTTATTTGTTGTTCATAGCAATATCTAGGATAACACAAAGACAATGAATTATAAGGACTGTGAGTATTGTGTTCACAACTGAAAGTTTGGTATAATTATGCTAGAACTATTAGTTTTATATAACTATACCCATGTTCATATTTACATTTATATGCATATCCAAAAAATTGCCTTTGCAGCTCTTATTTTCCATATATACAATATTTATGATTATGTTATTCTTTAAAAGATTACTTGTTAAAATAGTTCCATGAAACCTATCAATGTATTTATTTTAAGAAATGTGTTGAGGATATCTTTTTATTACATCATAAGATGTCCTCATTACTAGGACTCATGGGGGGAAAAAAGCTCTAATTCTAGGCATAACTGGAACTGCTCCTAGACAAGAATTTAATTTTCATTTTGGGCTATAAATCAAATAAAGTGACAGTTTCCACTTTGGCAACTAATAATCTGAGAACCAAAATGTGTTCTTGCGTTTGGCATGTATGCAGGATTGTATGGCATATGTTTTATGTTGCAACTTCCACCTGGTACCTTCTCATTTTTAATCCTTATTTTACATTCTCCAATTTTTCATTGTTTATTTTCAATCAATTTTATGTAACTCTATTGTTGCAGCTCAGTAGAACCTAGAACTCGTTGCATTTATTGTATGCCAGAACTATACTAAGCAGTTAAAATATGAATTACTGAATCCTCTCAATTACCTTAAGAGTATATATAATTATTGTAAGATCTACATTGTACAAATAAGAAAACTGGGACAGGAAGGAGTAAAGTCATTTGGCCAAGTTCACACAGTTAATAAGACTGCAAATCTAGACAGCATTTAAAGCTCTCAAGCTCTATGCTTGTGTCTTAATTACATCACCTTAAATCATTTTTGGAACAAGTTAAAATACAAATACATTGTCCAAAAAATAGAAAGTTTTTTTTTAGAAACTAGAAAATAGCTACATTTAAAATGAGAATTTGTAGCAAAGAAACCATTAATAAAATGAAAAGGCAACCTACTGAATGGTAAAATCTAATTGCAAGTCCTATACTTGATAAGAGGTTGATATTCAAAACATATAAAGAACTCATACAATTCAATAGCAAAAAAATACAATCTGATTATAAACCAGGCAGAGGATCGGAATAGACATTTTTCCAAAGATAGACAGATGGCCCCAAAGTACATGAAAAGTTATTCAGCAACAATAACGGTCAGGGAAAGGCCAATAGAAACCACAATGAGATAACACCTCACACCTGTTAGAATGGCTATTATCGAAAAGACCAGAAGTAACAGGTGTTGGTGAGGGTGTGGAGAAAAAAAAACCCTTGTGCATTATCGGTAATAATATATTTAAATTGGTGCAACAACTATGGAAAACAGTAGGGAGGTTCCTCAAAAATATGAACTATCATATGATTCAGCAGTTTCACTTCTGGGTATTTATTCAGAGGAAACCAAAAATTAATGAAAAGACATATGCATTCCATGTTCATTGCAACATTATTTATCAAGCCATAGACAAGATATGGGAACAAAGTAAGTGTTCATTGATGGATAAATGGATAAAAGAAAATGTGATATTTATATTTAACAGAATATTATTTAGCCATTAAAAAAAAGGAGGAAACCTTGCCATTTGCAACAATATGGATGGACCTTGAGGGTATTATGCTAAGTGAAATAAGTCAGATAAAGTAAAAAAAATATTGTAATGATCATATATGTGGAATCTAAAAACAATCAAACAAAAATGAGCTAATAGATACAGAGAACAGATTGGTGGTTGGGTGGGTGGTGGGAAGCAAAAAGAGCATAAGGGGTCAAAAGGTACAAACTCCCAGTGATAAAATAAATAAGCCATGGGGATGTAATGCACAGCATGGTAACTATGGTTAATAATACTGTATTGCATATTTGAAAGTTGCTAAGAGAGTAAATATTCAAAGTTCTCATCACAAGAAAAAAATTGTAATTATGTATGAACATTAACTAGACCTATTGTGATGATAATTTCATGCATACACAAATATCACATCATTATGTTGTACACCTGAAATTAATATAATGTTACATATTAATTATATCTCAATTCTAAAAAAAAAAAAATAGACTTGACTCTCATGCATACCTGAAAAGCCAATGGCATAGATTCAAAGCTGTGACTTGATCCAGGTATTTGACTAACATCACTGTCTGTCTCTTGGGTCTGCTTTTATTTTTTTTCTCTGTTGGTTTCCTTCTCAGACAGGGTCACCCATCCATGCAGTGCCAAGCATAGTTGACAGAAACTCCAGGCTTCCTGATCCTTACTGCACTCCAGTGCTTACCATCTCAGCAAGAGGGGGGCAGCCTTTCCAGTGAAGGGAAAGTCCTGAGAAAAGATCTCATGGCTAAATGGGGTCATCTACCAAGCCTGGCCCAATCGGTGTCAACAATTATTAGCTGAGTCAGCGTCTAGGACCACCCTTTGACCTGGGGGAAGAGGTGGGATTAGTCCCACTGAACCACAGGACTGGAAATGAGGAAGGAGTGGGGTTTAAGGAAGGAAAAAGATCATGGAGAAGTTGAAACCATGGATGTACATGATTGAGACCCCAACCCTATATAACCTACTGACACTTAGATTTCTGAAAAAAATGATAATAAATAAATTAAAAGAAAATGAGAATCTTTGGTTAATTCAACATCCTACAATATTGTATTTATTTTCTGTTTATCTTTTTTCTTTAGTACAAGCAATAAAGAGATGAGAATACATCCAATTCTTTTTAAAAAATATATATTTTATTGATTTTTACAGAGAGGAAGGGAGAGGGCTAGAGAGTTAGAAACATCGATGAGAGAGAAACATCGATCGACTGCCTCCTGCACACTCCCTACTGGGGATGTGGCTGCAACCAAGGTACATGCCCTTGACCGGAATCGAACCCGGGACCCTTCAGTCCGCAGGCCGGCGCTCTATCCACTGAGCCAAACCGGTTAGGGCTAACACATCCAATTCTTAAGAATGTACCTTATGAAAATGGAAACCACAGTTTTATTTCCTCTTTAAATGGTGATTTGAACCACTTTTCAAGCTCTATGTGCATATAAATCACCTGGGTGATCCTGTTAAAGTGCAGATTCTGATTTAACAGGTTTGGGTTTTGCAGAAGATTCTGCATGTCTAACAGGTAACCAGGTCATGCTGGGGTTGATGCTGGTCAATAACCACGTGAGACTAGCAAGGCTTTAAACAAGCAGATGAGGTTCGAGTCAAATTGTGACACTATTTAAATTGATTACACTAGTATATACCTAAAAGAATCAATGACCTTTTCAAAAGTTCTTAATTTGGGTCCAGTAATACCTCAGGGAACAGGAGAATCTAGCTGTAAAGCATGCTGATAACCACACTGAGAAATAGGGGGAGAAGTTACATTCTTGCATCATGTAAAAGAATGTTCTCCAAGATGAAATGAAGCACATATTTATTAGTGAGTTAGCACCACTTTTGCTGTCAGCAGATGTGTTCCAGTCAGTTGTCTAAAGTGGGATAATAGCTTATTTTTATTTATTTACATCTTTATTTTCAGTGGTGAAGGTAAGGCACAGACCCCTGTTCCCATTTCCCCCCCGACGCAGACTGCCTGGATTCAAACGTCATCTCCATGGCTTAGTAGTTGTGGTGCGTAGGACAAGCCACTACATGGCTTCCATTTCATCATCTGTAAATTAGGAATAATATTAATATCTACCTCAACTGTATTTTGTGAAGATTAAATTAGCTAATGTATATAAAAGTGCTTAGGACAGAGTCTGGCATTTTATTGGCACTAGTATATGTGTTATTATTTGTTTGTCTCCTGGCAATTAAAAAGCAGTTTCAAGATGCTTGGTACTAGCTGGTAATTAGGAAAATCATTGAATTGTGTAAGCTCGATTTAAGAACACATAGCAACATTGACTGAATAGAGAGAATTAGCTCTTATCTTTTGCCAATTATAACTTTAGCTGAGGTTACTGGTTAAACACCAAACACTAACTAGTATACACAGCAGGACAAAATAGTTAGCAAAATCTCCAATTAGGGTTTTGTTTGCACTTCCAGTGGGAGGGATGATTTGTAAGTTTGAAAGAAACCTTTCGTGTTGATTACAGGTGTCAACACATCCAAGTTTTCACTGTGCTTGAATACCTACTGGGAAATGCAAGATGCAAAAAAAAAAAAAAGCCTAATTGTTTTAATTCAAATTCAAACATATTTTCGTTTATAATTGTGTTGATTGCTTTAACCCAGGCTGAGTAACATGTAAAACAAAACTTTAAAATCAATGTTTTTAACATGAATAATTGGACCTAAGTCAAGAAAATTTCTTGTTTCTCCCTTTGCTACTAAAAAAATACCTGATCTTTAGTAATTAAACACTGACAGATGTATTGCATCCCTCTTATGTAAGTCAGGTCTGAGATACGAGTTTAATTTTGTCTTTGGAAAGGACTAGAATGTATGTGTGCTTGTGGGAATAAGAACACTTTGAAATCAACGAATTCAGGAATAAATAAGACTCAGGTAGAGATACATAAAAAACATTGCCAAAAATGGATCCCCCCACATGTATTCTTCATTCTTGGATGTGAATTGGGAATGGGTTTGAGGGGAAGATGGATGACTACCTTATGAAATAGGAAGGTAGATTGTGATATTTTCTGATGTCATGATTTCTATGAAATCCCCCAAAAGGACCTTTCAAATGTATACACTTATGTTCCCTTTATAATTTTATAATATGCTAGAGATATTTAATATATTAGGGGTTTTAATGCTAACTGGTTTCTTAGGATTTAATTTCAAATACAAAATCACCCAGATATTTTGGACTTTATGACACTGATACAAGCTATTATTTACTGCTACCATTTTATTGAATAACTAGAAATGAAAAACATTAGATTAAGTGAAAAAATTGAATAATGTTAAAAAACATGTCTGTCTGTTTTATCAACTTTTGGGACATTCAGCTCAGGCTACAATAAAATAAACAACCAAGGATTGTCTTCCCTGCTGAAGTTAATTTAAATCAGAACAGAGTATTTACCTTTTCTTCGAGTTTGTGGGATTCAAGGTTGGTCTATTTGGGAAAGACCAAGGAAGGCAAACCTAATCCTTTTCTGAAGCTCATTAATTGGAAGCAGGACCACACTGCAATAGCCTTTTTCTAAGCTGAAGGGACTAATTACGAATGTAAATGAGGTGAAAACCCTAAAACAACACTCTCCTAGTGGCTTCTTCTGTTTATACAGTTATACCCTAAATATAAAGCTGACACCATTTGTGTTAAATTTCACTAGTTAACTGATAAGCTAGAGTAGAGTACATTAGAGCTCTGGGTAGTCTTGTCAGTCACTCTGAGAGAGCTCATAATCAATGTTTGTGGATTTCCACGTCGCTGCCAAAACCCTTTCTTTTTAAAGCAGTGTATAAATGGATACACGGCTAGATACGTGGGTTAACAATTTCATCAGTCACTGCCCTCATATTACTATCAGGTCTTGAAGATTTTAAATATTATTTAAGCTTCTCCAAGTGAATGAATATACCACTGACATTGTGTACTATTCCTACAAAGATCTGGAACGTATAACATTTCTTGTAATTGTGCGATTGACCACAGTGTCACAATGAAAACCAAATTGAAGATTAAAGTGAGTTGCATAATGGAATAAAATTCTTCCACGAATATTTTAAGCCTTAAACATGACTTTTTGGCATGTTTCAAGAATATAACATATAATAATAATCCAGTGCAAAGCACTGTTTATCATTTATACTCAATGCATACTTTGATGCTGAAAAATACCTATATCCTGTATGCTGAATCACTTTGAGAATAACTCAGAAAAACAGAAAGCCTAGCTTTTCTGAAGAGGTAGCATGGTCTGATAGTAGTAGCATGGTCCTGAAATTTAGTCCCTGCTCTGCTACTAGATAGTTTAGTACATGGGCAAACAATGGGGGCACATCTGGCCCCTCCGCAGATTCACTTCTATCTTGACTCTATGAGACCATACTGTTTGGGCATAACAGAGAAGCCAGGTCACAGCCTTTAGATCTGGAAGGCCCACTCGCCATCCCTTTATAATTACTCTCAACATCCCCAAAAGACTGGTCTGCACAAACTATTTCCAAACTTACCCTCTCCCACCATCATTGTCCCTTTCAGCTAGAGCATGAAGTAGAGTCTATAACTTACATGAAATATAATGCATGACTGTGGCACACGCTTACAGGTGATTTGGGGAGTGGGTGCCAAAGGTTTCATTGGATTTTCAAAGGAATCCATGAATGGAAAAGATTAAGAGTCCCTCCTCTCGTGTCTATCCCTAGTTTGTCTATGTAATCTAGCATTATAGAATCCATCTCTTCCTACAGTTGCAAATATTTCTCTTTGAAGAAGATTTCCAACTCCACATTAGGATTTAAATCTCCAGAAAATAATTAACTTTTTGGAATCAGAAAGGATTGGATTCAAATTCTAGCTCTATAACTTACAGATATGAAACTTTGGGAAGTTTACTTAAGCCACAAGGTACTCATTTTCAATATATAGACTGCTCTTTTAAATACTGATTATTCAAATATTTTTGTACACCTATGTGTCAGTAACAAGATAAAGAGGGTTGGGGTTCTTGTTTTGTTTTGCTTTGATGGTTAAGCAAAGACAATTTGATCAGGTAACATTTGAGCAGAGACCTAGAGGCAGAGAAGGAGTGAACTCTGAAAATATAAGAGAGATGAGCATTCCATTTAGGAGAAACAGTAAATGTGAAAGCCGTGGGGCCACCCTGCCCAACGAGTTTCAGGAATAGCAAGAAATGCATCCTTGGCTGGAACCAGGGGTAGAGAAGTGAGAGGGGATTAGAAATGTCACTAAACATTTTGGGAAGGATTTCAGCTTTTTTCTTCTGAGGATTATTAGCACAGGAGTGGCATGATATGACACATGTTTTAAAGGAACAACTCTAGCTGTTATATGGATCATGGGCTGAAAGGGGGCAAGAGGGAAAGAAAATGGTTTATGGAATGCTTGTATTAGTCCAAGTGCGACATAGTGTTGGTTTTTACCAGGGAAGCAGTGGTAAAGGTGGAAATAAATAAATAAATTCTTGCCGAAACCGGTTTGGCTCAGTGGATAAAGCGTCGGCCTGCGGACTGAAGGGTCCCAGGTTCGATTCCGGTCAAGGGCATGTACCTGGGTTGCGGGCACATCCCCGGTAGGAGATGTGCAGGAGGCAGCTGATTGATGTTTCTAACTCTCTATCTCTCTCCCTTCCTCTCTGTGAAAAAATCAATAAAATATATTTAAAATAAATAAATAAATAAATAAATAAATAAATAAATTCTGAATTTATTTTAAAGGTTGAACTTACTAGATATACTTATGGATTAGATGTGAAGTGTGAGAGAGGAAGGTAGTGTAGGACAGCTCCTTTTTGGTTTGGTTTTGTTTGCTTTAGTAATGGATGGGTGGAGTTGCCATTTTCTGAGATATGAAAGCTCAGGAGATGTGGATGAGAAAAGTGAAATCAAGACTTTGCTTTGGGCTATGTTAGGTCCAACATACCTATTAGCATGCAGAGTTCTGGGAAAGTCTAGCCCTGTACATTTATTTATGTCAGTGTCTTCAACATAAAGGTTGTGCTTTAGGACAAGACTAGCTGCAAGATCACTTAGGGAATGAGTGTAGGTAGAAGAAAAAAGAGGGTCAAAGACTGAGCTTCAGAGTGCTCTTATATTTAGAGTTCAAGGATGTGAGGTAAAACCAGCCACTGAGACAAAAAAAAAGTGCCTCAGTAGGATAATGTAAAAAAATTATGTAAGCTAATGGGTATATAAATTTAACTGGATTTTTAAAAACAATGCCTTGTATATCATAAACCACCAATAAATAAAATATATTTTATTCCTAGTAACCTCTCTAACTTTAGGCTTAGTCTAAAATTTTTAGTATCCATTGCCCAATGGGCATTAGCATCTGACTGTTCTGTTCGCACCTCGAATTCAAATTATCTAACACTAAGATTCATCACCTGCACCATAAACCAGATAATCCAGTTATGTTGTATACCTTGGTTTTGAGTAAGAGTGCTCTCCAGACTAGTTAGAGTAAAATTACTTTCAAAAAGATTTATGTTTATTCTGTGGTTTTGCTGAAGTGAAAAGTTTTATGCACTTGCTTTCTGAAACATAATTCTGTAACAAAAATCCAAGTTTCTTAATAATGGCATCCCAGGCCCACAGTGATTTAGACCAAACCTTTTCAAACCATCCCATATTCTCATTTATTTGTTCATTTGTTTGTTTGTTTTTATTCTCACCGAAGGATATTTTTATTGATTTGAGAGAGAGAGAGAGAGAGAGAAACATTGATCAGTTGACTCCTGTGTGTGCCCCAACTGGGAATCAAACCCACGACCGAGGTATATGCCCTGATGGTGAATCGAATCCTCAGACTTTTGGTGCACAGGATGATGCTCCAACTAACTGAGCCAGCCAGCTAGGGCCCTATTAGTTTTTAAGAATAGCTGGTGCTGCTATGAATATAGGGGTGCATATATTCTTTCTGATTGGTGTTTTGGTGTTTTGAAAATATATTCCTAGAATTGGGATCACTGGGTCAAATGAAAGTTCCAGTTTTAGTTTTTTGAGGAAATTCCATACTGTTTTCCATAGTGGCTGCACCAGTCTGCATTTCCACCAGGAGTGAACTAGTGCTCCCTTTTCTCCGCATCTTTACCAGCACTTGTTTGTTGATTTTTTAATGATAGCCATTCTGACAGGTATGAGGTCATTCTGACAGGTATGAGGTGATATATCATTATGGTTTTAATTTGCATTTCTCTGATGGTTAGTGAATTTAAGCTAAGATTTGGGAACAGCCCAAGTGCCCATCAGTAGAGGAATGGATAAAAAAGCTGTGGGACATTTACACAATAGAATATTATGCAGCTGTTAAAAAAAAAAAGGGATCTCTTACCCTTTCGGACAGCATGGATGGATCTGGAGGCTATTATGCTAAGTGAAATAAGCCAACATGAGAAAGACAAATATCATATGATCTCATTTATTTGGAATCTGTGAACAAAATGAATTAATCAACAAAATAAGACCCGAAGCATGGAGGCACAAAGCAGATTGACATACCTCCATGTGGGGATTAGGGGGACAAGAAGAGATAAACCAAAGAACTTATAAACTTACTAGAGGCCCAGTGCATGAATTCATGCACGGGTGGGGTTCAGCCGGTCCGCCCTGATTGGGGTGGGGGGGGGCAATCAGGGTGGGCTGGCCTGGGGGAGGGGCTGTGGAGGTTGGCCAGCCGGCCCTGTCCCCGATTGGGCCAGTTGGCCGGCCACAGTGCACATCATAGCAACAGGTCGTTCCGGTCATTCCAGTTGCTTGGCTTTTATATATATAGATAGCCCATGTACACAGGCAATAGGGTGAGTGAAGACCTGGCAGTGGGGTGGGTAGGGGCTTGGAGAAGGGGGGTAAAGTGGGGTGGAATGGGAGACATCTGTAATACTATCAACTATATAAATATATGTATTTAATATATATATTAAAGAAAGGAATAGCTTGTTCTAGTCAGTATCAGTAAGTCTTTTTTATCAAAACTATTCTGTATACTGTTGTCAAGTCACTCTTTGAATTAACTTTCTTCCCATCTCTGTTTGGTCCAATAATATTTAGACTGTTGCCACAATAGCACAATTCCACCTTAGTGGAAGCTCACCCGTCTTCAAGGGTGTTTCCAGTGAGATGTTTTTCCAAAACTTTCCTGTCTTCAGTCAGAAGGGCCCTCACTGTTCTCTCAGAGCACTTGGCTTTCAACCTGCCTATACTACATACCACTTGTACCTAGTACTTCTTTAAAAATTATTTGTGCATGACCTCATTTCTCTTCCAGATTTTAAACTGCTTGGGAGTTTGCGAATATTATTTACTATTGAAGTAATTAAACAAGTAGACTGTGCCGTGCTCAGCATGGCCAGGGGTGAACCTGATAGTGGGGGGTGGGGAGCGGGGGGGGGAGGGGTGAAGGATTAAAGAAGACAGACAAAAGAATAAAGCTGGGGCTAGGTGGAACACTGCTCTCGGATGGAGATACAGTGCCACAGCCTGCAAGCCGAGTCTTTATTTTATAGCCAGATCCCATGAGGCAAAGTAAGGGTGTGGTCAAGATGTTTACAACATTCTTGTGGGTTTTGAATCTACTCAATTACATGCATCTGAACTCTATCAAGCCCACATCACTCAGCCTCCTGGGACCACAGGTTCGGACCATAAGGTGAAGCTTACAACTATAGCCTTTGGCTATAATTGTGCTGGGAGGGCTTTGCCCTCCAAGCTGGGACTTGCACATAGCTTTGCCATGAGAGGACCATGCCCTCTCATTAGTCCAAGGCTTGAATCTGTCTAAACGCAATAGCTGCTATCCACAGTAGACCATTAGACAGAGGTGGCTCTAATGCTTGGGTAGCCTACATATGCAAATCGAAAACTGAAGCAGAGCCAATTCCTGTAAATGCACTTGTATGGGAGAAAACAAAGTTTGAGAACAACTAATCACAGGCAGCCTACTAGACTTTCCCCCAAAATGCAACCACTTAAGCTCTAGACCAGGGGTGGGCAACCCCTGGCATGCGTGCCAAACATGGCACGCCAGTAACTTTTGCTGGCATGCGAAACCGTCTCTTATAATCTTCCATTTACAATTTTTTCTTAATATCAACTTTTTTATTTTTCAGATAAATTCAGTGTAGGTGCATCTTAGATAAATAAATAATTTTACATAACAAGTTATCTTAAAGACCGTAGACATGGATTGACGAGAGAGGGGAAGAGCAGTTTCTATGCCTCTGCCTTAACTCTCCCTGCCTTCTTAGATCTGACCAGTGTTTTGGTTTCATCCACATACACTTGTGAATCTTTGTTCTCAGTGATGAATTTTGCTAAGTCTTATAATAGGAGTAGCCTGACGGATGAAAGTAGTAGCTCGTGCATATCTCTGAAGGTCACGAAATATAAACCTGATGTAAAATCTCTGTCATCAGTGATGCAGCAGCAAAAGTCCCACTGATAATATCAAACGGAGTCATAAAGTTTTCTGTCGGACTATCAGTGTACATGTATACATTAAAAAAATAAATGTATTTTTCATCATCATGTAGTGTGTTTTTGTTGCTCGAATGAATTTTATTATTTCTTCAAGGTTCTTCACATAGGTTCACCTTAAGAGATATCAAGTAGGCGTAACATGCTCTCAAAAAATTAGGGTTGGCACGCAGAAGAATTTTGAGTCAGAGATTTTGCTGGTTTTGGCACGCACTCAGAAAAAGATTGCCCACTCCTGCTCTAGACAATTAAATGATTTTCTTGCTTTGCTTCTGCAACTGCTTGTTGAAGGAGGTCATGGAAAGGATGTGATCTCTGGTTGACCTGGGAGCTGGAGCCCCGCAATGGGAGGCTCCACACCTCCCCCTCAGTCCTTGGAATGTACACTCTTCCCACAGCCAGAGTTTTTTTTTTCAAGGCCACAGCCTTGAGAGTACAATGTGTTGTTGAGACAATCTGGATGGTATAAATGACTGAACCCCGTTAAGGCCTTTATATACTAGTACTAGTAAACTTTCAAGATTCTGGTGGGCAGCTGCAGAGATCCACTCATCTTGTGGCCATCAGAGACAAGCCTCCTATGTATAAGTTCCCTTGCTTATTAAAACTGCCACCTACCAATCTGGAGAAGTCTGCTTTTTTCTTCAGTCTCTCCCAGCCTTCCTTGTATGGAGACCAATTGCAGATGTCACCTGGGAAGCTCTGAGCGTAGGAGCCTATGATTCGCTACGAAAGCCTTTCCCCAGCTCCTGCCAAGGAGTGTGCTCTTCATCACTCTGAGTTCGGTGCTGCCCGATTTCAATTAAATTTTGCTCAAATAAACGCTTGAAAATTTTAATTTGCCTCAGTTAAACATTTAACACTTCCACCACTAACATCTTTCCCGCGTGTTTTATAAAAATTTCCCTTAATATGTGTTAAACTGTATTCACTGTACACCAGCAGCCTTATTTTAAAAATGAAGTGCTGATCCCCATGAGTTTTAATTACCTGCCCAGAGACCACATATTAACCTTGACAGAATTATGAGAATTTTACTAAATTCAATTGTTCCTCCAATTACTCCATAGTAAATTATATTTTAATACAATAGGATATTGTCTGACTTTATAGTATTTCAAATCAATCATTCTGTCAGTCTTAAAAAAGAAAAATATGTAATTTCAAATGTCAATAAATATACATACTTATCCAGTTATGCACTAAGAAAACCAGTGACAGCTATGTTGTAAATTACTTGCAAATGTCTTTTCATCATTATTTTGACTTCTATTTTTTCTTTTATAAAAATTGAGATATAATTGACTCAGCAAAAATCTGCACATATTTAAGATATACCATTTGATGCCTTTACATATAAGTATGCACATGAAACCATCACCAAAATTATGATAGTGAATATATCCATCACCTTCAGATGTTTCTTTCCTCAATTCCCTTTGCGATCATTCTCTCCTATTTCTTTCCTCAATTCTCCAATACTCATCCCACCCCCACGCCAGCAACCACAAAACTACTTTCTGTCACTATAGAGACACTTAGGAGGCTAATCAGAAGAAAATGATGATATTGTGTTACAATATCAAATTAAAATTAATCTATAAAGCATGTATTTGTTTTCTTTCACTTTGCATAATTATTTTGAGATTCACTCACATTTTGCATTTTCCATAGTTTCCTCTATGTATTGCTATAAGTAGTATTCCATTGTGTGGCCATACCACAGTTTGTTTACCCATCACCTGCTGATGGAAATCTGGGTTATTTCTGGTTTTGAGCTATTAAAATAAAGCTACTATGACCATATGCTTGAGTAACTAACTAGGAGTGAAATGGCCTATTCATTCAGATTTATATGTTTAACTATTTAAGAAATTGCCAAACTAGTTTCCAGAGTGGTTGTACTATTTCCATTCTCACTCACAGTACATGGGGCTTCCATTTCTTCCACATCTTTGCCTCAGCTGACTTGGTTTGGCTATTTTTTTTATTATTCTTTTTTTTGAGCCCTTCTAATAGATGATTCCCCTTTGAATTTCAAAACACTTTGCAATTTAGTACAATAAGGTAAATCCCTTAATATAACTAAGTAAAAAAATTTTTAATAACATAGGGAAGTGAAGTCAAAGAAAGGTTAGGGAAGACTTTTAAAGATTTACCATTTGAAAGACACTTTGACATTATCCAGCTAGAAAAGTAGTAAAAACAAAAGTATAAAAGATGTTTAGAAACCGGAAAACTGTGTGAATAGTGCATGAGTGGTGGGAACATAGTTGGAAAGAAGGGTAGAGAGCAGATTTTAAAAGAATGTTTCCTCAGAAAGCATTTTTTGAAAATAATTTTCACTTTCATTTTCACATGTTATCATATATATATATATATATATATATATATATATATATATATCCATAAACAGCTTCCACTGTTTTTTCCCTCAATGTGCATGTGTGTTTGTAAATTTCATTTAGATGGTATCATACTTGCAGGCATCATTATAAGCCATGTCTTTTCTTAATTTAATACTGTTTCTGAGAAATGTCCATGTTGTTGTATGTAGTTCTAGTTCATTTATTTTACCTACTCATTAGTACTCCACAACATACATCTATCCATTTTCCTGTTGGAGAACATTTAATATGTTTTCAAATGTTTCCATTTCAAAGGATGCTGCAATACTTAGGTATATTATTCCTTGGAATATATTTGAGAATTTCTCTCTTGCAAATACCTAGAGTTGGAATTGTATCTCACTTGTGGCATTTTCAGTTTTTTTAACTGAATCATGAGGTATTTTGTTACATATTCTTAATAATAATTGTATTATTTCCAATAATCTTTCTTAGATTAATTCTCTCTCTTTCACTCATTGCTCTTCAGCCTCCACAGAATCAATGCTATTGTTCCAAGTCTAATGAAAATCTTTGCCCACAAAAGTAATGGTACAAAGCATGGAAATTTATTTTTTAAGAGTAGCTGTAGAGAAGAGGACATTGCTTTATATGCCCCTCAAAAAATGGAGAGAAGAATAAAATAGAAATCCAAAGAAATGTATGAGGGATAAAGAAAGAAGATACTTCTTGGTTATCTTTCTAGTCCCTTCCTAGGGGTTGTGTACGTTAGAGGCTAAGAACCCTGGTTTAAGAAATCAACTATCTCTGCTTTTATCATGTTTCCTCATCGCACAATGATTAATTTTCTCTAGCTTATTTTTTTTTACTTTGTTTTTGTTTTAGACATTATTACAGGTGTCCCCTTCCCCCCGTCCACTTTGCTCACCTTCACCCAGAAACCCCACCTGCCTGGCCATCACTCCAAGGGCTATGCATATATGTTCTTTGGTCAATCTCTTCACCAAGAAGTAAAAAATAAATAAATAAAAATAAAAGAATGTTAAGAGGTCAAGTATCTCGAGGTTGGGGGCAGGTATTCTATATCTGTGTTCTTGAAAAAAATAAAGTTCTGAGGAATGGGCTGGATGAAAAAAACACTGTCACAGAAAGACACTTAGGGGGCTAATAAAAAGAAAATGATGAGGGTCTAAATTTATTTTTTAGTTTCCAAATAAAGCAAAATTCAACATGATATATTTTTGAAAAACATAATTTAAAAATTACCCCTCTGCCCCTCACCCCTTTCTCTCTCTCCCTCTCTCTCTCTGTCTTACTGTCTCACTGTCTGTGTCTCAGAAAGACACTGATTTCCCTAAGGTGCAAATCCTTTACTTCACACTTATGATGGAACTAGAGGCCTGATGCACAAAATTCGTGCAAGGGGCCCAGCCCTTGCAGCCCTGGCTTGCCTCAGCCTCACAGCCCCAGCTTCATCTGGAAGGTTGTCTGGAATGTTGTCCGGCCATCTGGTCTAATTAGCATATTACACTTTTATTATTATTATAGAACTAGAGGCCCGGTGCACAAAAATTTGTGCACTTAGGGGGAGGGTCCCTCAGCCTGGCCTGCGCCCATTTACAGTCCAGGACCCCTTGGGGGATGTCCACCTGTCAACTTAAGCCCACTCCCCGGGGGATCAGGCCTAAGCTTGCAGTCAGACATCCTTCTGGCAGCCAGGGAGCCCTCGGGGGATGTCTGACTAAAGGCTTAGGCCCCCAAGGGATTGGTCCTAAACCGTTAGTTGGACATTTACTTAGTGCTGCCACGGAGGTGGAAGAGGCTCCTGCCACCACTACTGTGATGGCCAGCCATAAGCCAGCTTCTGGCTGAGTGGCACTCCCCATATGGAAGTGCACTGACCACCAGGGGGCAGCTCCTGCATTGAGTGTCTGCCCCCTGGTGGCCAGTGCACATAATAGCAACCGGTCATTCTGCTGTTCAGTCAATGTGCATATTAGCCTTTTATTATTATTATATAGGATGTCCCTATTTCCCCCCTTTTGCCCCCTCTACCCAGCTCTTGCCCCCCACTTCTGTCTGGCCATCACCATACTGTTGTCTGTGTCCATGGGTTGTGCATATATTTTCTTTGGCTAATCCCTTCTTTAAATTCACTTCTTTAAATTTTTATTTTCAGATAAGTGCTTATAACTGCACTATTATATATTTTCTATTATATCATTTAGAATTAAGATATTTTTTAATTGAACCCTTGTAAATTTTAGCACAATTTAATAGATTATGCTAGAAGCAATTAGGAGATTTTTCATGTAATGCAGATACATTTCAATTAATATTTTATTAATTTTTAATTTTTTAATATTTTAATTTGAAATAATCTCATACATGTAAAAAAAACTATAGAATACTACATCATATTATATGTACCCTTCACCCAATTTCTTAGGTGTTAATAATTTAAACATAACCATTATACAACTAACAAAATTTGGAATATATTTTCTTATAATCTCTTTAATGTTACTTAATCCATTTACTTTGTGTTAATCTTCACCCAAGGATATATTTCCATTGAATTTTAGAGAGAGTGAAGGGAAAGGGAGAGACACATTGATTGGTTGCCTCCTGCACATGCTTTGATAGGGACTGGGGATCAAGCCAGCAACTGAGGTACATACCCTTGACTGGAATCGAACCTGGGACCCTTCAGTCCATGGGCTAATGCTCTATCCACTGAGCAAAACAGGCTGCAGCTTAATTCATTTACTTTTAATCTATATGTGTCTTTATATTTAAAGTGGGTTTTGTTTTTTATTCACCCTCATAATCTGTTTTTTAATTGGTGTATTTATGCCACTGACTTTCAGAGTGCTTACTGATAGAGTTACTGCCATATCAAGCGGCTTCTGGGGCTTCTGAGGTGGGGCTGCCTTGTCGCCCTGGGACCTGCCAATTGGGGTCCCGGGGAGGCAAGGCGGGGCCGGGCCAGCCCTGGATGGCGACGCGCTGGCGGCTCGCTGGCGGCTGGCGCTGTCCTTCCCTGCCTACAGAATGCAAATTAGCCACCATCTTTGTTGGCAGTTAATTTGCATATCGTGCTGATTAGCCAATGGAAGGCGTAGCGAAGGTACGGTCAATTACCGTGTTTGTTTATTATTAGATAGGATCCCTGAGAAAGAAAGCTTTTGAATCCTTAGCACTCTTTATTTTCTCAGATATTTCAACTGCTGCTTAGTCTTTAATAAGAGAAAACCCACCAAACTCAAAATTCCTAGCACAAGGCTTTAGAGAGTTTACAGAGGGTTTTCATTAGATTATATACATCTTACCATCCAGTGCCACATTCTCTCCAGTAATCCATTAAGTGAGAATAATTATTCTTGCAGTGTATTTGAGAGTTCCATAGGGTAAAAGCCACAGCATATGGTTTTGACTCTGATCACTCCCCTTAATAATAATAAAAAGTTTAAGTTAAAGTGGTGTATGGTATAAATTTATAAGTAATATTATGCCTGGGGTATATAAAAATTTTATCATTTATGGCTAAAAATTGCAAAAAGACCCTTTCCACAAATTTTATTTTTCCATAAGAAGGAGCGGTAATTTTACAGTATAATAAAATGGTTATATTATGTTTTTCCAAATCTATCTTAATATGTCTTATATTAGAATGAGCTGAAAGCAATTTCAACTCTTCATTAACATGCATTCTGAAGTATGTCATAAACATAATCCTAAAAATGCTTCTCATACATTAAATAGAATATATTGCCCTACAGCGATGATTACTAACTTGTTTTGGCATAGAAAAGAATAATTACTTGTGTCCTTTTGCATACAAAAAACTGAGCAAGTCTTCAGGGAACAATTGTTTATATTTTACCTGTTTATGTGTTTATTAAACAAATATTCACTGAAGGCATAGTTGTTAGCAGAGCTCTAACTTCATAATGCTTATATTCTTATTAATTATTAATATACTCTGTAGTATTAAGGTTCTTTAATACATTTCTACTCCAGGGTTTTTCCAACTTGGCACATTGACAGCAACCAAAAATGTTTCCACACGTTAACAAATAGCCCCTTGGGAATAAAATCTACCCCCTATAGAGAATCATTGCTCTGTTAAAACAAGAAGAGAAAACAAAACAAAAAAAAGCCCATCCTGCATGGCTCAGTGGTTGAACGTTGACCTATAAACCAGGAGGTCATGGTTCAATTCCCGGTCAGGGAACATGCCGGGGTTATGGGCTAGATCCCCAGTGTGGGGCATGCCAGAGGAAGACAATCAATGATTCTCTCTCATCATTGATGTTTCTATCTCTCTCTCCCTCTTCCTTCCTCTCTGATAACATTAAAAATGTCTTTTTAAAAAATAAGAAAATGTTGTGCTCTTCACTCTAAATAATGCTATTTAATATATATATGACTATTTCTAAATGATGCCCCAAATTTAGGTAAAACTTAAAATAAAAAATTCCATATTGTTATTTCATAACATGTCAATGTTATTTAATAGCTTGATATTTTGTGTTATATAGTCCAAGCAATTAGATGACTGAATATATATTCAATTTTCATGTGGAAGTGTAGTAGGTTTTCTTTTTAAATGTAATTTTTCATACTCTAATTTTAAGAAATGAAAGAGTTAACTTCTCTTCTAAAATCTCATAGTAGCTCAATAGTTATAAATCAAGGTGTGTATTAAGTGACTATGAATAGCTATGTAATGCAAAATGGTTACCCTGCAACATTAAAATTGCATTATTGCTCCTGGTTAAAGACTGAGACTTCAGGACTCTCTTCCAACATCGCCCAAACCACTCTCCAAACAAGACCATGGCAACGAATCATAGACAAAACTGCACCAAGTTCACAGAAGATCAGTTGAAAATCTTCATCAAAGCATTCAGCCAAAAACCTCACCCAGGTTATACTACCAAACAAAAGCTTGTTTTAGAAATAACACCTGAACAGTCCAGAATCCATGTTTGGTTTCAGAATGGAAGAGTTAGCCATCGCGTCTGGAAAAGTTCAGAACCTGAGGAGTACTTAGAAGCAAGGCGAGACCAAGATCACCCTGAAGAGAGGAATCAAAGCAGGAAGATGCCGGTGTCATGCCAACTTCCTCTCCATCACACATCCTTACCACGGCACGTAGGAAGAACCCTTACACTGACATCGATTCCAGAATCAAGAGTCCAAATTTGGTTTTAAAATCGAAAATCTAGATTCCATGTCCAGTGTAAAAGAGAACCCGATGAGCCCTTAATACAGAAACAAGTTTAGGAGCAAGATCTCCGAGATGAGAGAGTTCAAGGTATAGAAACTACACAAAATGGTGCCAATCTCACCAGCAATTGTCTTATTTCTTTGAAGCCAAAACAGGATGAACTGAAAGACCAATTCAGTGTAGTTGACATTGAAAGACTGGGCTCCAAATCTCTCTCTTCTTGGCAACCTACTCTTCTAAACATACCTTCAGCCTTCTGTGATGGTAAACAGGACTTCAGGGGGCAGAGAGGTACAAGGCACCACACAGCCCTACAGGCAGAGCCTGGCTCCCAGTCCAGCAGATGTCAAGGATGATGAAAATAAAGTCATTCATATCATTTTTAAGTCATCACAGTATTGACTGATTCAGGAAAAAATCAATGGATGTGTAATATCATGATTTAGAAGAAATATATATTTGCTGTTCATCTACAGAGCTTCAAAAGCCATGGGAACTTCCTGTGATGGTAGCAGTAAAGTGTCCCTTGTTATAAAATACTGTCATTTGCGACAGTGTGGATGGATCTTGAGAATATCATGCTAAGTGGAATACATCAGACAGAAAAAGAACCATATGATTTCACTCATATGTGCAATATAAAACTGAAAGCAACAAGTGAACAAACAAGAAAAGAAACAACCCAAAACTCATAGACACAGACAATAGCATGGCAGTTACCAGAGGGAAGGGGATTGGAGAGGTATTAAAAGGTAAAGAGGATCAAATATATGGCTACAGAATAAGATTTGACTTGGGGTGGGGAGTACACAGTGCAATATACAGATAATGTACCATAGAAATGTGCACTTGAAACGTATATAATCTTATTAACCAGTGTCACCAAAATTTTTTTTAATTGCACTAGCTTTTGAGGCAGTATGTGCTCTGGCCTGGCTTTCCTCTCTGATACCTTTTCACACCTCCTTGTCTCCTCCTACTGGAGTCTAGCCATGGGTACCTTTATTTCAGTTCCTCAAGTACGTCAAACTTATTCTCTGAAGGCCTCTGCATCCTCCCAGGACCTGGAATTTTCTTGTCACATAACTTGTGTCATGTTGTCATTCAGATCTCAACTAAAAGTCATCTCCATGGGGAAGTGTATCATTTTCTAATTTTTTAAAATGTGTGTATTTATGATCCATTTCACATCACTAGACACGAAGCTTCATGAGAACAGGTTCATGGCTGCCTTCTTTACTGCTACATCCACAGGATCTAGCATAATGCTTCCTCATGATTGGTGCTCAATAAATATTTATTGTAGGGGAGAGTGAATGAATGAAAGCCATGAGTGCATAGGGCCATTTCTTAATACCTAATTCCTTTGTGGGTGGAGAGGTACAGAGTGGTTGCTGATTCACTTCATGTGCCTAGGAAGATTTTTAAAACATAGCAAGGTACTTCACATTTCTATTATTCATTTCTGGCTTGTTTGACCCACAAAATATAGAAAGAAATACAACAATTTTTGAGCCAATTATTTGTATTTTCCAATTATTGGAGTTTAACCAACAGTCCTAGAAATTTACACCCAAAAACATTAGATCTATTTATAAAGTGCAGTATTTTGATAATGATTGGTCAAAAACCAAAGGCATGGATGCAGGAATTGGTCAAATAATTAAAATAAATTATTTGCCCAATCCGAAACCCACAAGTGAAGGACTAATTTTTCATTGGTAGAATACCATAACTCTTATTACTTAAAGAGAAACGTGTCTTATTACAAAACCTATAACTCACTTCCTTTGTGACTTCAACTGCAGAGAGCTTTATTTCAGCACATGTATACAACACCCTCTAATTCACAAATCCTGTTCAATTTAATAGAAAAGAAGGTTTTAAACTGATCGTTATAAATGGGTGCTCTTTCTTCAAATACCTCTTGTTTGATGGTCTTAAATTGGAGTTACCATAAAGACTGAAACCATGATATGATAGGATCTTTGTTCTTACAGCCCACGACTGTTTCATTTAACTACATAGCTTTGACACATTATTTTATTGCTTTGAAGCAAGGAGGGCAAATAGAGCCCTTAAAAAAAAAACACTAGAATTTAACTTGTAGTAATAAAGTAAGGAAGAAATTTTTTGCATTATTTCGTTCGTTAGGCCTGTCTATCCTCACGTCATCACATTTTCAGGAAGAAGGATTGGCTGAGAACTGGCTCCAACTAAATCCTTTTTAGTGCTGTTTCACTGAAGGACTGGAAAGTGACAATTCCTATCAAGCAGCTGGTTTTTCCTACCCTTGCCAGACTCCAGGGCAATCATGTTAAATTGAGAAAAACCACAACTCAATCGTGGGTCTTCCACTTAATTTTTCATACAAATTTAAGGTCAGACTGTGGTCTAACACCCAGTTAGGGACTTGCAACACATAAAAAGTTACACACCATGCAGCTCCTCTGAATACCATCACCATATTACCTGACAAGAGAATGCTTTTAGGATGTAGTAGAGATGGAATTCGCTACAATGGTGCATTTTGAAGGCTGGGTTAACTCTCATAAAAATTTAGTTTTTATTTCCTATGGATTGTAAAGTATTGTCAGTAAGCAAAGTTAAAAAGCTTGAATTAACTTTTGCAAAAGCATACATTTCTTGTAGAAACATCTACAATCAAATCATCTATTATAGATAAAGTTTTTACCTATGGGTATTTATAAGTAAACTAGTGACCTGGTGCACAGATTTGTGCACATTGAAAGGAAATTAATTAGAAGGTGGCTGGTGGGGTGGGACTGGGCAAGATGGGCTGGACACACCCTGGAGCCAACCTCCAGCGGTCCCTCCTTGGCCTGGCCTGTGGGGATCGGACCAAAATTGGCTCTCCCACATCCCCCGAGGGGTCCCAGAAGGTGAGAGAGCACTCTGCTGTACAGGGTGTGGAATGCAAATGCAAGTGTTCAGTAAGCCAGATTCGGGGCCGACAGTGCCCCAGCAACAACATAACCCACAGCCAAAAGTGGAATCGTGTGGCCCCACAGGAATTGGGCTCCCTCCTCTCTGGTTTTGGGGTGCAGCACCTGAGAACCGCCGCTGTCAAGTCACTGCAGCTTGGCAGCTCCTGCATTGAGTGTCTGCCCCTTGGTGTTCAGTGCATGTTATAGTGACCAGTCGGATGGTCGGACACTTAGCACATTAGCCTTTTATATCTATACTAGAGGCCCAGTGCATGAATTTGTGCACAGGTGGGGTCTGGCTGGCATTGGTGGGTCAGGACCAGGCCTGTCAGGAGAAGGAGATGGCGGGAGGTTGGCTGGCTGGCCCGCCCCAATCGGGGCCCTAGTAAGGCTGGGCCAGCTGGGGAGAGGTTCCGCAGGCAATTGGCCAGCTGGTCCTGCTCCTGATTGTGGGCGGTGGGCCGGCTGGCCCTGCCCCCAAATAGGGTGGGAGGGCCGATCGGGGGCCAGCAGACTGGGGGAGGAGCCATGAGTGGTTGGCCAGCCAGCCCTGTCCCTGATTGGGGTGGGGGGGCCGATCAGGGTTAGAGCTGGCTGGGGAAGGGGCTTGTGGGCCAATTGTGGGGTAGGGGTGTGGGCAGTGGGCGGGCAGCCCTGCACCTGAAGGGGGTGGGAGGCCATTTGGGGGCAGCGTCTTGGGGGAGAGACAATGGGTGGTTGGCCAG
>NW_005871057.1:8447281-8491806 GCF_000147115.1 Myotis lucifugus | reverse complement strand
CGTCACACACAGAGCAGGGCCCATGGAGGGGTTGGGGCGCTGTACCCTGTCACACACAGAGCAGGGCAGATCAGGGGGTTGGGGAGCTCCCCCCTATCAGGCACAGAGCAGGGCTGATCAGGGGGTTGGGGCGCCTTCCCCTGTCACAAACAGAGCAGGGCAGATAGGGAGGTTGTGGCCCCACCCCCTGTCACACACAGGAGGGCGATCAGGGGGTTTGGGCACTGCCCCCTGTATTGCTGCTCCTGGGGCCAGGAGGCTTCGTGGCTCCGCTGATCCCATTGCTGGGAGGCCTCGAGGCTCTGCTTGACACCGGGGCAGTGAGGCCTTGCTGCTCATCTGATCCCGGTGCTAGGAGGCCTCGCTGCTCTGCTGATCCCGGTGCCAGTAGGCCTCGCGGCTCCGCTGATCCCGGTGCTGGGAGGCATATTACCCTTTTATTATATAGGATAGAGGCCTGGTGCACGGGTGGGGGCTGGCTGGTTTGCCCTGAAGGGTGTCCCAGATCAGGGTAGGGGTCCCGCTTGGGTGCCTGGCCAGCCTGGATGAGGGGATGATGCCTGTTTGCAGCTGGTCACACACCCTTCAGGATGGGGGTCCCCACTGGGGTGCCTGGCAAGTCTGGGTGAGGTGCTGAGGGCCGTTTTCAGGCTGGCCGGTGACTGAAGCTCCCAACCTCTCCTTTTTTTCTTTTTAATTCTGGGATTTATTTACCTTCTATAGCTGTCACTGGAGCTGAGAGCCGGCTTTAGCTCTGAGGCTCGGCTCCAGCTCTGAGACCTCAGTTTGTTTGGCTTCTATAATTGAAGCACTGTTGCAACTCCAGCTCCGGCTGGCTGACTGAAAGCATGGGGTTTGTTTAGCTTCTATAATTGCAACATTGTTTCTTAGAGTGCAGCTCAGAGCCCAGCAGCGGCAGGCGGGGAACCTTGGCTTCCTCCTTCACTAGAGCAAGCAAGCCTCCTGTTTGCTTCAGCTGCCTGGCTGCCGGCTGCCATCTTGGCTGACAGTTAATTTGCATATCTCGCTGATTAGCCAATGGGAAGGGTAGCGAAGTTACGGTTAATTACCATGTTTCTCTATTATTAGATAGGATAGATATGTAAAAGCCTAAGCAACTGAACGACCAAACGACTGGTTGACAGGTCACTATGATGTTCACTGACCACCAGGAGGTAGACACTCGATGCAGGAGCTTCCCCCTGGTGGTCAGTGCACTCCCTCAGTGGGAGCACCACTCAGTGAGCTTACCGGCAGCAGCAGGTGCAACATGGCCAGGATGAGTGGGAGCAGTGTGGCGCCCGCCCGGCCTGGGCTTGGGCTCCTCCTCGGCCACCTGCCACTTCGCACACTACTACATCCCAGTCTGACATCCCCCAAGGAGTCCCGGATTGCGAGAAGGTGCCGGCCAGGCTGAGGGATCCCACTGGTACACTGAGCCTCTAGTATATAGATAAGAAAATAAGAGCTGGAGATCAATGTGTGTTCTTGAGTCTGGAGTTTCCATTTAAAAGCAAACTATTATGTTGTTCCTATTTTTTTTTTCATATGATGAAGCATATGATTATCATTTTTAAGTAATTGAATTAAAATGGTTCTCATATAATTTTTTCCTGGAAGCTTTCAGTGCTTACTTACTGAATTTTGAATAGAACTTTAAATACTCTGATTTTTAAAGCTTGAGAATTCTTGTTCCACTTACTCATCTGGAGGAATATGCAAATATTGAACAGCATTTAATATTCATCAGCTCTTAAAATGCTCTTAAGTCTTTTGGTTGACATCTTCTATGAATTGGCCATGTGATGCCTGATAGAGTCCTGAACTCTATGTTTTTCTGATGACTAGATTGGCCCTTTAGTAACATTTGCTCATAGTCAATATTCTATGAATGAGGTGATGTTTCATTGGAAGAAAAAGATTAAAAACTTATGTCTCCAATTTTGTCACATCTGGGTGAAGCTCTCAATGCAATTGTTTTTACTTTATTTTAATCTTACAAAGAAATGTTAAAATTGAAGGACTGACCCTGTGTTTAAAGTCATTGTCAGAAACAGTGAAGTCATAAGCTTCTGTTTTTAATAATCCTTCATAAAACACAGAGCATCATTAATCATAAATGGCTGCAGATTTCCTAGATCCTGGCATTGCTATGGGGCCTAAGAATTTTTAAAGGTCTTATAAATTTGAGAAAACAACAGCCTCATGACATTGCATAAAAATTTGGCTGTGACGAAAAAATGAAAAAAACAGTTGAAAGCATTAAAATACTTAGAAACCGAAGATAGTTTTATTGCCTTCCAATAAAATATGTCTAATTTTCAACTACTTTCAGTTTTTATGTTTCACTAACATATCAATCAATCAACAACTTTTTATTGAGTGACAATGTGTTCAGCACCATTAAGCACTGTAGGGAATACAGAAACTTATGAAAAATGTATTCATTCATGAAACATTATATCCAGCATCTATTCTGAGTGCTTTGAAAGTACTCTGTGCTTGGTAAAGATGAGGAAGGAATAACTCCTTTCTTTAAGAAACCTACATCCAGTTAGGGAGGTAAAAACTTTACACATAAATTTTGGGGGAAAATACTGGACAAGTAAAACATATTAAAGTTCAAAGAAACTCTACTTTGGCTCTTTTTTTCAGGAAATATCTTTCTGCTTGAGATGGGAACTAATTTTGATCTTCAACTTGGGATTCAGATAAGAAGAAATAGGTGAATGCTATAATCTGAATGTTTGTACCCCTTGCTCCCCCCTCCCAAATTTGTGTGTTAAAATCCTAATCCACAAAGTGATAAGGGCCTTGGGAACTGATTAAGTCATGAGAGCTGCACCCTCATGAATAGAATTAGTGTCCTTATAAAAGATACCTCGGAGAGCGGTCTTGCCCCTTCCACCATGTGAGGACAGGTGGGAAGGCACCACCAGCTGTGAACCAGGAAGAGGGCCCTCATCAAAATGAGAACATGCTGTTGCCTTGATATTGGATTTTTTTTTTTAGAACTTTAAAAGATAAATTTCTGTGGCTTACAAGCAGTCCAGTTCATGGTACTTTGTTATAGCAGCCTGAACAAACTAAGACAAGGAACTTTCAGTTAGAGAAATAACACGGGCAAGACACATATATGAATATGCATACTGGTAAAAGATACATGTAAAAGGTCTACCTACACATGTATGTTTCAGGAGAAAGTGAATAGATCAGTATTAATAGAGGGAGTTCATGTGGAAGAAAAAAAATTCACAAAAATATTGTGACAATTTTATTTGCACAGTGCTTCTTCAACTGAAGTGAGTAGATTGCACTCAACGTTATGCAAAGATATATGGCTAAATTTCATAAGGAGTGAAAATGGAAGAGATAGCACATGAGTTCTCAAAGAACTTTTAATAAAGCATTGGGGGATATATAAAGAATTCTGACTAATTTTGGAATATAAAACTATGGGTATGCAGGAAAGAAACTTTTAAAGTTGTCAATGTGAGCTAAATCTTAGAGAGTGTTTAGGGTAACATAAGCAGAAGTAGACTGTGAAGTCATTCCATGTTGAAGGAGCAATTGGACACAGGGAGTTGAGAAAAATGAAAGGTACCCGCATTGAAGACAGCATATCTACTTTCATTTGAATGTGTGAGAAGTTAGAAATCAAGCTTCATATAATGATCTGCTGGTGAAGTTTAAAAATATATGCATGCATATAGACATATCTATTAGTGTACATCGATTTAAAATAAACTTTACAGATTCAAAGGATGTGTAACTCACAATTTTATTAAAAATAATAAAATATAAAATACTTTTTATAGAATTTTCATATAGCCAAATGATTCTTACAGAGTGCTTTCATCAGTTTTGGCTGCATTATTTTATAAAGAGCCAAACTATAGCTGTAATTGACAATCCATGGTAGTTCCAACATGAATATTGGTTGATACCTTTGTTTACATTAGTTAGTTTGATAAAGTAAAACAATAAAGATGAATGCTGAACTTTCATTCATTCATCACTGATACTAGCAACTTCTTTGTTAAATCAGATAATAGTGCTTGAATACTGGGGGAACATTTCCTCCATTTGTTCTAGTATTCATGACTGGAGGGCTATAGGCATGACACATGTTTAAGTTTGAACTGCATTATAAACGTTTTTCTATCAGTTTCTTAACTCTAGACCAGGGGTTTGCAAAATACAGTCTATAGGTCAAATCTTTTTGTGTGCTGCCTGTATCTCGTTTTGGAATCAAGATAATATTAGCATTGCAAAATGTACATAGCATATGAGAAAATCATTTTCTGTTTTTTGGAATTTGATACAATTTGTTGCTGGGACAGTCTTTAATGGCTCATGTTTTTTTGTTTTTTTTAATACTTTCCAGAATTTTGTTTATTTCAAATTTTTAAAAATTTAGTGCATGGCTTTTCATATTTATTAGTCTTAAATTTATCATTTATAATCATTAAATATTTTATTGTATCATTATTTATATTTTATTCTGTATTTTAATTGATTACAATCTCTTCTTTTCTCAGAGTATTGACAAATGCCTATTTTGTTACTCTTTTAAAAAAACAGTTTTTGGCTTTCTTTTTTTTTGAGAATACTTTTTATTATACAGGTGTTATATACACAACAATTAATTTGCAAATGTATACAGGCATGGAGTTCAATTCCAGATCTCCCTGGCACCTCGTCCACTGTACCGTCACTCCTGTTTGGGATCAGCCCAAGAGGGATGAGACACAAGGTTATTGCTTTGAGACCCAAGAGCTTCAATTAAAATCTTTTGCATCAAGAAAAGAGCCCAGGATCCCAATTCCTAAGCCATGTGTACATATGAATAAAACCTAAGGATGTACTTTAGATGACCCCATCCCTTTTAAAAGTTATTAAAATGAAATTCCATTTCTCAAAAAGTCATTCTGAAGTGCACCGGTTGATGGAAACTTGACTTGGGTGATGGGCACAAAATGTAATATATGGACGATGTATAATAGAGCCATACCCCTGAAACCTATACAATTTTATTAACCAATGTCACCCCAATAAATGCAATTAAAAAAAGAAGTGCACCTGTATTTACAGGCCCAATTAAATTATGCATAAATAAAACCTATACACTCACACACTGCTTCTCAAAATAACAGTGACTCCTCCAGGAATTGGGGATCACAGGTAGCAAAAATTGCTTCATGGCTACCCTTTTCAAGTTTGCTGGAATCACCAAGGTGTGTCACCAAGGTGTGAAAGAAATATGCAAATAAAGCTTTCATATATTAAAGGAACAGGACATTTCAAAGAATTAATTGAAGAGTTAATTCTCAAAGTTTTTTTTTTTCCATTGAATTTATTGGAATGACATTGGTTAATGAAATTATACAGGTTTCAAGTATACAATTCTACAATACATCACCTGTCAGGTCTCCTCAAGTCAGGTCTCCTTCCATCACCATTTATCACCCCTTTACCTTTTTCTGCCTTCTCCATAACCCCCTTTCCTCTGGCAATCACCATACTGTTGTCTGTGTAAAAAAGGAAAACAGGAAACCATCATCAGGTTGTGTTTCCACAAGTTTTGTGAAACCAGAGGGCCCCCTTTGAACAGGGGGATTTTAAGTGTGTCCAATACCACCCATTAATTCATTGCTAAGAGGATCTGCTTCCTACTATATCTAGGGTTTGATATCTGAAGACGCTAGATAAACATATTTTTTTAAGATAAATATTTAGTGGGCACAAAAAAACAGAAATTACATTAACACTAAAAATTATTGTTGATTTGAGTCACATCAGTTTGACATTTCAACAGCTAACCACGTGGGGTTTTTGTTAGCCCAGGGATAGATTTAAAAGGCTCGAGAACTTTCCAGATACAGGAGGAATGGGTTTCAAAATAATAAAACATAAACTTAATGAGTAAAGACCCAGTCCTTGTCACTTTCCGATAACTTGTCAAGAGTTAAGAAGACGCTTCAGTCCCAGAGAACCCTGAGGTCTCCAAGAGGGGGGGTCAGGACCAGCACCCCCCCCCCAGCCCTTTCGTTTTTTTTCTTTTCTGGGGGGTTTTTTCCCCTAGGGGCCCCGCCCCCGAAAATAAACCCGCGGGGGGGGGGGGGGGCTGTCCCTCAGCCCAGCCTGCCCCCTCTCACATACTGGGAGCCCTCAGGGGATGTCCTAGTGACGGATTAGGCCCACTCCCTGCTCCCCTTGGGGAGCGGGCCTAAGCCACAGTCTGGCCTCCCTTTGTGGGAGGTGACCAGGCTGATCAGGGGAAGGCATCAGCCCCATCACCATGCTGCTGCAGCCACTGCCAGTCACCGCAGCCACCAAGGTTTTTTCATCAACATGGACTCCAGTCCCTTCACCATGAAAAAATGACAACTTCCTTTAGGCATTTTCAAGATGTGTCTTTCATATAATAATAATTTCTTTATTATTTTTTTTTATCCTCACCTGAGGATATGTTTCCATTGATTTTTAGAGAATGTGGAAGAGAAAGGGAAAAGACAGAGAGAAACATCAAAGTGAGAGGAACACTTTGATTGGTTGCCTCCTGCATGAGCCCTGACCTGGGCCCCAGCCAGGGAGGAGCCTGCAACCTAGGTACATGCCCTTGGTCAGAATTGAACCCAGACCCTGCCATGGGCAGGCCAAGGCATTATCCACTGAGCCAAACCGGCTAGGGCAGGATATGACATTTCTTAGCCCTCCAGCAGCGGACCTTCGTTTTTTTCGCCAGTAGTGTGGTGAAAAACCCTAGATCACCTTTTTGGATTCTTATTACCCAAGTTACTAAGAATATTACCAGTGGTATACAGGGAGCTTAGCCAATGAGCGGTCAGAAAAGGTGTTTCCTCTGTAGTTCATACTAATTGCCAGTCTGCCCCCCCCCCCCCCCCCCGGCCAGGCCTACAGCCTAATGCTCTGCCAGCTCAGGTCTGAGCAGGGACCCTAGACCCTCTGATTGCCGGCTCCGCCCCCACCATGCCTGACCCTCGGCCAGAGGCTTCGACCTACATCACCTCCAATCGCCGGATCGGCCCCTTCCCCAGGCCTGACATCTCCGCCAGAGGTGTCAGGCCTGGGCAGGGGACCCCCATCTCCCCCCTGATCACCTGCTTCTGGGTGGCTTCTGGGGATTCTGGGGCCCGGCCTGCAGCCTGACGGGCGGCAGGCAGGCGGCTTCTGGGGTCGCACACGAGGGCCTGGATGGTGGCTCTTGCGCTGGTGGCTGCACTGTCCCACCCTGCCTGCAGTATGCAAATTAGCCGCCATCTTTGTTGGCGGTTAGTTTGCATATCGCGCTGATTAGCCAATGGGAGGCATAGCGAAGGTACGGTCAATTACTCTGTTTGTCTATTATTAGATAGGATTGCTAGGGTCTCAATGGAGGCCTTTTTAATGGGAGTGCAGGTAACAAACTAAATTTGTCCCCAAGCAAGAGGCATTCCCCCATTGACGTGGGTGGAGTGTGGTTTTGGAAATTGTTTTCCTTCCGACTCTCAGCCTTTTGTTCCACCCATTTTATATTGGGTGCTTCTCCATTTTCTCAGGGTCCTGCTGGAATCGGCCGGACTCCAGTCTCTAGGATTCATGTAGGATGTGTCTGTGACGACCACAGCCTTCTTTATGCAGCTCTGCACAGCAGAGCAGGGCCCTGGTGGCCTGGCCTCCAAACCCACGGGTGATCAGCTAGACTGGAGCCAGCAGTTCTGAAGGCGGTGCCTCCGAGACCTGGCGGGTGTTCAGTCTTGGTTGGGAAGGTCCGTAAATTGTTTATACGCTTGCTGTGCAGCCAACAGCATGTTCTTCCTCTTTGTCATCTCATTAAGCCCTCTGTGATTCTGAGATGAGGTGTAATTAAGTACTCAGCCACCAGTTTACAGAGAAACTGCTTCACACACAGGCACAAAGCCCAAAGCCAAATGCACGGCCTCCTCATTCTCCATGCAGACAGCTGGTCAACAGGCAGCTCCTTTCTCTTCACCTTGACCTCCAAAAGCACTGTGGACAGGTGGAGCAGGGCCCTGCCAAGTCCCTTCCTTATATTATTTTAGGTATTATTCTTCTCTACATTCTATTTTTTCCTTATTAGAGGCCCAATGCATGAAATTTGTACAAAGCCGTTCTGCTGCATCTTGGAGAGGTGGCGCTCCTCGGGGGTCACGGCGGCGTCAACCTGGAAAGCGAGTGCGAGGAAAAGTGAGTGAAAAGAAGCATCAACCTTGAAAGCGTGCGCATGGAGAAGCCCAGATGGCCAAGGACACCCTCTCTTTTTCTTGTTTCTTTAGTCTGTTGTTTTTATTCAAGCTTTCTCAGTTAAATTTTTAATCTATTGATTTTTAAATATTTCTTTTTTCTTATCTTAAAGCGTTACTCAAATTTTGGTGTTTTGTTTTTTTTCCTGTAGTTCAGTTCTAAGCATTTCACTGTTACCTTTGCCTTTTTTAACCCAAAGGTAAATTAATAATATGCTTTGGAGCTTCCAATATGTGGGATTTTTAATAAACTATACATATTTTATTTGTTGTGGTTAGGCAGCATATTCTGTAGGGCGTTAATTCCGTGGAATTTATTTAATATTTATTTGTGACCTAGAATATAATACATTTTTGCAAATGTACATTTGTTCTTTGTTGGGTGTTGAGTTTTTTGTGCATTTATTAGTTTGAATGTATAACTTTGTATATCTTTTACATATTTACTTATTTTTCAATTTCTGAGATTCATGTGTTTCAAACTATAATTGTTGACATACATGTTTTTCCTTCTGGTTGTTAGTAATTTATAAATAAAAGTAAAGGATTTCTGTCCAGAGAATTGTTTACTATTTATTATTAATATCTGTAAAAACATGTAGTGAGATTTGGAAGCAGACTACAATTTGTATTAAAAAAGTGGTGTGGTTGGGGAAACAGTCTGTATTCTTTTATTTATTTTTTATTCTTTTTTGTCACATGGTGTGGTTTGCTGCTCTGAACTTCTCCTTCAGAATGGAGGTGCTCATTCCTTAGATGCTGAAGATATTTATAGTTGGCAGGTGCCAATGAAAATTCTTTTCTGAAAAATGGCCTCAGCTGAAGGGAGCCACACACTAAGTTATGCTTCCCAGGCAAATGAGGGATCCATGTGGACATTAAAAACTGTGTCCCTTATCTCAAGGAAGAACAACTCTGAAGAACCATACAAGCTGCAGAGAATCCTATGATCTGAGACATTTGTTACAGCTCTGTTTCAGTGTAACCCCTCCCTTTGCTCAGAGTTATCTCCCTCACTCCCTCACAGGGGTTAGTCCTAGTCCTGAGAGCACTCTCCAAGTTACCTGCACAAACACCTCCATTCCAGAGTCCCTTTCCTGAGGGAATGCAGCCCTAAGCAATGCGCTTGCACTTGTGAGACTGAATGAGTTGAAAAATAAATGTATACTTCCACAAGAAGCCTATACACTGCCCCTGGTGATCCCTGAGGAGTTCATTTTTTGAATACTCAACACGAGTATCAATGGGTAGCGGAAATTAGCCTTTGCTATCACAGAAGTTGAGGGTGTGGGGTGAAGATCTGCTCATGTGATGTTGAAGAAAGCAGACATCAACCTCACCGAGAGGACAAACGAGCTCACTAAGGATGAGGTGGAATATGTGGTCACCATTATACATAATCCACACGGGTACAGGATCTCAGACTTGTTGTTGAACAGACTGAAGGATGTGAAGGATGTAAAATACAGCCAGGTCCTGGCTAAAGGTCTGGACAACAAGCTCTGAGAAGACCTGGAATTACTGAAGAAAATCAGTTCCAAAGAAGGCTTTCCCTCTTCTGGGGTCTTTGTGTTCCAGGCTAGTACACCAAGACCACCAAGAAGAAATAAATTAGTAGACCTTGTCTATTAATAAATAGCTTATATACCTAAAAATATAAATAAATTTATAAACTGAATGGCAGGATAGTCCCTGTAATGTACCACTCAACACATCCTTTTTAAATAAATGTACTAGAGGCCTGGTGCATGAAATTCATGTACAGGAGGCTGAGGATGTCCCTCAGCCTGGCCTGTACCCTCTTACAATCCGGGACCCCTCAGGTAGGGTCCTTGGCCGGTGATCAAGACCTATTGGGGCTTTCCTTCCCCGGCTACCTGCAGCTGGCCCTGCCCCCACCGCTGCCACTAATTGCCATTTGTGTGGTGCTTCTCCCCCTCCCCTGCCACTGGTCGCCTCCCTCTGCAGACGACAGGCATGGGGTGTGATTGCTTGGTTGGCCTGGGCCAGCCTCTGCGGGGCAATCACTGGAGGGCCCCACACACCCGCCACAGCATCATGGGCCAGTGGCCTAGGCCTCCCTCTGTGGAGCAATCGATTGCAGGGCCCCCAGATGGATCGCCCAGCAGAGGGAGGCGCTGCCCACCCACCGCAGCACCACTGGCTGGGTAGCCTGGGCCTACCTCTTTGGGGAGATCTATCGCAGAGCCCCCCCATTGATCGCCCCACAGAGGGTCGCCTGGGCCTTCCTCTGCAAGGTGATCATAAGGCAATGATGGGTCTCCCTGACCAATCGCATCGCACCCTTCTCGGCTGGCCTGGTGCCAGTGCATGTCATAGTGTGGTTGTCCAGAAGGTCATCAGGATGGTCATTCTGCTGTTCGGTCGTTTGGTCAGTTTGCATATTATGCTTTTATTATTATAGATAGTGTATTGATTTTTTTTTTTTTTTTTTAGAGAGAGAGAGAAGAAGGCAGAGGGAGAGAGACAGAAACATCTATGTGAGAGCACAATATCCATTGGCTGCCTCCTGCACTTCTCCTACCAGGGCTCAAGCAGCATCCCTCCTGGGTATGTGCCTTGGAATCCAACTGGCAACCTCCTGGTGCATGGGAAGATGCCCAGCCAACTGAGCTACACCAGCCAGGCTCAACACATCTTTTTATGTTGGTGTCAGCTCCTAAAGACACCATCTAGACACACAAAAAATCCTATCTAATAAAGAGGGAATATGCTAATCGACACTCATGCCGTCGCAAAGATGGCAGCGTCTACAGCCAATAAGGAGGGAATATGCTAATTGACTGCTCCGCCCTCAAAGATGGTGGTGCTCACAGCCAATAAGGAGGGGATATGCTAATTGACCGCTATGCCCTCAAAGATGGAAGCACCCACAGCCATAAGATGGCCAGCAGGGGAGGGCAGTTGTGGGCAACCAGGCCTGGCAGGGGAGTGGTTAGGGGGTGATCAGGCTGGCAGGCAGGAAAGTGGTTGGGAGCCAGCAGTCCTGGATTATGAGAAGGATGTTTAGGCCCAATCCCTAAACCGGCAGTTGGACATCCCCCGAGGGGTCCCAGATTGGAGAGTATACAGACTGGGCTGAGGGATCCCCCACCCAGTGTACGAATTTCGTGCACCGGGCCTCTAGTTATAAAATAAAGAGAAATGCAATTGAACTAGAAAAGTCTTAAAAATTAAAAGATTTGGGGTCTGGGTAGAGAGTTCATAAGAGATTTAAAACCTGCTAGAGAAAAGTTTGAAAGGAAAGTCAAAGTAGAAATGAAAGTTTGTTCCTAACAAGGTTAATAAGTTTTATTAACAAAACCTAACAGTGATGGAAAAGGTGATGAAAAGACATTTCAAAAGCATAAAATATTGAGAATCAGTGAGAAAAGCTACATAATAACAGAGGAGAAAGCATGTATGACAAGAACACAGAAGATCTTTGCAACAATGTGCTGTGTAGTTTCAGCTATATGCAATAAGAATTTGAAAATAGGATATTTTTAAATGCTCTGTATTAGACTTGGAAGCTAAAATTAAGTATTACAGGTCATCATTTTCTATTGAATTCATAGATGTATGTTTGTGACTGGTACCACACTGGAAACTGAGATACATAAAAAGAAGAATTATACATTGTTAAGAACTTATATATTGTTGGCTCAAGAGAGAGACTGATATGAAAACAAATAAAAGTAATAAAGGCAGATAAAAATCACATGGGCTAACAAATGAAATTCATTCAGCAGTTTTTGAGGTGAACTGACATGCCCAAATGTAAGAGCCATGGGTCATCATTTCAACTCAGTGAATAAACTGAAAGGTGAGGAATGGCAAGTTCCCAGATGGCGTTAGTTTGCTTTGGCTCTGAAGCACAAATACTGTACTCTTAAAGAGAAAATGATATTTCAGCATTTATGTTCACATGGGAAAAAAAAAAAAGAATTGTAAATCTTTGAAGAGGAAGTTGATTTTCACCAAGCTTTTAGCCTCAGTTTCAAAGGGCAAAAATAAATCCATTTCTGTTTAGATAACACTTATTAATATTTCAATTTCCAGCAAATCACAACAAATCTATGTTTTTTAAAGTTTCTCTTAAGTTTTTCTCCTTAAAAAAATTATTTAATAAAATAGCTGTTTCTTAAGCAAGTTACTGAAATATAGTAACCATAGCACATAAATTTTTGTACTCAATCTCTTTTGAGCTGCCAAGTTCAATTTTATAAATTATCCAAGTTTTCTAAAGTGTACACTGGAAGATATTTCCTAAAAAAGTTTGAAGTGTATATATATTATTATTAAAGTTTATCAATAAGTGTCTTGTTCTGTAATGTATCAAGATGATATAATTCTTCATAAAGAAGTACACAGGTTCATAAAATAATTTCACAGACTTATATATAAGAATATACTTAATTAGATACATATTTTAATTTAGAAGTCTACTTTTTAATAAAAGGTAAATAAATTTTTTCACTGCAGTTTACATTCTAATTTTGTATGTACATATATTTTAAAGATTTAGATAGTTTTAATTAATTCATATTTTCCTTTTTGTTGGTTTAAGTAGGCCATTATGATATCAAATAAAAAAGACTCTTGTATTTAGAAAATATGTACAAATGTACTGAACTAAAGAGATACAGTTGAATGATTAATTATTTCATATGACAGTCAAAAACTTATAATCTTTAATGTCATAACTGTACTAATATTTTCTACTGAACTGTCATAGAAAAATGCAACACATAATCAATAAACACGCCCAGAAAAGGCACTGAAAGTCAAAAGAATCTTTCATTACTTAAAGCTAAGGGTCTTGTGATGAGGATTGATAATTTTAAGATGATATTCATCCATCCTTCTTTGAGCATCCGTAGTTTCGATTCACTAAGGTGATTAACAAGTACTGTATCAAGCATTTCCTTATGAGCTGACCAAAGTAGTATCTGCTTAATGTCCAAGACAATAAATGAGGTTGATGCCAAAACAAAAACAAAACAAAACAAAAAAAACCCAACTACACAGAATTATCAAGGCAAGGTTTGGGCTACTCATACTTCAACACTTATTTCCTTTCTGTGCTTAAATGTATGCTACAGTAGAGGCCAACCATTTTCTACCTTTATTGCACATTCAAACTAGGTCAGAGAAAAGCTAAAACAAGTATAAGAAATTTCATACACTCCAAGTTTATTATATAACCCAAACTGTGCTTGATATTTTCTCACAGCAAACCAGTGAAAAAGGCACATTTTTATAAAGAACAGAGGATTTAAATAAGTTGCAGAATCTTACCACATAGATGAACAAGAAATCAGGATTGTAAATTTGAAAGTTATCCTGGCCCTTTTCCTCCCAACTCCACCTTCCCAACACACACACATACAAATCATTAGCTAATAGTTTATCCAGATAAATCTATCTCTCTTAAATGTAAATATTCTTATTTAAAATGTAAACAATTCATACACTGTTACAAGAAATATTTACAAAACTGCCATAAATAAGGAAAAAATGGCTAGAATGAAATTCACTAGAAAGAAAGGTTGTCACAAAGCATTTAGAATATTAATCAACATTACAGCATGCACTATCACCAACATACAAAACTAACTGAATGTAGCAATTGCTGTTGTAATGGAAGACCATTAAGAATGGTCGTGTAGGCTGCAGTAGGTGACAAACATACAACAGGAGAAAGAAACACAGGAAACTGGTAGAAGAAAGGAAACAGTGAAACAATTTCAGAAATAAAACCTTAAATTGAAGAAACAGAAAGGAGAATAGATCCTAACGAAACCATATATGCATATATATGAGATAGACAAAGTGATGAATATTAAGGACAGGAAGAGATGATTCATTGTACATATAATTGAAATTCCTGAAGAAGAAAATGAAACTATGAAACAAAACAAAAAAATTTATTATGTAATTGAAGAAAATGTTCTGGAATAGAAAAACCATGACCTCTTCATATATTGGAAGATCACATTGTGTACCAAGGAAATCTTATTCATAGCAATAAGACATTTCTTCATAAAGTTATTGAACTTCAAATTTAAAAAGCCGAGCAAAAAGATTGTCACAAATGAAAAAGAAGATACAGACTTTCAGCACAACAACATTCCACATAAACCTTATTCACAGTTCCTCAAGCTTTCCTTCAGTATAATGATTAAAGACAAATGTTTTTGAACCTGAACAATAAATATATTTTAAGTGAAAAAAATGAAGTATAGAATAAATAGGGGACAGATAAAATATATATCTGTATTTTTATTTTCTTGTGTTTAAAAAAAACACTGGAAGCATACACAAAAAGCCAAAAAAAAAAAAAAAAGAAAAAAGAAAGAAAACGGAGGGCTAATCATGAGAGTAGCGGACAAGGACAGATATGGAATAGAAAAATCCAAATGGAACACTTTTGATTCATATGATTTTTGAGCCATATGAATTATTTATTGAAAATTTTAATCTAAATTTTAAGATTAAGAGAGATTACCATAAGAATTTTCTAATATATATATATATATATATATATTACTATGAATTTAAGAACTTTGAAAGATAAGTACACAGACATTTCAATTTATGCACAATTTTTTTTAAAAAATGCATTCTGTGCACAAGAAACTATAGAAAAGATGAGTCTAAACAAGTTCAGCAATTCTTTATGTCCAGGTTTGTCAGAGAAAACTGTATGCTAGGTAAGCAATAAGTAGTTTATATTTAACAGCATTTGCCAAATGTATCCAAATTTACTAAAAGCACCTATCAATATGTTAAGGAGCAAAGCTTGAGAAATTCTACCTGTATATTAAAATGTTATGCTAATAAAATGTTCAACCAGGCAGTAACTTTGAAATGATAAAATTTTTGTGGTTATTTACTTAAATTGAAGGTTAAATATTGTGGTATTCCTTTAACATAATCTCATAGAACTTTATAATCTGTCCAACAAAAACAAGGGCTCATTCTTAAAGTTCTGGTTTAGGAATAAGTTGTTTTTCACTTTGTGTCTGGATTTCCCCCCCTTGACAACCTGTTATTACTTCCTAGAAACAAGGTCCAGAGGTCCAGAGAAGGTAGGATTCATTTTTTGTTAAGGCAGCTATTTTCAACCCATGTGCCATAAGAATTTTTAAAATGCAATACCTGATATTTAGTCAGGGCCACTGACCTCTTTTCTCTTAGACTCTCAAATACAAAAATGACAACAGCCAATACAACAATAACCCTCCAATGCGAATGAATCAAAATCATACCCATTTAGTCAGATCAGAATTTTGGTAATTAGTTTATATGTGCCATGAGGTAAAGAAGCTTGAAAATCACTGGGTTAAGATAATCAGGAAAAGATTATTAGCAAAAATGTAAATCAGATCTTGAAATAATATAATGAATACAAGTTTTGAAAATATCATCCCCAGCCAAACTATGGGGACTCTGAGAAGCACAGCTCTCACTTAACTAAGGAATACAGTCACACAATGGGTTTCTTTCTGGAATCTCTATTAAGAATTCTGTTATCGATTTTTCTTTCGTTGAGTCAGTGCCACACTGTCTCATTTATTAGAGCTTCATATTAAGTTCTGACATTAGCTGTGGCAAGACCTCACCTCCTGCTCCTTTTTAAAAGTCTCCTAGCTGCTCTTAGATATTTACTCTACAACATAAATATTATCAAATTCCATGGCTTTTTTTCCAATTATTCAGCTGAGTAACTTTTAACCAAAATTTTTCTGGGACTTATAGACTATTTTTTAAGGGCCTGCCCTTAGTAATAATCAATTACGTAATGTATTATGGCATGGTGAATAGAGCCGTGGACCTTCCCAGCCTTTGAATTTTTTACTCTGGTGAAATTTGCATTTTTTACTCTGGTGAAATTGGGTGAAGAGTCTTTTAAACTCTCTGAACCTCTGATTTTTTATTTTTACATTTATGTTAAATGTAGCATTTATGATTTTTTATTTTTACATTTATGTTAAATGTAGCATATATATACTGAAATAGAAACTTTGGTTATTTTTTTATTTATCTAATATGTGAAAAGCATTGTGGAAAGATAATACAAAAACATAATGAAAGCACTTTTATATCCCAGAAGCATGTAATTCAGTAAAGAACCAAAGCATAAATAAGAATACACTTAAATTCTAATATAGAGACTAAATGACCACAAAAATTTATATAATTTCAGAAGATATGACAATTACCTCCCATGTGAGTAATGTAAAGAATGAGTATTATAATCTCAAATCAGTATTTATAATTACAGTAGTTATGGATAAATCCTTATTCATTTATAGGTAAATGTCCTTTGCATCTAAATCCATAGGAAACTGACTTTCCAATCTCAGGCAGTAATTCACCACCAAAGAAAAGTATACAATTCTGTTGTCAGAAAGCCCTAATTAATTGGCCAGCCCAGTGACATCCATCATTTAGTCTACTTTCAGGATTGCTGCTCTGAGTGTAATTGTACGGACATGTCCAATTTTGAAGTTAAATAAATGATCATGGAATAAACTGACATTGTTCCCAGAATTATTTGAATTTGATGCTTACACTGATTAAATTAATGATTCCTTTGGCACAATCAACAAAATTATTATTCTTGAATTCCAATCTGTTCAAAATAGCTAGTTTTAGTTGCAAAGGTTCTACCACTTATGTTTTTTTAAAAGATTAACAGTCAGTTAGATGCTGATGCTGACTAACCAGTGTAAAATGTGGATTGTAGGTTTTAACTTATACCTTATCTAACGGGAGAGCCTGCTGTGTTGTCCTAGGCACTCTGGCCAAGGGAGGTGTCAAATATTTGTCTGTCACCTAATGCTGGGCTCAAAAGTTACTAAGTGCTTCTTGGATTTCTGAGCAAGGTTACTTAGAGAGGGCCTATTATGGATTGTTAATTCTCTAAGAAAACATTATAAAGTAGCTTTTAATTGGCCTCATGCAATGGTAAAGAGATTAACCAGAAGGGGGTCTATTTAGACAGAAAAGAATTAAATTAAACCTGGAAACATCCTGCAATAATTTGTGTAAGATTCTAATTATATGTTTTAAATACACACAGAATAAGAACACCATATCCTTTTTTTTGTCTCTTCAGGATTCTATTTAGTAAATATAATTTGATGACCATGAAACTTTAAGCCTTGGATTACATCATAGCTTTAAATAAACTAACATTCATTCATTCATTATTCTTCTTAACAAAGATTTAAGTTTTAGCTCCATGCCAAGCCCTAGAAATATAAAGTTATATAAGATAAGATTGTTCCCCTTACAAATATCAGTCAAGTAGAAAAACATACAAATAATATAAGTAGAATATATGGTAGGTTTTTTAAAGTCTGTGGAATCACTCAAGTGGCAGAGCAAAGCACAAATTAAAGTGGGATGACAAAGGAGGGAGAACATTGGATAGTACAAGGTAAAGATTATGAAATCCCAGAAGAAGGCAGTAGCAATGAATCAGAAGATACCACCTGAAAGTAATAACGATAGTGATAATAATGGCAATAAGAGCTAGTATTGAGTTCTCACTCTTTGCCAAATGACATTCTAGGAAGTTTTCACATAATACATTTAGTGGTCAGAACAACCCCAAGGCCTTCATTCAATTATTCCCATTTTACAAATGAGAAAACCAAGGTACTGAGCAGTCAAGCATCTCCCCCAAGGTCACTACAATTATAAGTGAAGGACCTATTGAGCTGGAACTCAAACTGAAAGAAGGACTCCAGAGTCTTTCATAACTAGGAAATCATGAAAAATAAAGAATAAGACAGGTCCAGATTTCTCTGAAATGATTGCATGGGCAGCATGCTACTATTAAAAATAAATATTAGAGTGGAAAGATCATTGGAAGTGGGAGAGAGAATTAAATTTACTTCTGCTTATGTTGAATTTGAGGGCCTTGTAGGAGATCTATGTAGAGTAAGTTGCTGTTAAAAACAGAAATGTGGACCTGGGAGTTAAAAATTAGAGATAAGTATTTGGAGAGCATTCTACTGAAGTCATTAACTCACCCACGAATGAGTAGAATCAGGAAAGATCCCAGAATGGAGCTATGGAGTAGAACATTATTGAATGTGTAGGCAAAGAAAGGTGAGCCAGCAAAGTATTCTGAATCTAAATGTCCAAAGAAGAAAGAAAAGAGATTTCAAATGGTCGGGGGAGGGGATTCAAGGTAGTATCAATATTAAGCATAGGTTAAGTAAAATAAGGAATGAAAAGTAATGATTCAATATGGTATTTAACAAGTCTTGATAAGAGCAATTTCAAGGAAAAGATAAGGAGAAAATTCAGATTTTAGTTGGTTAGTCATCCTAAGTATATGAATAAATAACTGAATGCTTAAAATGGTACAAGTGACAGGCTAATTGCTTTACATGATGATGAAGAGGTAAAAAAAAATGAATACAGCAAGTTAAATGATTTTCTCAGTGTTCTACTTCAAGTACACAATCCTTCTCATGGATTTCTATGATCATCTTTGTTACTTCTGTCAGGACTTTGTACCTGTTCTGAATCAAAATGTGTTTTGTAACTAAGGCTCTATATAGAATTATAAATAAAAAAAAGCAGTTAAACAATCAGAAGAGGTGATGCTATAAAAAAAAAAGCAAGAACAACAAAATGTTAAACTCATGAAAAAATACTACTAGGACAAGCTAGTAAGACAATCATTTAAAAACACTGAATTCATTCAAACCAGATCATTTGTTTCTATTTAGGCTCTAAGCCACAAGGAATCACTGAATGAAGAGATAAGGAAACCAAAGTCTTTGGAGCTAAAATAACCTGCCAAAAATCAGATAGCTAGCAGTGGTGGAATACAAACCAGAACATGTTTCCTGATTACAATCTTGATGTTCTTTTGGCTACCCTACACTGTGTCTTATAGACTTTGTTGTCTAACTTAAACTCCCACCTGAAAACTTTCATACGTATACTTAAACTAGAGGCCCGGTGCACGACATTCATGCACTGCAGGGGGGACGGTGGTCCCCTCAGCCTGACCTGCTCCCTTTCGCAGTCCGGCAGCCCTTGGGGGATGTCCAACTGACGGCTTAGTCCTGCTCCCTGTTAGTGCTGCCACAGAGGTGTGCTGCTGTGCTCGCCAGCCATCAGGCCGGCTTGTGGCTGAACGGTGCTCCCCTTGTGGGAGCACACTGACCACGAGGGAGCAGCTCCTGCATTGAGCATCTGCCCCCTGGTGATCAGTGCACGTCATAGTGACTGGTTGTTCCACTGTTCGGTCAATTTGCATATTACCCTTTTATTATATAGGATGAGTCAACTAACTATATTAAGTACTCATACATAGATTGATGAATAAGTTGACATGTTGACTGTGTACATGACTGAATATATTACTGAACAATTGTAACTCTTTCATTGTTATTCTTGTGTCTGGTAGGTAAAACAAACTTTTAATTAATAAAAATATTAGCTTTCAAAGAGGATGTCTATTTCCAAGAATTGTGCAAAAAGATAAATCATCATTACCAGTTACCATTCGTTTTTGGCTTCTTGGCACAGTAAGTATCTTCTATAAAGAGCTGAAGCAAGCCTGCAAAAGAACGATGCTCACGAGGAGGGGGAGTCTTCTTCCTCGCCAATGGAAACATGTCTATGTACTAGTATAGGCCTTAATACATCATGCACAGTCCAAGCGCTTTTTAAAGTCTCTAAAAAAAGAGGGTGCCACAAACTTATTCAAAATAGTATTTTATTATACCATTTGCATCCAAAGGAAGAAAACCAGGGAAAAGTATCCAAAACTAAAAACCTTTAGTTTCTTGAAAATGTGCTATTACAGGGTGGGGCAAAAGTAGGTTTATAGTTGTGAGTACACAAAATACAGTTTATTCTTGTATTATTATTTGTTATGAATTGTATTATTTTTCATACTAACAACTATAAGCCTATTTTTGTTCCACCTTTTATATAATAAAGCCTATAACAGAAAATCACTATGTTAATTAGTCGAAAAAAATCAGCAGATATTTTTGTTCTGTGCATTTGTCTGTATGTATATTCTATTTCAACTAATTGCTTCCTTTTTTAAAACAGGAATAAGAAGGAACCCTTATAATTGCTATGACCAAAATCTGTATTTTAAGCCTTCTTATAAACCATGAAATAAACCATGAACTAAAATTGTTTTTCATTCCTTAAATACGAGAAAAATTTTAAATAAATAAATAACTGGGTAGGCATACTTTTGTTTTATTATCGGAAAAAAAGTGTTTTAAATAATTTTTATATGTTTTTATTAATTTTAGAGAGAGAGAAAGGGAGAGGAAGAGAGAGAGAAAAATATTCATGAGAGGGAAACATAGATCAGCTGCTTTCTGCACTTCCCCTACTGGGGATCTAGCCTGCAACCCTGGCATGTGCCCTGACCAGGAATCAAACCAATAACCTCTTGGTTCATGGGTTGATGCTCAACCACTGAGCCACACCGGTTGGGCCAGAAGTACTTTATTTAGGTTTTAAAATAATGGAACTTTTTTTGTTGAGAATATAGTCACTGTTGTTCCTATAAAACCTCTTAGATTGACAATGAGCTTAGAGCATGTAGACACAAATCACTTCTGAGGATTAAGTTGAGCAGTTAGTAAAATTGTCAGGAGTGAGAGGAATCTGAAATATAAGGAAACCTGCATTAAGATCAATTATAAAAGTGCCCACGTAGGTAAAACTTACAAAGGTCAGGGCTTGGGCTTATCATAAACAAGAATCTATATTGGAATTTGGGAGTTAGAATTTCTCAGTGAACCCATAATTTCAAACTGTCAAATGGGAAATTTTTACTACAAAATAAGTTCTTTTAGAGAAGAGACTATGAATTACAATGTCTTTTTATATTATTACTTTCACCTCTTTCTATGCAGCAAGCACTCAAGAGTGTTTGTTGACAAAATAATTAGTGAAGTCTCTCCTTGGCAAAAACTTGGCCTAGAAATGTTTTGTTTCTCCCTTTAGAAATTCTAATGAGATGCATTCCTAATGTACTCATTTAAATAATAAGGAGGACCACAAGTTACTAGAGAAATAAAGGTCAGCTTCACTTAATCTTACCCAACTGAGTTTAGGGACAATATTCCAACATGTCTCTTTTTATCCAATTTGTTTTCACTGCTTTATCTTTCAAGATAAAAGGAATGAGGAGAGATCAACCGAGAGAAATGAAAACTGTCAGTGTGGAGAGGTATACGTGTGTGATATATGTAAACAACCAAGCCAAGCCAATCAGAATTAGAGACCTGGGTACCTAGCAGTAGCGTTCCCTAGAATAAGGTCCTACACTTTTCCAGATATTTCTCTGGAGACTTCAGAGTTCCATCCCCACCCCCACCCTCTTATAGGCTTTACTTTTATTCCCAAAATGTCCACTTCCCTATTTCAGTGACCTAAGATATCATAATGCCTATGCACTTCCGCTTATCACCCCCCCTTCAGAGAATAACCAGTATTTTCCACTGGGATATAGTATAGCCTTTTAAATAGAAAAGATGTTTACTTTTCAAATGTGTTGTAAATATATCTCCATGTGAAACAAATCATATAAAATAAATGATCAGCTAAAAATTCTTCTCTGGGCTGAAGTGCAAAAGATCTAGTTTTCTTTAACCTAAAAATATGTAGTAGTTGAATTCTGCAGAGAGATTTGGCAGTGTTGTGATATGTTTCTAACCAGGGCCTAATTTCTTGCCATTACCAGTGGTTTATGGTCAAAGAATTATAGTCAGCACATTGTAAAAGACATTCGGAGAGTGGCTTACTTAGTGCCAGACTGGAATTGAAATTTCATTCCTGGTAGCCTATCTACACACATCCCCAAAGGCATCCTAGATCTAATACTGTGATAAACACAAACAAAGGAGCAACCAGAGTAGAAAATCAGTCTATATTGGTGGTTTGTTTTCAAGCTGGCTCTGACCTTCACTTGAGTGAAAAAACCAACATGCAATCAGGGTGAGTGTTGCCCAAAGAAGGAAGTAAATTTGAAGATTTCTTACATTGCAATGAACTAAAGAATGTAACATTTGCAAACCACTTTTAAAGCCTATAATTTCTGTTAGAATGATTCAGGGTGATGAGCTTTTCAGACAACTGGGACTTAACATTACACCAGGATTCAGCTTTTCCTTCTAGTTTCTCAAGGCCTCCGAAGGCTAGCCTGCTTGCTACACTGTGGTTGGAGGTTAACTGTTCATTGCTTTCTTTTTAAAGAACTTATGGCACAGGAGCCTAATAGGAGCCAGGCACTGTGTTAGACTACAGGAATGCAAAAATTAATAAATCATGGTTTTTGACCCTCAGACATTTATTGCCAGTTTAGAAGATAATTGATAAAAAGATCCTTCAAGTGTGATAAGTGTGGTAATACAAAGAAAACCAGGGTGCTATGAGGAGTAAGAAATAAAAGGATGCAAAACCCGACCACCATGGACTCAGAGAAGGATTCCTGGAAAAAAAAAATGAGTCTTGAAGAATAAGGCAGAATCTCACACAGTAAATATTCAATAACTAGTACCTACTATTGTTACTATTACTGTTATTACCATTCATGTGTATAAAAGATAGTTATACATTTCTAGTTCTAACTGGTAGTTCATTGCACATGAAAGATGAATACTTATTATTATTATTATTATTTTTAGAAATTAGTTCATGGAAAGTGCAGAGCAGCAGGTCAGATAAACTTTATCATGACCATCAGTGGTCTCATGCAGCTGCCAGTATCACAGTGAAGCATTCTTTTATATGTGATCTGTAGCAATAATCCTAAAAAACTAACTGAATTATGATCATCATGTTGCAAAGAAGTAATGCTTTTGGCTGGATCACTCTAGAGTTAACCTTGTCCCTGGCATATGGACTTCCTACTTCCAGTTTGGATCCCATTATATAAAAGTGTGTCAATCACAATGAGAAAGGAAGCTAGAGTCATAATTCAGAGTGTTAGACTAGGGGTCAGCAAACTATGGCTCATGGGCCAAATCCAACCAGTTGCCTATTTTTGTAAATAAAGTTTTATTGAAACAGACACACCCATTTGCCGGGAGCCGGTCCATCCTTGCTGTTTCAAGGGACCTGGCATATATGGCATACTGTTCTTAATATGTTTGCTCACCTTCTTGGCGCCATGTGTTTTAACCAAGGTCACCTCTCCGAGAAAGGTTGTTTCCCCAGGTGGGGATTTTTCCCTGAGGTTAGGGGGAGATACAACCCCTTAATTAAGTGCCAGGCGGGTAGTTAAGCTACATAATCTTTACTCCCTGGAATGGAGATAAGAAACGCCCTAACCTTTGTAATAGAAATTGACAGGATTAAAATCGGCTGGTATAAATACGGATGTAACAAGACAATAAACATCAGATCCTCATCACATCCTCAGCAGATCCTCATCAGATCCTCATCAGTTCCTAACCAGAACTCTGACCAGAACTTTGGCTGGAGATCCTGGCTAGAGGTCCTGACTAGGCTGCTGATCAACTGAAGGCTGTCTTCGTGTCATTCATTCTTCGCCGACTCCGTCCACACCTTTGGGGATCCCTGGACCTGCTGGGGATGGACCCCAGCATATGGCGCCCGAACAGGGACCCTTAGGTAAGCCCCCCATTCCCATTGAGAACCCCCACACTCGGGTCGGATAGGACTCCACCAGGGTGCTACAGACCCCCCTATAGAGGATAAGTAGGGTAAGAAGGTGGATAGTACAGAACTTAGATTGAGAAGATGTGCCATACTGAGTCAAAGAAAGAAGACTCTGTATTGATCTTTAGATTAAGAAGATGTGCCATACTGAGTCTAAAGAAAAAAGACTCTGTATTGATCTTTTAACACATATGCTTGCTAGCAGAGGAGTTAAGGTTAGTCCCAGTCAGATGGAATGTTTTATACAAGAAGTGTGTCCATGCTTTTCTGAGGAAAGAAAGGTGCCGGAAAGGTAAATGTAAAGGCATGGGAGAAGGTAGGCCCAAGGAGCCTTATCCTTAACCCCACTGCAGCCTTTCCACCCCGGGAAAGTGCAGGATTGGCAAGCTCTCCCTGGGGTGATAGATCAGGACTCAGGTAATAGCGGAAAGCGCCAATTCTACTCTTAAAATGGATACAAGAGAGCATTTGGGGTTTTTCTTTTTAATGCCTGCTTTGGATTGAGTAAATGCATTACGTGTATCACCACAATGGACCCAGAGAAGCTCCTTGTCCCATCGTTCCAAAGACTTAGAGTTGCCCTGATGACAGAAAATCAGAAAAAAAGAAGAAAAGAAAGGCTATGCAAGGGACTGAGGTGCCAAGATAGGGTCAGCTGAAGAAGTTAACAACTGAGGCCCAACAGATGGTAGAAAAGCAAGAAGTGGAAGCTACTCTCAGCCAAGTCTGAGGACTCTGAGTAAATCAGCAAAAGAAACTTTCATTTAGCAGAAACTCACTTATTTTGTCAAATGGAAAGACTTACTTATAGGAGCCTGGAAGGGACCTGATGTACTTTTAACCTGGGGGAGAGGAGATGCTTGTATATTTCCACAGGATGCAGACTCACCTGTGTGGATTCCAGACCGTCTAATCTGACCTTATGTCACACCACCCTCCGTCTCCGCCTCATCCTCCTCCTCCCCGGTATTATCCATATTGGCGGACCCAGAGGGCACAGCTGATTCCTCCCCAGACACCGACACCACCATCAAGCACCGCCCTGATGGACCCTTTGATGCAGCCCTTCAACTCGCTGATGCTTTGGGAAGCCCGTCGCCAATGACACCGCCCACTAGCCAGATCAACAAGGACAACCAAACCCCCGACTTGAGGACAGCTGAAATCCCTTGACTGAAGAGGCCAGCAACCTTCTACAAGAACAAGGCTCCTTGTGCACTCCATCCACTATGTTTATAGCTATGCTCGCTATCATTGCTTGTCAGTCTTCTTCTGAGTCTTAAACAACCCAATCTGAGAGGTGGCCGCTGATTTACATGCGCTATCATTTAAAAAATAAAAAAGGGGGAATTTGCCGGGAGCCGGTCCATCCTTGCTGTTTCAAGGGACCTGGCATATATGGCATACTGTTCTTAATATGTTTGCTCACCTTCTTGGCGCCATGTGTTTTAACCAAGGTCACCTCTCCGAGAAAGGTTGTTTCCCCAGGTGGGGATTTTTCCCTGAGGTTAGGGGGAGATACAACCCCTTAATTAAGTGCCAGGCGGGTAGTTAAGCTACATAATCTTTACTCCCTGGAATGGAGATAAGAAACGCCCTAACCTTTGTAATAGAAATTGACAGGATTAAAATCGGCTGGTATAAATACGGATGTAACAAGACAATAAACATCAGATCCTCATCACATCCTCAGCAGATCCTCATCAGATCCTCATCAGTTCCTAACCAGAACTCTGACCAGAACTTTGGCTGGAGATCCTGGCTAGAGGTCCTGACTAGGCTGCTGATCAACTGAAGGCTGTCTTCGTGTCATTCATTCTTCGCCGACTCCGTCCACACCTTTGGGGATCCCTGGACCTGCTGGGGATGGACCCCAGCACCCATTGTGGGCTGCTTTCACATTAGAAAGGCAGAGCTGAGTAGTTATGACCCCCAAAGCCTTTGCTCTCTGACCCCTTAAAGACAAATTTTCCTAATCCCTGTATTAGACTATTAAAGCAATTCACAGTAGGTTACACATTACAATCATTTCTTCCCCACACCCAAGGAGGGAAATCATCACTAATAGTTTAATCTCTAAGTATCCAAGTGTAAGGAGCTAATTTCAAATAATTACTCATTTGAGTCATTTTACATTCTCACTGCATTGAGTTGATTAGATGTTATAATAATTCTTTACCTGTTCTTATATATTTGCTTATCAATTGATTATTCATAAGCTACCTGCAAGAAAGTACAATATAATTTTAAAGCCTATTCTTTATAAAAATGTTATAACCTTTTTTTGCCCAATTCAATTTAATTTTGCCTTAAATATGACTCTTATTGACACCTTAGGGAAGACTGCTTAGAAAAATGCTTGTAACTAATTCTACCTCATATGAATCCCAACCAATTAAGTATAAATGAAAAAGAAATTACTGGTAATTTACAGTCCTGGTCTAGAGTTTTTATAGATTAGCAGATCTAAGTTGATGAGTACTAACTGCCTACGTATCTTCAGCCAGATGGGAGGGAGTGTAGAGGTTGAGGGAGTGGACTCTGTGTGTAAAATTTGAAGATCCTTTTGATCATCCCAATAAATCTGGTACCCATCTGACACAATATGTAGTTATTAGAATGTTATAGACTATATTCCCTGTGTTGTACTTTACATCCCCATGACTATTCTGTACCAACAAGATTTATTGAGATGATCACTTAGTAAGATATATAATGTCTAACCACTGAGGTGTAACACCTGAAACTAATATAATATTATATGTTAAGTGTAATTGAAAAATAAAAAAAAATTATTTAAAAGAAGATTCTTTTGATTGTGGAGCACAACACAATGACACTGGAATAGATGAAAGGCAGAACTCTGTTACTTACGGAACCACAGTATAGGTGGCACCAGCAATTGGGAACTGTAGTGAGGCAGCATATGTATGGAAAGTGGGGTGGATTATGTTTTCCTGGCCTCCTGTGGGTTGGCTAATATGAATAATTGTACCCACTCCAAAAGGCTCTGCCCCTAATTGCCTAATACTTGGTCCTGGAATGATCAGGGCTGGTACATAGCAACCAAGAGTATGAGAGCCCAAAAAGTAAAGTGTTGGGAATGGATTTAATTAGCTGCTTCAGAATGACAACTAACCGGCCTCTAGTCAGGACTTTAAACCTGGGTCAAGACAACTTTTAAAACACATTACACTCTGGAGTCCAAGTGCTTGGATTCAAATCTGGCTACAATACTTGCTAATGATTTAACGTTGGGCAAGTATGTCAACCACTTTAAAGCTCAGTTCCCAGATCTTTAAAATAAAAAGAAAAAGAATACTTATCTTTCAGGGGCTGTTGCATGATGAAATGAGAGGTCCATATCAAGTGTTGGGCACAGCACGCATTATTATTGGGGCCAATCTGTGCTTGATACACATTCCTATGGTCTTTTATCCCAGAAAATACTATTACACAAAATGGGCTACCATACGTATTTCTTAATTATTCTTTTTACTTATGCCTCTTTAAATATAGAAAATCAAATATACACTCTCTGCAATATCTAAACTAATTTTTCTTTTAACAGCTTGTCTGTTAAAAATATTCTAATGATCATGTTCTGTTCATCACTAAATTGGTTGTACAGTAAATATAAATCAGTAGATTATAACTTTGAAAATTACAAATAAAATTGCTTTTTATTGATCTTTTGAAAAGAAAAGAGCATCATATAATTTTAGTTTTCAATAGCCACAGTAACCTAGAGCTTAACAATGGCTTATGCCATCTTTTTAAACTTAAAATAAAGATCTATTGATTTGTTCACTTGCTTTTTACTATAATAAAATAAAGACTCTAACTGCAAATAGGTTTCATCTGAAGATTCTGAATAAGACTTTTAGCTAAACACATGCAGATATGATCAATTTTTTCTGTACTTTCTAAATACGTAATGTTTCTAGTTGCCATACTAACACATAATTTATATTTATTTATAGAACATTAAATATTTTGAGAGAAATAAAACCTAGAGTTATAAGTGTTATGGGAAATTGGAAAAAATATGGAATGATATGGAATTTTTGTATCTGTTATTTCCTTGTTAACATAAATAACTAAAGTTATTAATTAAATAATTAAGTGAGATGTTTATGTTGATATATAGTTTTCGATCTAAGATCACTCAATGTATAATTTAATATATGTAATAGAATATTAGATGTGTGCAGTATAATCCTATATAATAAAGATATAATATGCAAATTAACCCTCATGCCCTCACAAGATGGCTGCCTACAACCAGGCCGGCAGGGGGGTTAGTGAGGGATGACCAAACGACTGAACAGCAGGCTGCATGGGGTGACTAGGCTGGCAAGGGGGCCGTGAGGGGTGACCAGGCTGGCAGAGAGGGGGCAGTGAGGGGTGACTAGGCCAGCGGGGGGGGGCAGTTGGGGGCAACCAGGCCAGCAGGGGAGGGCAGTTGGGGGTGACCGGGCAGGCAGGCAGGTGAGTGATTAGGAGCCAGCGGTCCAGGATTGTGAGAGGGCAGTTGGACATCCCCCAAGGGGTCCCAGATTGGAGGGTGCAGGCTGAGCTGAGGGGACCCCCCCGTGCACAAATTTTGTGCACTGGGCCTCTAGTTATGTATATAAAACACATAAACAAATCATGCAACACAAAAGCAGAGTATAGAATCACCCAAAACTGAACACAGCAATGGATATTACTGTTGATAAACCTATAGCCCTGGAAGTCAGCATATAGCTAGAGATTTGAGGCATTATATCATTCAGAGAGGGATGAGCTGACATTGATTCTACAGGACCAGGGAAACATAAATCTGCCCTTAGTAATGATTTGCCTAAAAATCAGGGTCTAGTCAACCATCCCAATTCCTTATCTCTTTTAGACCAGATCCTGGGTATTTTTAGAAATGGATCTGATTAAGTCTCCAAGAAAATTCATGAAAGTTTTTATTTTCTCTTACAATTTCATCAGAAAATAAACACTCATAGGAAGGAGATTTACAGAAGAAGATTTCATTTGAAGCATCCTGCTAGCAAGGAAAAAAAAACTAAACTCAGCTCCACCCTGAATATTTGGACAAACTTTCCTTAGAGTCTGGCCAAAATCAACATTGTGTTCCTGGATTGCTGAACTTGTTTCACAAACCCTGAATTGACATTGCATCTGGGTTGGCTGCTAATCTAACTCATTACTCATTCTCAGAAAAGGATGACTTTTGATTTTGACATAACCTTTATTTTGATTTGAAAACTACAAACAAGTGGTGTGATGAAATTAGATTTTTTTTGCCATAGTTACTTTCGTTACACAAGAACTATTATTAGTATATTATATGAATGATATTGGGCTGACAATAATAATCACAACATATAGAAGAATATCTGTTTCCTGTAAGCAACAAGCAATCGTCAGATGAAGCCATCTTGTGTTTACCAGGAGACTCAGTTTTCATCCTCAAGTCATCATTTATATTTTCCCAGGTCAATTTTTGCAATTATGTTCATTGTTTATGCTCATTTCACAACACAACAGTGTCCTTTTAACCTTTGTGTTGCTCCAGAAAAACTATGCCTGGAACATATCAAAATGAAAGGTCCAAATCAGAAAATGATCCAAGACATGTGATATGTTGGGATGGTTGGTCAACTGTAAGAGAATAAGCATTTATTTCCTCATCAAGGAAGAAAGAAAAAGAGAGAGGAAGTTAGAGAAGAAAGAAAAGAAGGAAGGGAGGAAGGAAGGAAGGAAGGAAGGAAGGAAGGAAGGAAGGAAGGAAGGAAGGAAGGAAGGAAGGAAGGGAGGAAGGGAGGGAGGGAAGGAGGGAAGGAGGGAGGGAGGGAGGGAGGGAGGGAGGGAGGGAGGGAGGGAGGGAGGGAGGGAGAAAACTTTCAAGTATGTTTTCTTTGGAACTCTTTTCTGTCTGCCTGACTTTTTACTAATTCTTTGATTTTATTTATGCTTCAAACAGCCTTAGATGGCCTCTTTTGATCAGTGAGGAAAATTGAATACTTTTACCTTACCCTATAGGGGAAAAATGAAGCTTCATAAGTCATTTGCAAAGTGCTATGTAAATTGCATATTTGGCTCATTGACCCATTGTTTACTTGTGATAATTTCACTCTAAATATGCTGTGTTTGGCAAACAGAATGCTGAAATTCTTGTACTTTATTGTTGGTTATAAACTATGTGAAGTGACCATGTCTTTTTTATCAGCAAAACCTTACCACTATATCAGGGCCAACTCCTGGCGGTCCTCTTTAAGGAATGCTTAGAAACTGAATTGATAATAGCATCACATGCAGCATATCATATAGATGTTTGGTTTTAATGTTGTTAGTACACTGGGCACATCTTAAATATTAATGGTTCAGTTATTTGAAGTTTGAAACTTTCAGCAGAAAGTAAAGAGAGTTAATTGATTTATACTAACACAGATAAAGGGGCTTTTGTATTGCTGAGAATTGGTTAAAGCAAATTTGTCTAAGCATGATTCTAACCAGGAAAGACATTAAACACTAAATGTCTGTTCAGAATAAGATTCCAAATGTAACTTGAGATGAATGCTTCATATTTCAACATCATAGAGGATTCATAATTAAAAGGAGCACTGGATTAAGAGTCCGGAATAAAATTCCACTCTATAATTTAATTAATCATGTCATTTTTTAAAAGGTTATTTTAAATACTTTCAGCCTCAGTTTTTTTCAACAGGAGAGTGGGGAAAATGTTATTTAATCTGTTTAGTTAACACTTATCTAATTTAGCTAAGTGAGATAATGACTAAGAACATACTTTGAAAATTATTTACACACATGATCATATAAAAAAATGAACTCATTAAAATGAGCTCTTAGAGATCATATAGCTATAACCCACTGCAAGCAAAAAAAAAAGTCAAGCTGTTCTGGACATGAGTAGGGCACAAGGGTCACTGAAATATTTCGATGGATGTCTAAGAAGGTAAGAGGAGTCAGGGGCATATAAATCATCCCTACCTACACCGTCACTGTTTCTTCTCATGTTGACTTCGAGTTGGAAAGGTTGCCCCATCTCCGAGCTAAGCTTAGCTCTCAGACATAAGACAGATGAAGCAGGTTATCAGCAACCAGTGTGGGGAGGCCAGCTTATAACTTTCCAGTTTACAACAGGATCTTTTCAAAATTCCACTATAAAACTAGACACATGTACTTTGTATAACTGCTTTTTAAAAATATACCTTCTATTTTGAAGCATATATCTGGAGTGGGGAAGTGCAGATAAAAAGTACCATTTTGTTTTACACTATGCCTCTTTGTACCCCACTTGGTGAGAATAGATGCCCAAACCAAGCCTATAAAAATCAGGACTTTGGGCCAGAAGCTAAACAGTCTCTTACAAATAGTAATCACAAATCTTTTCTGAGGTGACCTGGGTTATAAAGAAAATGGAAACCCTTCTGAAAAGCCCATAAGAAATAAAGTGTTATCTTTCCAGCTGAGGTTAGAGTTGTTAGTGACCTTAGAGCTGGCAGCAATGGAAAAACCATGTTGAGCTTTAATACGTTACTCACGAGGAATAAATGCACATGTGATTCCGATGACCTCATATGAGATAGAAAGGTGTTACATTGGAATAGAAGACCAAAACCTTTACTTGAAACCTTTTTCATGCAGAGTGCTCAAGATATTGCCTACACAATATAAATTATACAGGGTTTTCCAAACTTTTAACTGGCTGCTTTTAACTAAAGCTAAAGCCAGCAAAGCTATAGGATTTTGCTGTTTTGACCTCCGATAGCAAAAAAACAAGGCATGAATTTTGAGTAATGGGGGAAGGGAGCAGGAAGTATTTTCCAGTGAGATTATCCTCAAGGGATATTATATAGTAAATAGCAACACCTGTTTATTTAAGCTGAGTCTGTAAATAAAAAAGTCCCTCTGGGACAAAATAAGTAGATAATGAAGTATTTGAAAAATTTAAAGCAGAGCTGTAACAGCATCATTAAATGCAAAGAAAATTAGGCAGACTGGAACAACAATAAGCCGAGATAGGCTTGTCTGGCCTAGATATAAACAGTAGCAAAAGTCTGGAAGCATTTCTCCTTCCTTTGATTAATTCTTACCTATCAGAACATTTTTTAAATGACCCTTCTAACGTCACTGTTTTTAGTGAAAAGATAGAATTCTGAAATTCATATTCCAGCTTCAGGAAAATGTTTTCCAAAAAATCTAGGCATTTAAAAGAATTTAAAAATAGTTTTGAAAGATGATACATATATTTTGTGTATATATTTGATATATATATTCATAGATAATAGATTAAGAATGTTATATATATGCATATGTGTAAATACACAAAAATTTACACACACACAAGTTTTTGCCAAATATTTTTGAAAAGCCATCATGTACAGTTCCTCAAGAGCAGTTGATTAATTGACACAGTCATTCCAGCAAACTCAATTAGCTGTTCATGGACACATCACAAATGTTTGAATTTTCCCAACTTGGTCCTTGTGTTGGAAATTCTCAATATAATAGTCAAGATATAGCTCCCTTAACCATTGTTTTAATCAAAGCAGTAATATAAGAAAAAGGATATTCAACCACACATATAGCCTTTTGAAGAATATAGCTCTGTTTTTAAAAAGTCAGTTGAATCATCTTAATGCCTATGGAAAATAGTACTAGCATAATTTCAAGAGATTTCTTTTTTCCCAAGGGTTAACTCCAAGCAAACAGCTTTCAAGTATTTACACTGTTCTCATCGACACTTTTCCCCCCTGTTAACTTAATTTAGTACATGGAAAAACTATAAAACATATACTTTTCCACTATATTTAAAACATCATTTGCTTTACATTATAAAGAAATAATGTACTTACTTTTACATTGCACTGCTACTGTTTTTTTTTTTTTGCTTTTTTATTTTATTACTAGTGTCCCAGTGCATGGATTCATGCATGCGTGAATCAACTTAGCCTTTTATAGATATAGAACAAACTTACTCAATTAGACCTGCTTACTGATTTAGCTAAAGTTTTACCAGCCCAGTGAAGCACCCCAACTTCTCTTTCAGGTAACTGTCAGCAACACAGCAGTAAATATCAACACAAAGCAGATTATTATTATAGATCATGCAGGGAGAACAAAGGGTAAAATATTTAACTGCAGCAGTGTTTGACTATATTCTGCGAAGTGAGAAAACCTGAAGTCATTTTCAGGTTCCACCATTTCTTACTTCTTTTCAGTCAGATCAAGTTTCTAAACTTTCTAAATCTCTGTTTTCCGGCTAATGAAAAGAAAATAGGATTCTACCAAGTAAGTCTCCTATCTACCTACTCCAGGACTTCTGTGAGAATCAAATGAGATGAGGCATGTGACACAAACATTTGGTTAAACTATAAAATGTTTGCCTAGCTATAAAGCAAGTCATGTTTCTGGGCTGCAGAAACTATAAGCAGGCTAGTCACTAGGGAGAGGAAGCCGGGCGCTGCTACGTGATGTCATTACCCAGAGCCCACAGCGACTGTTTCTGGGCTGGGCTGGGCTGTGGGCCACATTTTGTGCCATGGGGTCTTGGCAGTGTTGGCTGTGATTTGGTGGGGTGTTGCTCTGGGGTGGTGGCAGAGTCTATGTCCCACTTGGGGTAAGCCGAGTGTTGGTTTATCAGCACCAGGTCTGTGGTGCCATTTATTTTTAAACTAGTGACTGGGTGCACGGATTCATGCACATTGAAAGGAAATTAATTAGAAGGTGGCCAGTGGGCTGGGACTGGGCCATATGCGCCGGACATGCCCTGGAGCCAACCTCTCGTGGTCCCTCCCTGGCAGGCCATACCTGGGGTGGCACCATGGCTCAAAGGGTGACTTCAGAGTGAGCGGGGATCCCTGTGGCAGGTGGGGTCCCTTGGCCTGGCCTGCGGGGATCAGGCCAAAACCAGCTCTCCAACATCCCTGAGGGTCCCGGAGTATAAGAGGTCACTATAAATTTGCTGTTGTACAGGGTGTGGAATGTAAACATAAGTGTGCAATAAACCAGATTCGGGGCCAACAGTGCCCCAGCAACAACATAACCCACGGTAGAAGGTGGAATCACGTGGCCCCATGAGGAATCGGGCTTCCTCCTCTCTGGTTTCAGGTGCATCACCTGAGAACCACCACTGCCAAGTCACTGCAGCTCGGCAGCTCTTGTGTTGAGCATCTGCTCCCTGGTAGTAAGTGCACATCATAGCTACCAGTCGGACTGACACTTAGCACATTAGCCTTTTATATATATAGATGGCCAGTCATGGCAGCTCATTCATTGAGTGTCTGCCCCCGGGTGGTCAGTGTGCATCATAGCTACTGGCCAGATGGACGGACACTTAGCCTTTTATATATATAGATTTTTACCAGTTTTAACCAGTGGGGAAAACACTAGGTAGTGTAACTGGAAGATTGTTTTATTCTCAGTTCTCCTACTCTAGCCTTACAAGCTCTGTTCAGTTGATGTCTCTGAGCTTCAGTTTTCCCCTCTCACCTAAAATCTTGAGGTTATTTTCTCCCCTCCTTTGGAAACTTGTACCATTAATTAGGCAGTTCCTCATGCTTATCTTCAGACTATTTCTTTCTATTGGTTTCCTCTCTATTTATGTGCTTTCATAAATATGTTCATGTTTCTTTTGCTAAAATCATACAAACATACACACAAGCTAGAAAACTTTTCTTGATCTTGTCTCCTCATAGCTACTATCTTGTCTCTCTATATTTTAATAATCTCAAATTATTTCAGGCCCTCAAAAACTCTGTGATCTTCAAAAACATTTTGGCAACACATGGCAATGCTAAGAACTAGATTCAATGATTCAGAATTTTACTATCAGTTAAATACACCAGAAAAATTTTCACACTTGGACAATAGGTGATGTACAAAAATTTTTAGAGCTGTCATGTTAGTAAAGCAAAATTCTGGAAACAAACCAAATATCTAATAGAAGTCTAAAGAAATTCTTATATCTCTTACATTGAACAATTATACAATAATGAAATTTAATTTACTTCAGCTACAAGAATAAGTATGAATGACTCTCAAAACATATTGAGCTTAAAATCATAAAATAATAAATTATAAAATCATGTAATAAGTTTGCATTCAAATAAATTAAAAACTAGCAAAATTTAATACATAAATTAAAAAATATATACATATATCAATAATATAAAGCAAGACAAGAAAATAACAAAATTCATAACACTAATTACATATTGAATATATAAAGAGCATATTATGTATATGTATGTGTGTGAGAGAGAGAGAGAGAGAGAGAGAGAGAGAGAGAGAGAAAGGGAGTCAGATACAGAGTCATACAAAATTATTAGTAACATTTTATTTCCAATAAGAAAGTGAGGTGGTAAGTTTGTAAAGGTTATATCTAAATTTTATGGGTATTATCTATGTTACAATTTAAAAACTCTGGTGCAGCCACCTTGGAAAAGAGTGTAAAGTTTTCTCAAAAAATTGAGAATAGGTCTGCTGTTTGACCCAGTGATCCCACTTCTGGGTATATATCCTGAGAATCCCAAAACACTAATCAGAAAGAATATATGCACCCCTATGTTCATAATAGCATTATTTACAATAGCTAAGATCTAGAAATAGCCCAAGTTCCCATCAGTAGATGAATGGATAAAAAAGCTGTGGTACATTTATGCCATGGAATACTATGCAGCTATAAAAAAAGAAGTATCTCTTACCCTTTGAGACAACATGGAGGGACCTGGAGATTATTATGGTAAGGGAAATAAGCAGTCAGAAAGACAAATATCACATGACCTCATTTATATGTGGAATCTAATGAATAAAATAAACTGATGAACAAAATAGGACCAGAAGCATGGATGCATGGAATAGACAGACAGATCTCAGAGGGAAGGGGGGTGGAGAGGGGTGGTAAGAGATTAACCAAATAATTTATATGCATACTAGACGCCCAGTGCACAAAATTCCTGCAGGGGGGTGGTCCCCTCAGCCCAGCCTGCACCTTCTCCAATCTAGGACCCCTCGGACATCCCTCTCACAATCCAGGACCGCTGGCTGCTAACTGCCCCCATGCAAGCCTGGTTGCCCCTCACTGCCCCCTTCTGACGGCCTGGTCATCCCTCACTGCCCCCCTGCTGGTCTGGTCGCCCCACGCAGCCTGCTGTTCGGTTGTTTGGTCACCCCTCATTGCCCCCCCTGCCGGCCTGATCACCCCATGCAGCCTACTGCTCAGTTTTTTGGTCGTCCCTCACTAACCCCCTGCTGGCCTGGTCACCCACGCAGCCTGTTCAGTCGTCCATTCTGTTGTTTCTGATGTGACGGCTCCTGGCTCTCTCTCTCTCTCTCTCTCTCTCTCTCTATATATATATATATATATATATATATATATATATATAGATAGATAGGTAGATAGATAGATATAGATAGATAGATAGATGATAGATGATAGATAGATAGATAGATAGATAGATAGATAGATAGATAGATAATAGATAGATATGCATAGCCCTGGGACACAGACAATAGTGCAGTGAAGGCCTGGGGTGAGATGGGAGCTGGGTGGAGGGGGCATTTGGTGGAAAAACAAGGGGAGCATCTGTAATGCTCTTAAAATTAAAATGAATAAATAAATAAATAAATAAATAAGAAACAAAACTTTAGATCTCTCATTACTATTCTTTTATATATTTCTCAGCCAGTTATATATTTTTTTCTATTTTCCTGTGCTCTCCATCTATGTTTACTGATTAACTCCAACTTATATTCCCAGTCTCATGGTAGGTTCTAAAATAGGCCAGCTCCTTTGTTATATTAGCACCTGGCATCATGTTCTTAGCCTTTCTTAATACTCGGCTCACTAGCTAAATGACGTTTCTCCCCACCAGCCTCTGAGCTCCACTAGGGAACATAGTACTTAGCTCAGAACCTAACACAAAGTGCATGATCAATAAATATTTCTTGAATTGAATTACTTTGGGGGGAGGGGGGCTAAACTTATACGAACAGTTTATAAACATCATGAAAGCTTCCTCCAGGTCATTTACTCTTCGTTATTCTAGAATATGGCTCTGTCTTCACAATCTGTCGTTCACTTTCAGAGAAGTCGCCAGTGACCTCGTAATGGCCTTTAGTTAGTGTCAATTCTTGAGCAATTGTCTTCTCTGGGATGTTTGGACTCCTCAGGAGAACATTTGGTAACTTGTATAGCCCCTACTGAATGTTTCGTATGTGTCAGAAAATGCAAAAATGCTTCCCTTGGATTTCATAGCACATCCTACACGTAGCTGTGCTACTTCTCCTGCTTTTCTTTCTTGACCTCCATTTGCTCTCGTTTTCACTGAGGGTTGCTCCCATCCCTTGACTCTTCCTATTCTATACTAGGGGCCCGGTGCACGAAATTCATGCACTGGGGGCGGGGGGAAGGAGTGTCCCTCAGCCCAGCCTGCCCCCTCTCACATACTGGGAGCCCTCAGGCGTTGACCCCCATCACCCTCCAATCGCAGGATCAGCCCCTTGCCCAGGCCTGATGCCTCTGCCAGAGGTGTCAGGCCTGGGCAGGGGACCCTCATTTCCCCCCAATCACTGGTTCTGCCCCCCGCCCAGGCCTGATGCCTCTGGCCCAGGCGTCAGGCCTGGGCAGAGGACCCCTAGCCCCCTCCGATTGCTGGCTCCGCCCCCCGCCCAGGCCTGATGCCTTAGCCAGAGGAGTTGACCCTCATCACCCTCCGATCGCCAATCACCGGATCGGCCCCTTGCCCAGGCCTGAGGCTTCCGGCAGAGGTGTCAGGCCTGGGCAGGGGACCCCCAGCTCCCACCATTCCCGGCTCTGGCCAAGGCGTTAGGCCTGGGCAGGGGACCCCCAGCTGCCCAGGATCGCTGATTCCGCCCCTGCTTCCTTCGATGGCTGGTTCCGCCCCTGCCCAGGCCTAAAGCCTCTGGCCAAGGCGTTAGGTCTGTGTAGGGGCCCCCAGCTCCCCACGATTGCAGGCTCCACCCCTGCCCAGGCCTAACATCTTTGGCCAAGGCTTTAGGCCTGGGCAAGGGATCCCTAGCTCCCCAGACTGCCGGCTCCGTCCCTGCCCAGCTCCCATTGCTGGCTCCACCCTTGCTTCCCGCTATCACTGGCCAGGGCAGCAAAGGCGCCTGGTTCTCTGATCACAGCTGGGGGGCAGGGCAAAGGCGGCCCTGGGGCTCTTAGCTCCCCCCTGGGTTTCCGATCACCATCAGTGGCAGGGGGCTTCTTCCGTCCTTTCCCTTTTGCCTCCCAGCATTGTGCCTACATATGCAAATTAGCCGCCATCTTTGTTGGCGGTTAACCGCCATCTTGGCTGGCAGTTAATTTGCATATCGCCCTGATTAGCCAATGGGAAGGGTAGCGGTCGTATGCTAATTCCCATATTTCTCTTTTATTAGATAGGATGCTGTTCTCACTTGTAATTCTTCCTTAGTTATTAAACTGAGTATCGTCACTTAAACTATTATAATATCCTTCTTACTGCTCCCTGTCCAAGGCACCTTCCACACTAACCTTTCTCTTTTAAAAAAAATCCACTGTTATCTGCTTTAAAATGTAGAATTTACTCTGATTGATCATGGGATACAACTGAAAGTCATTAGCCCAGACTTTTCCCAGTGTCTCATTAGCTTCCTCTGCAGCCTCATTTTCAGGTATTCCCTATTGTGTTCTATGCCCATCCATCCACCCCAAATTATGTGACTTTTGTTATAACACATCCTGCAGTCAGTCATATACAGGCCTGTGCTCACATTCTACCTTCTGCTAAAGTTTCTTTTACTTCACTTCTTTACTCATAAAATTTCAAAGATCTTACATTGCAGAAGAGAGGTTGTCAGAAAACCACTTCCAAATCCGATAAAATAATATATGGAACCTCTTGTCAGATAAATTCATACTGCATACAATTTATCGTAGCATTTATAGGAATTTTCTCTGCCTTATTTACTTTTCAACAATGAAAATGAGTTGAATTATTTGAATATGAAAATACTATGTGAGTGTTATGAACTCTTCCTTCTTCCACCCAGACAGCAAAATCTTACGTGCTTCCTTGTCTGTATAGAGAACCCAAGTGAAATAGTTTCAAAGGAGCGTTGACTTGGCAATGTTATCAGTTTTGTCGTGCTTTAGAAATAGATGATAGAGTCTCTATCCAGATCTGCAGTGTGTTAAGCAGTTGGGTATTTCATGAAATGTACAAACATTCCCTAAAGTCAAATTAGAGGACACTAGGAGTAGTAAGGGTCAGTATATAATTACCTGAGAAAAACAGTAATGTGTGAGATTATGGAAAGCTAACAGGTTAAGACCACACAGTTCTTATAAGTCATCATCTCTCAACACTCTAGCCCCCTCTTCAACAATTAACCATTCTACAAACATGCATTATGTATTACTCCAGGTTAGGCATTATACTGGAAACTAGGGTACACAGGATAATAAAAGTGTTCTCTGACCATGAGTTTTATGATCTCGAAGATTACGGCATTCTTTATATCTAGTTCCCCATGCAATACATAGGTGAATGACTCATTCCACACACACACACACACACACACACTCATATATATATACATGCTAAACATGAATTTAGAGGAGACAGGCTGTCATTATGTACAGTCTGAGCTCAAACACCAGTGTCTCAAACACCAGTATCATCAACTCTGTTACCTGGATGAATTCAACATGCAAAAAGGACACCACAGAAATGCCAGCATGGACCTAATGAAACCTTGCCCGGACTGACCGGCAGACCCTGAGTGACGGATGAATGGATTACTCTGACACACGTTTCTGTGAAAGAGAGGCTAAGGGGCTAGTTTGCTTTAGGAGCAAATAGCCCTGTTCGTCTGCCTCCTTAGGCTTTTGTCACAACAGCTTGAACTAAAATTAACCACTAGATACAATCAGCAGGGTAAGCATCCTTGAGAAAACACCTGCATCTGTAGTGTCTTTCAAACAAGGAAGGTTTGAATTCTAAACATAAAGATTCTAGTAAAACACCTGGGGAGTCAGACTTGTTTGGAAAAGTCAAGGCAGGGGTTGCTGCCTTCGGCAAGGTCCCCCAGAGGCCTCGGACCTTTCGGAGATTCCTCCTTACAGACCTTCCAACCAAGTCCCGTGCTTCCCCACACAACCTGATAAAAATGTTTTATTTTTTAATAAAAGTGTTGCATGAAATAACCATTATTACTCCTATAAGCTACTAAGTTATGATTTTGTTGTATTGAATGTCATAATGTCTATAAACGCCAATTGGATAGGCAAAAGAACACTGACTGATAATGAGTGAAGGCAACTGTGTAAGTCTGCGCAGCCCAGGCAGTCCCTACTTACTGATGTATTCTACACAGAAGTTGAAAGGACATATACTTACCCTAAAATGCTGAGCATAGTTTGAAAGGAATGTGCTTACCACTGAGCAATTGACCCATGGAACTTTTTACTCCATCTAAGAGGAAAAATGTGTTCTGTGAAACTGAAGTTTGAAATGTAGATTTTTTTAAAGTTAATTTCACATTTTTATTGAGATGTTTTGCATAACAAAACATAGCAATTACATGTGTATTAACATTTATAAAGGAGGTTACAAAAGGAATAAAAGATCTATGAAACAGTAGCTAAAAATGTGGCATTTTCTTGTTAAGCAATTTTTAGATGTCCATTTGCTTTGCATTACATATAACTTTCAAAAGTTTATTATTGTTTTATTATTTCCTAAAAGTTACAAGCAACAACCAGCTTCATACAAAGTCCCTATAGCATACTGAATATGCTTACAACTGAAAAAAATACATTTTTCACCATTATTTTCATCCACACCCATCACCATAGAGGAAATATGGAGTGCGTATCTGTGAGTTTATGAGCCATTGAATCCAAAAAACTAACTTTTCAGAGTGATTATTAATTTTGTTTTCAGAATCACAGAAAATATCCTTGGGATGGTATTATATTTAAATTTTTCTGAAGAATACTTAAGTATAATCTAGTGTCGGTTATACTGCATATATCAGCAATAAATGGATGAAAGGAAGAAACAAGTAAAACATAGTTTAGTATTTTAAATGATTATGGGCCTTTGAATTTATAAAATATGTGCAGCAATATTCACTCATCAAACTTTAACATCTTATGAATTATGAATTATGGAACTTTAATCTCAATTTTACCAATGAAGAAACTAGGCAAGCCTTGAAGGATTAGAACAGGTAGGTCAAGGGTCTTACTGTGCAAAATCCAGGACTTTTAACCCATCTAACATAGTGACTGAGGATCTCATCAAGAATGAAAAATATAATAATCCTTTAAAAAAAATAAAATAAACAGTCAAAATAAACTACTCATGAAAACAAATTACTTAAAGTAATTTGTAAGAACTGGAAAGAACATGATACATTATGCATTATCCACCAAGTCCCAAGTAGGCATGATATTGCTCTCAATAAGTCTCAACAAATACAAATTAATAAACAGAGAACAGATCTTCCTAGCTAACATTTCCCATAGAATGTAAATTAAGAATGGTGAAGTGGAAAACTAAATTTAGCAAGATTTTGTCATCCCCTTGAGTAACATTAGCCCAAAGATAACGACTCTGAATTTGATCATCTAGGAAGTAGTTCTCTTACCTAAAAGCCACAACCATTCCTACCTACTTCATTACTGTGGGGACCTAATTCCGTCTGTACTCAGGAAGTTATTACACCCCACAGAAAGGAACCAAGTGTTCACTCATCAGTAGCATTTGAGCAGATATTCTGTGTCCTTCCTTTCCTTAAGACATCTTCAAAGCATCAAAATAAGAAAAGCTAGTCATGGACATTCAGCCTAAACTATGATAGATTGTTTATAAGGGTCATAATTAAGTGACTTTTCTGATAAACTCTGAGAAAACAAATCCTATATAATAAAAGGCTAATATGCAAATCAACTGAATGGTGGAACAACCAGTCGCTATGATGCACACTGGCTACCAGGGAGCAGATGCTTAATGCAGGAGCTGCCCCCTGGTGTTCAGTGCGCTCCCACAGGGGGAGTGCCGCTCAGCCAGAAGCGTGGCTCACACTGGCAAGTGCAGTGGCAGTGGCGGGAGCCTCTCCCCCCTCCACAGCAGCGCTAAGGATGTCCGACTGATGGCTTAGGCCCGCTCCCCATGGACATCCCCCGAGGGCTCCCGGACTGCTAGAGGGTGCAGGCTGGGCTGAGGGACCCCCTCCCCCAAGTGCAAGAATTTCGTGCACTGGGCCTCTAGTATTAAAAGAAGATGCATAAGTTATATACTAGGTTTGCAGGTAGAAAAACTATTAGGTAGAGAATGAGTAACTCAGTGTTTTCTTATTTAGAAGGAAGGTTACTCCACCTTTGCACAAAGAATGCTACACAGTCCAGGGATTAATATGAGTAAGTATAGGCTTCATAACCCAGTTCTTCTTAAAATGTTCTATAGATTTATAAGGAGTAAATTTACAGGCTAAAGTATAAACTACAGAAAGTGAAAAAGCTTTGAAGACATTTAGTAAACAGAATCCAGCAGTTAGCAGCTTGTCACATACTGGATATCAGACATATTTGTTGAATGACCTGGGAAAACAATTTCACTATAGTTTGAACAGTGATGATAATAACAATGCTGATGAATTATTTTAATGTAGTCCATTTATTGAGTGCCAAATAGGTATGTCAATCAGCATATATTGTGCTTAGTGAAAATTCAAAGTTAGATTAAAATATAGCAAATTTTCCAAATAAATTAATTTTCTGATGTTTTTATTTATTTGTTATGAGATAGATTTTAGTCACAACTGCAAGAAAACGATAGCAGATAGCAAGAAGAAATTTCTGATATTCTGAGACTTACAGAGAAGAGGTAAATAAAGGAATAAAGGTAACTGTATTTTGAAAATGTATACATATTATTTATTATATATGTTATAATGTAAAATGTTTAAAAATTTCACATTATTTAACAAGCAAAAATACAACAATTTATTTAAAAACACTTTAGATAAAAATGCATGTTAGAATAACATAACAACATATAAAACTGTGTATTATTGATTTTTGTGGTAATTTTTACAGAAAATGACCATTTTATTCTTCTGATTACAGCTATTATTCTCTATGAGACCTCACCAAAATGTTTTTACATGTAAGATGTGTTAAAACTCTATTAAAGAAGTCAGTCAATTATAGGTAATCCATTGGCTAAATGAGGTTTCTATCAACAGACTAAAGTGATAACTGCTTTAAATGGGATTGAAGATTGAATCTATTCATAAAACTGTGTTCGCTATTGACTGGTATTTAGAGATCTTGATCACTTAGTTTGAATTTTCAAACTATAGTTGGTGTCCCAAAACTCTACTTGAAATTTCTTTGATTAGTCTTTTTCACAAGGGAGCCAGTTCGTTCCTCATAAATGCTCTGCACTTTTCAGGGATTACTCTAAGTGTGAATTGTCAAGTATTCCTTCCAGCTGCCTCCTGTCAGGCTATCATCCCATACTGAGCCTTGTCAGAGGTCACTGAGCTTTTGACTAATGCCCTTCACTGCAGGAGGAAAGCAGAATGCACGCAAATGGCAAGAGACACACAGCAGAGCCAGGCAATACTCTAAAAAAAAAAAAATCAAACTAAACTTTAAATCCATGAAATTTTAAAAGTTGCTTTCAGTACATTTCCAATTATTCAGAACAAAAGTTACCATATAAAATGTTTATAATCACTTGCATTGTATTTCAATATTTGATAAATTTTGAAATTAAAACTTTTAAGCTATTAACAATAATGCCTGAATTATTGATATGAAAAAAGTACTTATATCTATGGACCTGTTTCTTTCTCACAATTGTCCCCTTAAATCAATTTTGGGGATATATGTTTTTTCACTTGTCCCTGATATTTAATATATTATCACATTTGTTTTGATCTTTGAAATCCTTCATATTGAAATCTACTTCCAGTGAAGGTAGAAATCCGCAATTAAAGAAAGTGTTAAAATTTAAATTTCAAAAAATATATCTTGTAGAATCCTTTGATACATGAACATTTTATTGTCTCAGTAAGATATAATTAGCCAAAATGTTTGTCCACCATTGTATAATAGACTTTTTAGAATTGTTCTTTAAGCAAACTGATGTTTCTGTTATTATTGTTGTGGTTTAGCCTTAAACAATCTTAAAAAAAGATTTTTTAGTTAGAAAGACACTACTGTTCATTATGAAACATACCAAGAAATATTTTCTCGTTACTTCCATTGTCAAATTTAAATAACCTTATCAGAAGGTGGGGAAAATATGAGTTTACTGAAATGATTTCATAGTTGAATAAGGTAAAAGAATTGTTTCTACATAAAGATAAATTGTTTTTAGGAAAGTATCAATATTTTCAATCACACCTGTCAAAACTACATAATTAAGCTACGTTGTCAAAAATAGTAAAATGAAATAACAAGTATCTGACCACCATACTGTCCTTATTGGCAAATAAGTTATCACTTTGAGAAAAACTTCTTACAGTGGTTCTCAACCTTCC
>NW_005871057.1:8323693-8443135 GCF_000147115.1 Myotis lucifugus | reverse complement strand
GTAGTGTGCCCACGGCTGAACTAGATGCACATCTAGAAAGTATGAGGAAATATAAAGGATAGCATCCTGGAAACAATCAGAAGAAAAGCAATTAGGAGTGTTGACCATGCAGATGAGCAGGGCAATATCAGGAGAACCAGGAGACTATGGCATCATAGAACTCAAAGCTATAACAGAATTAGGAAGGAAAAAAATAATCAGCCATTTAAAAGCAGGACAAATTATCATTTAATGGACCTAAATTGCTGGATGGGAAAGTAAGAGGTGTTAGGCTGGAAAAGAAACTGGAAGAGAAGAGAGCATTTTTGTAGTATAAATATTTTGAAGAACTAATGATGTTATGGGGTTGATCTGATGAGAAGTTTTGATACTCAATTGAGTTCTGGACCCAGTTCCACTGTGGACAGTGAGGGAGGTGGTTTTCATACCTCCAGCAAGCAATGCTCTGCTTCATACACCAGCTGAAGGTCCTACAATTCAACTCAGTTCTGACACTATCTACCCTGAGATAGCATCAGATTGCACAGATGAAAGGTTCAGTCCTACAAGACTACCCCAACCCCACTACCAATGGCAGTGGCAAGCAAATCCAATTTGTAACCTGTACTTCCACCAACTGGCCATAATTCACAAGTTCCCCAGACACCCTTCTCAGGTTCAAGTAATTTGCTAGAATGCTCACAGAACTCAGAGAAACATTTACCTCACGAGATTATTGGTTTATTTTGAAAGGATGTAATTTAGGAACAGCCAGGTGGAAGGGATGCATAGAGTAAGTTGGGGAAAGGGTGCAGGTTCTATGCCCTCTCTAGACTAACCACTCTCATCAAATCTCAGTGTTCAACAACCTGGAAGCTCTCTGAACTCTGTCCTTTCGAGTTTTTATGGAGGCTTCATTGCATAGTCAGGACTGATTAAATTATCAGCCATTGGTAATTGATTCAACATCTAGATTCTCTCTCTTTTCCAGAAGCTGGGAGGGTTAGTACTTTCAACCCTCTAATCACCCGATTGGTTTTCCCTGGCAACCAGCCCCTATCCTTGAGTTACCTAAGGGCTTTCCAAAACTCAACATTAACATAAAAAAGCAGCTTTTATCACAGAGAATCCAGTGTTTTAGGAACTCTATGCCAAGAACTAGATTGAAGTCCAAATATATATTTTTTTTAATTTTTTATTGATTAAGTTATTACATATGTGTCCTTATCCCCACATTCTCCCCCAACCCCCCCCCCCACTTATGCCTCACCCCCCTGTTGTCTGTGTCCATTGGTTAGGCCTATATGCATGCATATAAGTCCTTTGGTTGATCTCTCCCACTTACCCCCACCTTCTCCTACCTTCCCTCTGAGGTTTGACGGTCTGATCGATGTTTCTCTGTCTCAATCTGTTTTTGTTTATCAGTTTATGTTGTTCATTATATTCCATAAATGAGTGAGATCATGTGATGTTTATCTTTCTCTGACTGGTTTATTTCTCTAGAAATACCAATTAGAAAGGATATATGCACCCCTATGTTCATAGCAGCACAAATATATATTTCTTATTAAAAAATCACAGTGTTGCCTGGTCAGCATGACTCAGTGGTTGAGCGTCAACCTGTGAACCAGGAGGTCACAGTTCGATTCCCCATCAGGGCACATGCCTGGGTTGAGAGCTCGATCCCCAGTGTGGAGCGTGCATGGAGGCAGCCAATCAATGATTCTCTCTCATCATTGAGGTTTCTCTCTCTCTCTCCCCCTCTCCCTTGTTCTCTGAAATCAATAAAAAATATATTTTAAAGAAAAAAAAATCACAGTATTACAGATATCAAGTTCAAACTGATTTTTTTGTAATGCTGAGAATAATAGAAGGCAGCAGGAAAAGAGGAAGACCAAACATGGGATGGATTGACTCCACCAAAGAAGTGATAGGCATGGCTGAAGAGGACTCATTCATAGAGTTAAAGGCACTCAAAGGTAGGTAACACACATCCTGCCTCATCTCCATAGCATTCTGTTGTTTTCAATTGATAGCCCACCTTTCTCTTTGTAGTACAACTTATTCCATGGATACATCAACTGATTATCTACTTATATAAAAACCCTGGGTGTAACATCACCGCCAGAACTGCAACCAACCGGAAGGAAGTCAGTCCTGCAGGGGTTGTCTTGGAATGGCTGCACCCTCCCCCTAAGCTGTTTCCCGGAGCTGTTTCCTGTAAGGGCGGGGTTTGAGGCAGAAACCCGCCCTCGGAGAATGGAGGCATATCTTTATAAAGTGTGCTGTGCCAGCACGGCCAAGGGTGAACCTGAGTGGGGGTGGCTGAAAGGCTTAGAAAAGACAGACAAGAGAATGAAATCTGGGTCTCGGTGGGACGCTGCTTCTCTGAGAGACAGCGACCATGCCCACAGCTGTGTCTTTATTTTATAGCAGATGCCACAAGGCAAAGTAAGGGCGTGACCAAGATGTTTACAACATTCTCCTGGGTTTCAATCCTACTCAACTATATGCACCTGAACTCTATCAAGCCTACATCACTCAGGCACGTGGGGCCATGTGTTCAGACCATAGGTTCAAGCTTACAACTATAGCTGTTGGCTATAATTGTGCTGGGAGGGCCCTGCCCTCCAAGCTGGGACTTGCACATGGCAATGAGAGGACTGTGCCCTCTCATCAGTCCAAGGCTTAAACCTGTCCAAAACACTGTAGCGGCTCCCCACAATAAAGTTTTAATACATTATATTAGAGGTTGTGGTGGTACTGTTTTACCCACAGCGTCTACAGGAATTGCTGCAAATTTACTTCTCGGTGGAAGAACCTTTCATTCCCAATATAAATGACCAATTCAAGCACTCTGAAAGTGTTTTCACTCTTAATGTGGTGTACAGGGAGATATTAGAATAAGTTTAATCACTTTATCAGTCATTGTTTGCATCACTGTTGTTTTTATATCATGTTTTTGTTGTTTTCATATCATATTTTTGTTGTTTTTATATCATGCCTCTGTTGTTGTTATATCCTTTTGTTACTGTTTATTTATTAATAAATTTATATATTATTTTCATATACATTTTACTAATTTCCTTTCATTTCTCACACTTATATTATAGAGAAAGGGCAAATAGCAATATTAAAATATCCCCACTAATTAATTCCCTTTTTTAAAAAATATATATTTTATTGATTTTTTAAAGAGAGGAAGGGAGAGGGATAGTGAGTTAGAAACATCGATGAGAGAGAAACATTGATCAGCTGCCTCCTGCACACTCCTCACTGGGGATGTGCCTGCAACCAAGGTACATGCCCTTGACCAGAATTGAACCTGGGATCCTTGAGTCCGCAGGCTGATTCTCTATCCAGTGAGCCAAACCAATTAGGGCAATTAATTCCCTTTTAATGTGCACAAATTTTGTGCACCGGGCTACTAGTTATTAAAATAAAACAATGTGATGCCTCACTTTAGAATGTTTTTAGTCCAAATTTCTTGGAAAATAAAGTTATGTTCTACTTAAAGGATAACAAACATCAAGATGTGATTTCATGAGAGGAGGTGGCAGGCCAGTAACAGTGAAATCAGAATGGTATGACAGACAGTACTCTACCCATCAATGGCTGCTTTTCACTGAATTGACTTTGTATCATTTCCTTTCAAATACATAACTCGTTCTGCTAGATGTCAAGGTCCTTAGTATATATGTGCAAAAACAGATTTAAGACCTTAACCACCTTGCTCAAGGTATAGCTAATAAATAGCAAAATTAGATTTTAATCCATGCCTCTTTCAATAAAAATTCTAGTACATACCACTATCCCATTGTATATTAGTCTATAGGATAAGCAAGTAAAAAGGAAATCATATTTGATAGACACTAAGTTATTAATCAGTGTTCCCCAAAGTGACATTTTTTAATAAAATAAAGGTTTTCCATAAATGTTTCTATAATGAAAAAAGTCATAGTATTTTTAATACTGACTAATTTTATTTAATTGGTTAGTGCAATATGCTTTCCTGGTGTCTGCTCTATGAAAATACAATATAAATTTCACTTTTACCACTTCAATGTCTTTAATATTTAGTAACAATTTAATGTATAGAAAAGTATATTACATTTTATATAGTATTAAAATATATAAACTAGTACATACTTTGAAATATTCTTCATAAGTTAGTAACACATGATTTTATTGGACATTTTGTGAATGCTATAATTATATAAAATGTGAAAAATATAATAAATTCTGATTTCAATATTTCTCAAATATTCCATCTTTTTCTAAATGAAGTGTTTCCTTCATAAATGTAAACTGCTTTTTTTCATGTTTTCCTCATTTTCAGATATTTTCCTGCAATTTCACTTCAAGAATCAATACAAGTGCAGCTGTGGTCTTTAAGGAGGTGTTTACACCACTTTTTTTGTACAGAGTTTTCCATCATATTCTACTCACATATTTGAAGAATTAAAATATAGAATAATAGTGGCAAATGCATTTATACCAGATAGGGCTCCAGAAATGCAACATACATAAGAAAAAGTTAAAGTACACCAAGTCTAAACTTAAATATGAGTAATACCTTTGTATGACCTTTTGCTCAAATGAGTGTAAAGATACTTAAAATTTTAGTTCCCAGCTAGGTTTAATATTAAATATAAGCTTTATATTGAAAAGACATTATTTAAAAGGACTGAAATATAAAAACAGAATATGTCCTTCTCTTTTCACAAATCATTATTTCCAATGAGTTTGACATTCCTATACCCCATCCTTTGGGTCAAGAAGATCTTTTAAAAAAACAGGACATTTCATGCTCCCTTTCAAAAAGTTTGGTTCTGCCTTTGCTGCCCATCAATTTACACTAAAACTGCTTTACTGCCCTGACCAGTTTGGCTCAGTGGATAGAGCATCGGCCTGCGAACTGAAGGGTCCCAGGTTCTATTCCGGTCAAGGGCATGTACCTTGGTTGCGGGCACATCCCCAGTAGGGGGTGTGCAGGGGGCAGCTGATTGACATTTCTCTCTCATTGATGTTTCTAACTTTCTATCCCTCTCCCTTCCTCTCTGTAAAAAATCAATAAAATATATTAAAAAAATAAATAAAACTGCTTTACTACAGCATCCAAAAACCCTTCATGATGGGGCATAAATTTTATTTCAGACATCTCTTATCTTTTCCCTGTGGTGGAACCACGATTATATTATTTGCAATACCCCATATATGTCATTTACCATCTAAATATGCACATACCATGTACAAGCAAAACATTAAGCCAAGCAACAACAAAAGCATTTTTATTATATCTACCAGAAATGTTTGTCATCTCCTTCAGTGCTTACCTACCTATTAACCATGCTTCAACTCCAGCTTAAATGCAACCTCTATATGAAGCCATTTATTTTAGTCTAGGCCTGATTACTCCCTCTTCTGTGCTGCAATCACACTGTCATCAAATTAATGTGATACATTACGCATTGCACTGCAGTTTGTGGCTGCATGTCTGTCTTCCTAATTGGACTATGAGCTCTATGAAAATTGGGACCATGTCTTATCTTTCTTTAACTCCCTAGAGCTTAACAAGTGCAAATTCTTAATTCTATATCTGAACTTTTTGGTGCAATATAAAAGTCTTTTGGGTTTTAGAAAAATATTATGGTATATATGACATGTAATCAGTAAGACCACACTAGATTTGGGACACTATACTCTATAATCACCATAGTATTTCTGCATCAAAATATAATGTGGTCATCATTAGTGCTATTTAGCAAATATATTTCCAGTTCTCTTCCTTACCAGGCACACAGTAGGATTATACTTCTGTTTGTGAAAAGCCATGTGGCCAGTTTTTGTTTTTGTTCATTTTGTTTTGTTTTGTTTTGTTTTGGGGTGGTTTTTTTTTAGTGTAAGTGATGTTTGTCATTTCTAAATTGAAGTATTAATTTTTAATGCAAAATCTTTCACAGCTCTCTACAGTCAGCAATAGTATTTGAGGTGGTGGATGCTCTATCAGCCAAGGTTCTTGAGTGACTGTGACAATCCATGGTGGATGTGTTGTTGTAAGCCACTATATTTAGAGGTTTTAATACTACACCAGAATAACTTAATTCATCCTGACTGATATACACATGAGCATTCACACTAAGTGGACAAAAATGACTATAAAATGTTATGTTATTTCAGATCATGTTTTATAATCAAATATAACCAAATAATTTATTTGGTCATAATGGGTTTTTCTACCAAATAAGTAACAAAAATTTTCAATTTTCAGAGTTTCATAATATTGGAATTATGAAAAAGGTACTGTGAGCCAATATCTACCAAACTTATAACAGGCAATATAGCAGAAAACGATAGGCAGCAAAAGGAAAGAAAGAACCTCCTTGATTGAATAAAGAGCTATACACTAGCTATACACTTTTGCTCTAGCCAGTTTTGCTCAAGTGGTTAGAGTGTCAGTCGTGGACCAAAGGGTCCCAGGTTTGATCCTGATCAAGAGCATGCACCTTGATACCCTAGTTGGGGTGCGTGCGGGAGGCAACCAATCAGGTGTCTCTCTCATATTGATGTTTCTCTCTCTCTCTCTCTCTCTCTCTCTCTCTCCCTCTCCTCCCTCTCTTCTGTTCTCTCTAAAAATCAATGGAAAAATATCCTAAGGTAAGGATTTTTAAAAAGAAAGAAAAAAAAGAGAAATGGGTATAAACTTTTGATATATTTACTGGCTTTATAAAAATTTTACATATAAATGGTAAGAAAAATAAAATAGATAGGTACAATAATATTTATTTTTTAATTTTATTTTCTACTGATCACTGAAAAGTAATGTAAAGAAAAAATTAGATTAATATTTGATGCCTGAATGTTCTTTACATGAGGAAACCTCCCCATAATCATTCTGACTTCTATACATATATGTAAAATAAGAATAGACATTGTTGTCCTCTATCTATAATTTATTAGATAACTTTATTGAGATCCTACTATGTGTAGGTATATTTTAAACACTTTATATGGATTTATACATGGCAGCATAAAAATATATCTATAGGGTTTTATTATGAGGTCAATTTTATAATATTGGGCAAAGAAATAGACACAAAGAGAAAGGCTACTTGTTTAAAATTACAAGATTAGTAAATTGGTCATACCCAGGAAGTTTGGCCTCAGAACCTCTCTCTCTCTCTCTCTCTCTCTCTCTCTCTCTCTTTCTCTCTCTCTCTCTCTCTCTATATATATATATATAGAGAGAGAGAGAGAGAGAGAGAAAGATAGAAACATCAATGATGAGAGAGAACCATTGGTCAGCTGCCTCCTGCACACATCCCCACTGGGGATGGAGCCAGCAACCTGGCATGTGCCCAGACCTGGAATCGAACTGTGAGCTCCTGGTTCATAGGTCAACGCTCAACCACTGAACCACGTGGGCCGGACACAGAACCTCTACTCTTGACAAGTATACTTTGTGAACTGTACAGCAACTCTCCACCTAAGGAAATAAGAAATACCCATTAATATTTATTTTATTCCATTTATCCTGGGCCTTATTTTTCATACTTTAGTCACTTTTGCTTCCCCACTGAAATTCTCTTCAGGTTCTTTGATCCTGAGTGGTTGATTTAAAAAGCTATTAAAGGATCAGAATCAGAGGTAAACTGCTTAAATGTTACAATATTACATTAGAATTGCCTTTAAAAATATCATTTTAATGTTGTTGGTTCATATTTTGTTTGCCAGTCATTAAATACTAAGTATATGTTTTCAGAAAATATGTCATAGCTGCCCATTTTATTTCAAAATGTCTCTCAAGATACACTCATTACTATTGAATGCATAATACTAAAGTAATTCTAGCTCCCATTTATTGAGCACGTACTATCTGCCAAATGTTATATAGGCATTTGGAATTTATTACCTCATTTAGTCTGTACAACAGCATTTCAAATTTCTCACTTTTAATTTTATTTTACATAGATAGAAAATAGATTCAGCATAGGTTTTGCAATTTATTCAGAGGTAGGAATGGAATTCCCAGCCTCAAAGTCTGTGCTCTGTACCCTATGGACATAAGGTATTTGAATGGGTATTGGAAATAAGCTAAAAATAATTGCATATGAGGATTTGGGGTTTTTTCCTTCTTTTTGGTTTTTGGTATCTTAAGAAAAATACTATAATAGATGATATAAAAAGAAAATGCATTCTATTCCAATATGTATTTCAAAAATAAATGAACTAGTGAATATTATTTTCTTGGAAAGCTCTCTAACAAGTCAAGTCAATATATATATGGTATGGTGGCACATAAATATGGAAACTGTAATTTGGTTTCTTTAGAAGTTTATTTTATACAATTTAAATTTAAAATGAGGTATCTCAGAGATATACTAATTTCTTCAACTACAAACCAGGTACTTTCATTTAAAAATGTAGCCCATATCAACATTCCTTAGTTCTCTTGGGGGGAAGTATGTTTTAATAAGTGTTTTCTGTAGCTGATCAGCATCAACCAGCCCCAGTGCCTAAGGCATTTTAAAGACCTTTGATAAACTTCAGTTTAAGAAGTGCATTTTTTTTAAGAAAAATGTACATCACACAATTCAAATGCCAAGGTAGTTTGGTAGGGATTATGATAACACCTATAACAAAAAATCTATTTCTAATAAATGTTGTAATTATTTATTACCAGGTACCACCTCGTTTTCCTTAGAAATAACTACCCTTAGCAAGCAACTTTAGAAACACTCATGTCTAAGAGAACACCAGAAGCAGCATAAATCCTCTACAAGAGCAATAAAATACCTTTCCAAAAAAACCAAGTCCAGATTCCATACCATAATTCAGGCAGCACAGCCCATCATAAACAAAAATTCATTATGCCTGCCGTGTGGAAAAATGTTAAGCAAGAAGAAATAAACAGAGAATGTTTTAACAAATCATATTAGTCAAATGAAAAAAAAAAGAGAGAGGATAAAGCCACAGTTCTGAATGAGTCTGCCAATAAAGCTTAAAACCGAGCCAAAATTCAGAAGAAATCTAAACATAGCAGGACCAAGCCTGAGTCTCTCTAAGATATTATATTCTGGGTGTTTTCTTTCAACTATTTCCTTTAGTTATAAGGGGAAACCTTGACCAGTCTAGAGATGTGATGTTAAACGCACACACACACAAATTGTATCCAAATTTAAATTGAGGATGCAATCGAGTGAAATTTAGAGACATGAAACAGAGCATCATTCCCATACTAGAATTACAAAATACATCAGAAAAAAATACATTAGGAGAAGATGAAGATGTTTGTAGTTCTATGCCTTTTTAAAAAATAAGCTAAAAAAATGCTTGTTTGTAATTCAGTCCGCCATCAATGTTCAAAGCCATAAGTAGATGCAGTATACACTGTATATTCCTCAGCAGTTTAGCAGCATGTTGAATTTTGTTACAAATGTGTAATAAAATGGCCTAGTCTGGATAGCCAGATACAATCAAAATACTTTCTTACTTGACATACACACAGTGACAACTCCCTGCCTGAGAAAATCCAAGGAAAAATGAAAAGCCCCGACACGAAATAAAATCTGTCTTTGGTACAACAAGGCAATAGCTCAGTTCTTGTCCACCCTGTTACTGTAGACAGGCGCTCTCTACATGATGAAGTTGGGCAAATACAAGTTGACTTTCCTCTGTATGGAGGAGAAGGTCACCTTCACGTGCTGCTCAGTGTTCCACAACTGTGATATTGGGAGAGGAAGAAGGAACAAAGATGAAGTGAGAAGGAGAGAGAAAAAGGGAGAAAGGGATGGAATATAGTTAACAGGAGCTAGAAGCATCAAATTGCCTTCCCTCTGCTGATGGATTGTGAAGTTATGCACATCCTTTTTTCTTATATGTATGTATCAAGGAACAACATAGGGTGTAGAGTTAGGCTAAATATGTCTTTGTGGATTATCCTGAGATCTTAGCCGCTATGCTTAATAGTGTGCTATTGAAGAAAAAAGGTCTATTAAGTTCCAATACACAAAACAATGAAGATATTTTTAGAGCACAATGCCTTTGGAAGAGGTAGTGCATTTATTTAAACACTATCCATGCACCAACCACAACAATTGAAACAGACCACACAATATTCACAATTGAGACATCCAAAAGGAACCAAATCGATGAATTATCTGAAAATTATAATTGATTAGATGCCTATCTATAAAAGCAGTGGCACATTCTTCTTCACTGTAAACGTTTTAAACATGATCTTCCAAATACTGAATTTTCTCCTCATGGACAAATTTCTGAACCATATGTGTGCTTTGAAACAATCTGTGTTTCTTCTTATCCTTTATACCTATATATACTCAAGTGATCTTAAAGAGAGGAAGAGATGACAGGAAATGAAAGAAGAATATGCAGCATATGTTGTCTGCATATCTGCCTTTTTATTCAATATCCCAAGGCAATTCTCTCTCTTATTATCCCCTCTCCTCACTTTTCTCTTTTCTACTATGTACCTCACCCATTTTATCTAAATCATCCTTAACCAATCTTCCTCCCTGAAAGAAAAAGAAGAAGATGATGATACAGGTGAATGGAGAGAGAATATAGAAGGGAAAATCTCAATAAAGACCACAAGGCAATTCTCAGATTAAGAATTAGAATGATATACAGATGCCATTTATGCAGATAAAAACTGTCTTTATTACGGTCTTATTACTAAATTGGTGGGGAAAGGGGGATTTGTTTGGCCAATTTTTTAAGGAGGTAATTTTAAAAATGCCAAAATCTTGTTGTTAGTAAGTATATAATTTCATTCTCTTCTTCAGTGTCATTTTCTCACCAGAAATACTAATAAGTTGAAATAACGATTTCAGTTCCCCCTCTTCTATGCCTACAATAAAATAAGTGTGTGGGGGTGTATGCATGTAAATCGTGAAGAAACAGTGAGTCTATAGTGAACAATTACCCTGAAAAAATACACTCAGAAAAGCTGATATATGGTTAATTCATAAATATTACAGGACATAGCTTGTGGTCAAGTTTTTCCTTATAATTAAATACAGCCCTATTCTAAATTACAAAAAGTTTTGAGGATTATTGAATTCAGTAAAAAAAGAAAAAGAAAGAAACTGATAGTAACCTTGTTTATTACCTAATTGTTATTAAAGATTTACTTATTTGCCTAAACTTTTTTTCACATTAGTTTTTGTTCTGAAAAAGACTAAATGAAATGCATTCATCAGTATGAATCTAAGACTAAGATTTCCTTCTCAGGTCTTAAAATAAAATCCCAGAAAACAAACATGTGATTATTTATTTTTGTGACATTGGCTATGTCACATCCTTTAAATGCTATCAGAATAAAAATTATAGCAATGACTACTTCAGGCTAATGGCTAAATATTCCAGTTTAAATAGACATTCTTTCTTCTATGTGCTTTTCAACAAAAGCTTTCCTTATACTATATTCAAGGCTGACAACTAGTTAATTTACTGAAACTGAAATATCCATATTTATACTATCAATAAATCATTTATGTTTCCACAGGCATAGAAACAAATACATTGCTGTTTGATTATATGTATTTAGAAATCACAACTATTTAAGTCAACCAGATGACACTGGAGATTTAAGTGAGCTTCTACATAAGCAAATACAACATGGAACAACTGACAAGAGTAAAGACACTTAGAATTAAGAATAAAAAGGAAAGAATAGCTTGAATAAGCTATTTTACTAAATAACTTATGTGGTTTCAAGTTTTAGGTATTTTTTGGGTGAAAATGTTTGGTTTTTATGCTTTGTAAATCATAAATAAGGTTGTTGTTTTCTCTGTAATGTGATATCAGGTTATTGAAAGTAATAATGTAAAGATTACATTATTATAACAGTAAATAACAAAAATTTAAAAGCTTTTTGGCTATTTATTCACTTTAAGTTACACAGGCTAATTTCACAATCTGTCCTAAGGATAACAACATGGATTGGTCAAATAAAATATTTATTCTTATTTGATATCTTAATTTGTGTTTTAGAGAGCAAGAATATTGCATTTTTAAAAATTCACTAGCAATGCATTTTTATTTTAATTAAATACCCACATTTATAATACTAAAACTCAAATTTTGCATTATTTATGAAATCAGTAACATGATTATTAGCATTCTAATTTTTTAATTATTATTTTTGATAACATAAAATATGCTCATTTTTAAAATTAGAAAATATAAAGAAGCAAAAATAATTTTTAAATGACCAGGTAATCTCAATATGGGATACATAGAGAATGAGGTATAAAGATAAAGATATAGTTATTCATATGTTCCAATGTCCATTGATCACCTGATCAATTGTGGGATAAACATGCTATCCCACAAATACTTTCACTCATGTACATGTTTGTTTCCTGTTTTTATCTTTTTTCTTTTTATTCTATCCTCTGCCTGCAAATGTGCATATGTGATATAGAGAGACAGAGGCATAAATACATTTTATATGTCAAAGTACTACTGTACTTAGATTAAGTAAATTTTAAAAGCAGTAAAGCAAAAAAAATAAACATATAGGAGGATTTGTATCATTTCTTTATATCTCTATATATGTAGGTATACTGTGTACACTTTCATGTACATAGACATCCACAGAGCACATGTTACCAATTAAAAGTTACATAAACTTTAAGCAAAAAAGCTTCAAAGCATTTTGGCCTCTGAAAAACATACATTGCCTTAAATTCAATGAAAAACACACAAAAAAATATTTTCCTAAATAAGCACAAGAATTCTTCTATATTTAACTTTTTTCCTGTAGATCTATAAACTCAGGGAGGGGAATAGGCAAAGATAAACTACTCCGGATTTTTGCTCAGTATGATATAAGAACTAAAGATTAGTATAGCAGCTATTTTCCTTTGCAATTAGATATCATATCCATTGCTGCCACTTCTTTATAATCACTTTTTTTTAGTGTTAACTCAAATTTTTAATTTTAAAAATTAGAATGTGAATATCCACCTATTTATTGAATGTGTGCCTGGCACCTACTAAATAAAATGAACTCTGTGAAATACTAAAGGTATAAAAAATACTCCCTGAAGAATGTCTATTCTAGCAGAGGAAACATTTGCATGCTCAGCTAACTATATCGCATGAGGTAATGGAGATATGATCAAAGCATCAAGAAAACATTCAGAAGAGAGTGACGAGTTCCGACTGGGAGGTTGAAAACCTAGAGACTTCACAGATATCCTTCGTAAGAAACAGTAGCAGCAGATTTCAAAGAACATGTCATAACTTAAAATGTAAAAAAAAGTCAGGGAACCATGGCATGTCATAACAAACAAGACACAGAGTGATACTGTCTAGTCATATAAACCAGTTTGATGTTTTGACTGACTTAATCAGTCAGGTCAGGAGAAAAAAAAAAACGAAGGGTGTACTCATGATTGACATGACTGATACAGACAAAATAATCACACTTGTTTGTGTGTGTAAAGAACCAGTGTGCATATGTGTATACATTGAACATTTAAAGAAAGACACATGGGTGATAGAAGTGACTGTGTTAATGTATTTAATGATCAGATCATTCTCTTTACCCTGCAATAAAACTGAAGAGGAGAAGAGAAATGTAAAAGAAATAGCACTTAGAATTCTATTTCAAATACAGAAAGGCATTATATGGAGTGAGTGGTAGAGAGCTAGAGGGGCAGTCTACTAGAAAAGCAAGATTTGACAAAATGGAAAGGGAAGGAAGGAAGGAAGGAAGGAAGGAAGGAAGGAAGGAAGTAAGGAAGGAAGGAAGGAAGGAAGGAAGGAAGGAAGGAAGGAAGGAAGCGAGGGAGGGGAGGGGAGGAATAAATGTGTATCATTCAACTGAGGAAAAAGAAACTATTAAGAAAGATGAAGGTAAGTCCTGTTTGTGTGAAGAGGAAAAGGATAGTCGAACTTTGGCCCACAGACAACGTGGCACACACTACAATGCTTTCTTTGATGGTGTGGATACAGGAAATTTTTCAGTTTATTTATGCTTGGCTAGTAAGCCTTTGATAACACAGATTCCATGTTTTCAGCATCTTAAAATTCTTTTGCAATTATCCACTGAAAATGCACATCAGATCTTGAATAGAAATGAACCAGGCAAAGTTATCTATTGAAAGAATTTGAAGGAAGCTATTTTAAGTTTGTTTTCTTTTGACTTGGGATGATTAGCAATGAGAGATATAACTGCCATTTTAACAAGCTAATAAATAGCATTTGCCAAGCCTATTTCAGTCCTGTTGAGCTTTTATATTACTTCTTTTGTTCAACACAATACCCAAAGCAATCTACCATTTTCCATAACTGAGGTTCAGAAACTTTTCCATATGTCCTTATTATTTTGATATAAAAATACATTTGATACATCATTAAATTAGAATACATGACATTATTTTCAAGAACAATGTTCTACTTTATGAGCTAATCTACTATATATCAGGTAAAATATAAAACTTTTAAGGCACTCTTCAATGGACAATATTTATGTTCCTTTAGGTGGATTCAATCGACACACTAATTTATTAGGTAGCACAGTTCTATTCTTGCTTCAGACTCGTCAGCCCACAGCACTCCCAACTGAACAGTTTCCATGTGAAATACTAACTGCTCTCTTACCTTTTATTCTTTTTAAATGTGTAAAATTTATTTTATTAAGAAGTAATCATGGAATTACTATCAAAATATAAATATATTTTATAGTGAAACTATATATATATATATTAAACTATACATATATAGTTTATCTGTTTGTATATATTTAAGCCTTTTTACAGAAGACCAAGTAATAAATACAGAAGAAATGAGAAAGATAGAAAATCACCATTAGAACACCAGTAATAATTCTGGAGGCAAGATTTACTAATGAAGACTATAATTAGCAGGTGAAACTTTAAGGGAAAGCAGGATATTTGCATAGCCTCAAAGTAGCTTCCCAAATATTTATTAATGTCTGTGGTGGTTTTAACACATGTCCACACATTCTTTGATTTTCTTCCCTCCAAAAGGTGAAGCTTAATTCTCTTTCAAAATATAGTGTGGAATGGAAAAAAAATAGTAATTTACAGTGGAGAAAACCAAGTGATGAAGGCTAATGTCATCAGTGGTGAGCCATGTTGACATGATGTACCCAGGCACGACATAAAGAGAATGGCATTTTACCTCCTTGAGAATTCCTTTAAAAAATCCATCCTTTTTGTTTTGTTTACTGCTATATGCCAAGCACCTAGAACAGTGACTAGCATCAAGGAATAAATATTTGCTGAATGAATGAATTAATCTATTCTATAAATATTGCATTTTACTATGTTTTAAGTGCCAAGAACTTAAAAGGACATTATCCCTATAATCATGGAATGTTACACTGCAATAAGGAGGTAGATACAAAAACATCCTTCTAATAATAGACAAACATGGTAATTAACCACACCTCCGACACACTTCCCATTGGCTAAACAGGGAGATATGCAAATTAACTGCCAACCAAGATGGCGGCCGGCAGCCAGGCAGCTGAAGCAAACAGGAGGCTTGATTGCTCCAGTGATGGAGGAAGCCAAGGTTCCCCACATGCCGCTGCTGGGCTCTGAGCTGCACTCTAAGAAACAATGTTGCAATTATAGGAGCTGCAACAGTGTTTTAATTATAAGCCAAACAAACCCAGATACCCACTTTCAGCAGCCAAGGTCTCAGAGCTGGAACTGAGCCTCAGAGCTAAAGCCGGCTCTCAGTTCCAGTGACAGCCATAGAAGGTAAATAAATCCCAGAATAAAAAAGAAAAAGAAAAAAAGAAGAGGTTGGGAGCTTCAGTCACCCACCAGCCTGAAAACGGCCCTCAGCCCCTCACCCAGACTGGCCAGGCACCCCAGTGGGGACCCCCATCCTGAAGGGGGTGTGACCAGCTGCAAACAGCCATCATCCCCTCATCCAGGCTGGCCAGGCACCCAAGTGGGACCCCCACCCTGATCCGGGACACCATTCAGGGCAAACCAGCTGGCCCCCACCCATGCACCAGGCCTCTATCCTATATGATAAAAGGGTAATATGCAAACTGACCCTAACAGCAGAAAGACTGGGAATGACTGGTCACTATGACACACACTGACCACCAGGGGGCAGATGCTCAATGCAGGAGCTGCCCTCTGGTGGTCAGGGCGCTCTCACATGGGAGGAGCTCTGCTCAGCCACAAGCCAGGCTGATGGCTGCCAGTACAGCGGTGGTGGTGGGAGCCTCTCCTGCCTCCTCAGCAGTGCTAAGGATGTCCGACTGCAGTTTAGGCCTGCTCCCCACTGGCAAGTGGACATCCCCAGAAGGCTGCCGGGCTGCCAGAGGGATGTCTGATTGCCATCTTAGGCCCAATCCCCCCGGGAGCGGGCCTAAGCCAGCAGGTGATCATCCCCTGAGGAGTCCCAGACTGCAAGAAGGCACAGGCCGGGCTGAAGGACCCCCCTTCCCCCCCAAAATCACAAATTTTTGTGCACTGGGCCTCTAGTCTATAATAAAATATGATAATTGCTATAACCAGGGATGTAGGTGTAGAAAGACAGTGACAGAACCACCTAAGCCAATTTTTAGCAAAGAGTCAGCAAAGACCTCCTGATATACAGTGAGTGGCCAGATTATTATGACCACCCCATCAGTACTTCGTTGGGCCACCTTTTGCCTTCAATACTGCGGTGATTCTTCCTGGCATTGACTCCAGGAGATGTTAAAAGGTGATGCGAGGAATCTGACACCATGCCTGATGAATAGCACTGTCCAGTTCTGTGAGATTTGATGGTTGTGGAACCAGCTGCCTGATGGCTCTTTAAATTTTATCCCACAAATGCTCAATTGGATTGAGATCTGGTGATTGTGGGGGCCACCTAAGCAAGGTAAAGTCTCCCTCATGTTCTTGAAAGCACTCCTGCACAATAAGAGCACCGTGGCATGGCGCATTGTCTTGTTGGAAGAAGCCATCTCCATTGGGATATTCCATCAACATTATAGGATGAACTTGATCAACAATGATACTTAGGTATGTTGTGCTATTCAGACTTTTATAATGATCTGGGCCCTCTAGCAACTTCAGAAAAAAATTATAGCTAATTTGCCTACAAATGATTTTGAAGTTAGAACTCAAGTTGGGAGGAGCCTGACTGGAGTAGCTCAATTGGTTGAGCATCATCCTGTGCACTGAAAGGTTGCCAGCTGATTCGGGTCAGGGCACACACCTGAGCTTCAAGTTGGAAGACAATGTTTCTCACATCAATATTTTTCTCTCACATGTGATGTTTCTCTCTCTCTTCCTTTCTCTCTAAGCATGTCCACAGGTAAGAATTGCTTTTTAAATCCACAAAAAAATGTGGGAGGATAATTAGAAAAAAGTAGAGGAAGAAAACATTTATTTTGAGGCAAAGGTGATATATAGGAAAACCTAAAGATCAAAAAGAGCATAGATTGCATGCAGGACTTGAACAACAATTGGCCTTGGGCTGGAACATCAAGTGAAAAAGGTAGAAATTTTAGAGGACGTCAACTTACAGAGGCCTTGTCAACCATGTTACAGGATTTTGACTTTAAGTACTTGAAGACATGAAGGAGTTTGAAGCAGAGAACTGATTTGATCATTTTACACTCTATTGCAGTAGGGAGACGGACTATGGGTTGAAATAGATAAGATGAGGCAGAGGTGCAGAAATCCAGGTTGCCATAATGAATAGATTAAATTTTTATTCCAATATGAAGGGATTTTGCTTTTTGTCTTGTTTTATGTGGAATATTTAGTAACAGCTTTTTCTTAAACTAATATTAGTCATTAACTCACATTACTAACTCATGAAAGATAAGTTTCAACATGGCCTCAAAGCATCTTTCTGTCTTACTCTCCTTTCATACCTTCTTAATCTGCACACATACAATCATACATACATTGCCATACACACATGCACACAGATATTACATTGATATCTATTTATAAATAGCTGCTGTTATAATAAAATGATTAGGGTCTTTATAAGAGATAATTCTTCTACAAGGTATTAACATGCATATGTTTACTTAATAATAAAACTTTAGTTTCTTCATAGCTATATGAGCTTTTTAAAAAACTAAAGTTTATCCCTGCCAATTGAAAGTCCAATATAAAATATTTTTAAAGTGGCATAGCATGCTTTTTTTTCATTCCAATCACTCAAGGTCAGTTTATATAAAACTAACTTTTAAATTTTTATTATGGTAATAGTTAAGCTATAAATCTGTTAAGGAGAGGATCTATATCTAAGAATGTATTCCTGTATCCTCCATGATACTTAACACACTGCTGGACATAAAGTATATGTTCAGATTTGATCAATAGCTATGTTATCCATACATGACATTTAATCTACCGGTAAATTAATTCAACCAAATTTTATTGATTACTTATGGTGTGCCATCCATAGTGTAATGTTTTGCTGTCCAATGAGAGCTCACAAAAGAGAAAAGGATTATACATTTTTATAGCAGAGTTTGTAAGTCCTGTCACCTTACTTAGTATGATTATACTGATTATTTCATTAGAAATTAGTATCTAGATGTCAATGTCCAGGAGGTGATTTGGGGTGGCACATAGATTGAAAGCTAACACCATGAATATCACAAATAAAAGACATTATTTTTCTTCTCTACTTTTCTTTCTATGCTCCTACTTTCATGAAGTCTCCATGATCTCCCTGGCCTCCAGGGCTCCCCTGTCACTCTGCCTCTAAAGCTCTGTAATGAGGTGTCTGAGCCAGCGATAATCCCCAGAGGTTCTCAGTGTTCCAAGATCCCCTTTCTCCCTTCCCCCTCGACAATGAAAACTTGAGACCAGTATTTTGGAAAAGCATTTCTGGAAGGCTGCCAGCTCTGCCCTGGACATTAGTGAGACTTGATTTTCATTCCATTTGTGTGACCTTACTTCTTCTAAAAAAGAAAAATATGGTAGGTTTTTTAGAGGTGGGGGCATTGGTAGCAAAAACAATAGAAAAAGGATTGAAGTTATTTAACAGGAGCTAAAAGAAAAAGTAAGAGAATTCAATGTGTTTAACACTTGTGCTTCTTTGGGGGGCCATCTTATGTGTGTGTGTGATGAATTGCACATTGGCACTTTTAGATTTCTCCACAGGAAAGAGCCTTTGCCTAAAAAAAACCCTTGATAATTTGCTTGCATTTTTGCTATGTCAGTCTCCCATCACATGAATTGTACATTTATTCTTTCATCTCTCGATCCTCATGGCATTGAAAGACAGAAATATCCTCACACAATAGTTTGATTCACATTGATCTAACCTGGAAAATGCCCCAGACGCAAGTGGGCCTTCCAGTGGCTGTGCCACAAAGAAGAATTCAGGATATGGAGTACATTTCATGACTCAATCGCCACTTCAGTACAGTGTGCATAATGAGCTTACACCACTCACTGTGCATTCTGGCTAATAAGACCTCATCTCATAGTTAGGCTTCTGAATGAGGGCTACTTAAGGTACGTTGTGGAGAGGACTTGTAGTCTATGCCAGTCAGCCAGTCCTCTATGAGCTCTATAAGCATCTTAAATGCTTATATTAGAAGTTCAAAAAGTGATTAAAGACTTGGGGGCAGTAGGTTTCTCTGAAACTTGTACCCAAACAGCCATGGAAATCAACCGGGCTGGCACTTCAAAACATATGTTAAAAGTAAAAGGTTAGTTGAAGGTCAAGGGGGGATGTGACAATTTACCTTATGTTCTTTCAAAACGCTTCACAGTCAAAAGTATCTTGTTTTCAAAGTTACCAAATTTTCTCCCTCTATCAATGGAATCAAAAGTAATAATTCAGAGGCGATCTCTTCCTCCTCAAGGCAGGAAGCTTCCACACTATGCCACTCATGTATCCCTTGCAATTGATTAAGATCGCCTTAGATGTGGGGAAGCTGTTTCTGATCCCCTTATCACAGTATAAAGTAAAACATGCTTGAGTGGTTAATAAAAATGGAAGATGGAGTTACAAAGAGGAAAAGTTCACTTGAAAATCCAAACAAAGACTAAAGTCCTTTGGTCACACCCAAGTAAGTCAGACAAGCATATTTTAGAAATAGAGGGTTAAAGGCTCCCTAGAAAATTTTGTTTCAAATGTATCATTAATTACAAATATAACTCTCAAAAAGGGCACTAGTAGCTGTCTGAATTCAAATACATAAAACATAACCAAAAAAAGGAGAATGTTTTCCAGGTTTAAGTTCCACAGTCAAGGTATGCAATTGCCAAAGGCATCTGTAAAAGCAATTTTTTCCTATGTACAGGGAACACTAAATGAGTTCACTGTACTTCATAAGTTATTAATATGTATGATTTTTACTTCCCCTTCATAAATCACCATTCATTCTCTCTAGTTTTCCATTTATAATATATTCCATTTTAGACACTGCATTAGTAGTCATTTCTCTAAGAATTTGCTAGAACAATTAGAGAGAATCATAGAACATGAGACCTTCATGGAGCTGAAGTATCAGCTAAATCATCCCCTCATTTTACAGACGGGGAATCTAAGACATTGACATTAAGGTCAGAGCTGTGTCAGAACTGGTTCCCCAACAATGCTCTTTCTATGGGAGACCATGCATACTATAATGGTTACAAGGGTTGGTTGTGGAGTAAAGTTGTCAGAGTTTGAATCCTGGCTCTCCCATTGACTAACTTGTTGCGTTTACTTTGGATAGATTACTTAAGCTCTAAACCTCAGTTTCCTTGTCTATGAACTGGGTGCAATAATAGTAGCTGTCTCATAGCACGATTTTGAAAGTTGTTGATGAAGTGCTTAGCAGAATAACGATTTGCTATGCTAAGCTTTGTAATATATCAACTATCATTCATAATTTCACCCCGATTTGGGCTGTAAGATCTGGAACCATCATTTACTCTAGGGGATGTTTGCTTGAAAGGAAAGCTTATTTGAAATCAAACAACAACCATGACAAATTCTTAGTTTTTATGTTCCAAAACCTCTTAGTAGAGTGTCTGATATTACTAAATGCCCATTTTTATTAATATAAATCTGTATCACCCAATCATAAGGTGTTGCATAAAGAATCTTTAATGAGAGAGTACACATGTGAAAAATAACAGAAGAAATTAAAAACTGATTATATTATATATTGCCCACCCTATGCGGCTCAGTGGTTGAGCGTAGATCTATGAACCAGGAGGTGACAGTTTGATTCCAGGTCAAGGCACATGTCCGGGTTGGGGGCTTCGTCCTTGGTGGGGAGTGTGCAGGAGGCAGCCAATCCATGATTCTCTCTCGTCAAAGATGTTTCTATCTCTTTCTGCCTTCCTCTCTGAAATCAATAAAAATATTTTTAAAAGGATATAAAAAGCATTAAACTTATGATATTTAATTATGATGGCTTTCAGAAACTTAATTTCTGAAGCTTGAACTATTTTGATTTTTAACAGAAACAACAAGTTTTATTGACACTTGTTCTTAAGGAGACTCACCAGCTTATATTTAGAACTTGTTATATGATTCTGAATATATTTTCTTAAAGCACACTCCTCTGTGTGGTTGAAAAGTTCACAGGCGGCCCCTTTCGCTTCTCAAGCCTCACATAAATGGAGTGGTTTCAAGTCGTTTCTAAGCACTTAAAAAGAGCTTGCAATGTGGTTCGTTTTAGTGCTGGGAAATTCTTCTTGGTGTTACCCTGACCTCAAGTGGTCTATTTCCTAATGCTTTTAGCAGCAAAAAAAGCATTACGTTATATTCAAACCTCTTTTTTATTTACATAGTTTCTAAATTAGATGGAAAACACCATCAAGTTTAAATAGTCAACTTTTCCTTAAAATCTGAAACAATTGTTACCAAGACAAATTTGCTCTTTGGGATTCATCTTACTCAATTTTTGGTTCTCTTCCTCCTCACCTTCTCTCCACAAAGCCAAGACCTGTATGTTCTCATTGTCCTGGACCTCGCTTTTGGCGCTTCTGTTTACTTTGGTAGTTTCACATAATGTATGCCTTGAATTTCCCATAATGAAACCTAGGTACTTATTTATTCCTTCAAGACCCTGAGCAATGCAGATATATTTTCTCAGCCTCAATTTCTTCTATGATAAAAGATGACAAGAATACCTATATTGGTGTTCTGTGATGTGTCCAAATTGGGGCATTGTAATAGCATAATGCTTAAGAATGCAGATTTCAGGTCAGATGGAGATCATGTCAAAGCCCATCTTGGCTACATACTATATGTCTTGAGTAAGTCTCATCCGTTTTCGTCATCTGCAAACTGGATGTAAACAGTGAGCTTGACTTCAAGGAATTGTTGGAAGAATTAATTGAAATACTGTAAAGTGCAAAACAGCATTGTGCATAGCACACTAAATGCTCAAAAATATTGGCTACTGTCACTATCATGTAAAGTAACTGGTATAGTACTTGGTATATGTGATTGAGTAAATGGAAATTGTTATTAGAGCTACGGCTTTTAACAAAAATAGGACAAAAAGCTATACTCACTTCTAGGTTAATGGGTAATGTGCCAACTTTCAGATGCAGCATAACATGCGTTAACCTGCTGGTGACACTCGGCCTCCTTCAAAAGATGGAAATGAGCATGATTTGGAAGGCAGAGCTGAGGGTCAGGCCCGCACTCTGCAGCTCACAGGTGGCCGGTCATGTACTCTGATCGCGCTCCAGGCCTGCCCTGACGGTTGCCTATGGGGACTTCAGCTACATCACATGTGCTTTTTATTAGTGAGAATTGTATTTTACCTTTGAAGTTCTTGTTTTAAAATTCAATAATACCAAATACTCAGCAATCCACAAATTATATATAACTGATCTGGGATTGAATATAGCTCTTTCTCCTATGAGCTTACCAATTTCTATGTCAAATACAAACTTTATTTTATATACACTAAATCCTAAAGACATTTATTTTGGAAACTTTTGGCACTTTAGTTCAAAACAGATGCACATGACCCAATAAAATGAGGTCTATTGTATAAATTATGTAATCACATCTCTGAGTCAGGCATTCCAAAGAACCTGTATTTAACAATAAAAATCGGGTCGATATTCTCACTTACCCCCAGGAGAACATCAAAATTTACATTAGTATTTCCCAGATTAGGTGTTAACTAACAAAAATATTCTGGGATCAATTAGACTAGTAACCTCCCTATAATATATATATGACATATATATATGTCACATCTGAGATTCAGTATGTACATTAATATGTTAAAAGTTCTGAAAATTCATATAGACCAGAAATATGTTCAAAATTGTTTTTCCTCACTAATAAATAAACTTAAAATATGTTTTTTAATTTAAAGAGCACCCATTATCAGGGATAATTGGTGATGAAAGACTTGATGTGGAGTGGTAAACACACAATACAATAACAGATGATTTTTTGTAAAATTGTATACTTGAGACATATATAATTTTATTAACCAATGTCACCCCAATAAACTCAATGAATAAAGAACACCTACCTTTTGCCAACCTGAGAAATTAGTGTTCCTTGACACATATTGGGGAGAAAAAATATTAATTTGGATGACTAATTTAGAAAAATAGTACCCCCCCCCATTAGATTGCCTAAGTGAGCAATATTTGGTATCTCAGCTGTCACATCCAGCCTCTGGAAAGAGAGGAAGCCCAAGTTCTTGCTGCAATCTAGATAAGTCACATACCTAGCAGCCTGCCATTGAATTTTGCATACCTTTGTCTTTGTGGTTAGAGGAGCTGAGGCTGGCCAGGAATCAATTGAGATAATTTATACAGTTTCACAAAATTCTAAACCAAGGACTTTAAACTTAAATAATAAAAAGCAATTCCTACTAAATACACCAAAATTAGGTGTAATATATCTTAATAATACAACTAATAGCAACCTACAATGGCAAAGTGTTAGAATTAAAGGTGTTAAGTCGATTCATTTAAAAACATTTAATAAACAGGTATTGAGCACCAAGCATTGAATGTCTAGATGCTGGAAACATGTTCCTGACAGAAACACAATCTCTGTCCTAAGGAGAGTGGCAGAGATGGATGTAGTACATGAACGGCAGATAAGGAGGAAGTACTGTGATGGAGTGAACACAGGATGCCATGGGAGCAGATCAGAGGGGCACTTAGCCCAATCGCAGGGGATTGGGTTTCAGAGAAGGCTGCCCTGTAACACAGATAAAATAGAGGATGCCCAGTTACATTTGAATGTCTGATAAACAATGAATAATTTCTTAATATAAGTATGCTCCATGCAATATTTATACCTATGTATAAATATTATACCTATATATTATTCCTATATTCTGTATTTTTATTTCCTAAATCTGGCAACTGTATAGACAGTGATGGCAAAACTTTTGAGCTCGGCGTGTCAGCATTTTGAAAAACCCTAACTTAACTCTGGTGCCATGTCACATATAGAAATTTTTTTGATATTTGCAACTATAGTAAAACAAAGACTTATATTTTTGATATTTATTTTATATATTTAAATGCCATTTAACAAAGAAAAATCAACCAAAAAAATGAGTTTGCGTGTCACCTCTGACACGCATGTCATAGGTTCGCCATCACTGGTATAGGACATGGTGTTTCAGTTGTGACCTGAAGAAAAGAGTCAGATGGAGAAACAGAAAGACCGCCAGAAGCAAATGGATGCCTATCTACAAAGATGAAGATTTAACCCAGGACCCAGAGCCTGTGGAGAAGTACAAGCTGGTCACTGTGGCAGAATTAGACATTTGAATGAAGGGGGAAGTTGTAAACATATTTTGGAGGGGGTGGGGAGCCATGAGATGGTTTTATGTTTAGTGTTATCAGATTTGTGCTTTAGAAGTAGCAACCTGGATTAGGGCCAGACTGGATGCAAGAAGCCCATTAAGAGAGTGCTGTTAGTAAACTTACTGAAATGTGATGGTCCTTGAATTAATATGGTGGCAATGAGGATAAAGATATATTAATGACTTCAAAATATATTTAGAAAGTAGTGTAATGGTTGAAGGTTCATTTTTTGAAATCTAATTGCTCTGTCACTTATGAGCTGTGTGGCAGTTCACCATACGGGTTAAGAATAAAGATGTTTCAGTCTTTTTATATAAGTAGAGTCCTCTCTGAGCTCAGGCTGTCACTATTAATATGGGCCTAATAATAGCACAGGGTTATTTTAGCATTACACATAAAGTGCTTAGCACAGGACTTGGTGGCTGATTCGCTATTAGAGAGAAGAGAGGGGAATAAAGAATGATACCCAGGTTTCTATTGGGGAAGTTAAAATAATGGCATATGAAAATCAGATATAGTCTAGACACAAGACTCACACAAATATTGTCAATTGATCTTTGACAATGGAGTAAAATTGATTCAAGTGAGAAAAAAAATAGTCTTTTCAACAAATGATGCTGGAACAAGTAGACATCAACATGCAAAAAAAGTGAATCTAGACATAGACCTTATACTTTTTATAAAAATTAATTCAATATGGGCCAAAGACCTAAAAGTGAAAGACAAAACTGTAAAACTCCTAGGAGAAAATCTAGGTGACCTTGGGTTTGGCAATGACATTTTTAGATATAACACCAAAAGCATGATTCATGAAAGAAAAAGATTGATACATTAAGAAACACTAAAATTAAACATTCCTGCTCTGTGAAAGAGAATGAAAAGACAAGTCATGGATGGGGGGAAATTTTTCACAAAACACACATCTGATAGAAGACTTGTATCTATCTGAAACATACAAAGAATTCTTAAAGCTCAACAATAAGAAAACATACCCAATTGTAAAAATTGGCAGGCAAACACCTCACTAAAGAATATATACAAATGGCAAATCTATGTTATAAAAAGCCGTGGCTGTAATGCCGTAATGACCAAATGACTGGTCACCAGGAGGTGTATTGATGGGTCTCGCAGCACGGTGGGTCTGGGTCCCGCCTGCGAGGCAAGTTTCTGGGTCCCACCAGCACAGTGGGTTTCTGGGTCCCACCAGCACAGTGGGTTTCTGGGTCCCACCGGCGCGGCGGGTCTGGGTCTCATGCAATTTTGCGCACTGGGCCTCTAGTCTACACTAATAAAAGAGAAACATGGTAATTAGCATACGACCGCTACCCTTCCCATTGGCTAATCAGCATATCCTTATGCAAATTAACTGTCAGCCAAGATGGCGGCCGGCAGCCATGCACTGAAGTGAGCACGGAGCCTTGCTTGCTTCAGTGACTGTGGACTCCAACGTTCCCCGCCTGCCTTGCCGGCCTCTCAGTTGCAACTCTAAGCAACTATGTACTATGTTGCAAATAAGAAGCTAAACAAAACCCCAGAAACCGGCTGTCAGTCAGCCAAGTTCAGCCAGCCGACCGCAACATTGTATCGATGTTTTCAGCAGCGAGGCCTCAGAGCTAAAGCTGGCCCAGAATAAAAAAAGAAAAGAAAACAAGGAGCGGTTGGGAGCTTCAGTCACTCCCCAACCAGAAAACAGCCCTCAGCCCCTCACCCAGACTGGCCAGGCACCCCAGTGGGGACCCCCACCCTGATCCAGGACACCCTTCAGGGCAAACCAGCCAGCCCCCACCAGTGCACCAGGCCTCTATCCTATATAGTAAAAGGGTAATATGCCTCCCGGCACTGGGATCAGCGGAGCAGCGAGGCTCCCGGCACCGGGATCAGCATGACAGGGTGCAGCGCCCAAACCCCCTGATCGCCCTGCGGCTCTGTGTGTGACAGGGGGCGGGGCCACAACCTCCCTATCCACCCTGCTCTGTTTGTGACAGGGGAAGGCGCCCCAACCCCCTGATCAGCCCTGCTCTGTGCCTGATAGGGGGGAGCTCCCCAATCCCCTGATTGCCCTGCGGCTCTGTGTTTGACAGGGTGCAGCGCACCAACCCCCTGATCGGCCCTGCTCTGTGGGTGATAGAGAGTGGCGCCCCAAACCCCCTCCACGGGCCTTGCTCTGTGTGTGACAGGGTACGGAGCCATAACCTCCCCATTGGTCCTGCCCTGAGTGTGACAGGGTGCAGCGCCCCAACCTCCTGATCCACCCTGCTCTGTGCGTGACAGGGGGTGGCGCCGCAACCTCCCCATCGACCCTGCCTTGAGTGTGACAGGGGGCGGTGCCCCAACCCCCCAATCGGCCCTACCCTGAGCATGACTGAGGGAGGCATTGCAACCTCCCGATCCACCCTGCTCTGTGCATGACAGGGGACGGCGCCCCAGCTCCCCAATCGGCCCTGCTCTGAGCCTGACCAGGGGCTGCACTTAGGGATTGGGCCTGCCCTCTGCCACCCGGGAGCAGGCCTAAGCCAGCAGGTCGTTATCTCCCGAGGGGTCCCAGACTGCGAGAGGGCACAGGCCGGGCTGGGGGACCCCCTGCCCCACCCCACCCCACGAGTGCACAAATTTTTGTGCACCGGGCCTCTAGTCTATATATATATATATAAAAGACTAAGTTACTGACCGTACATCTGTCTGACCATCTGACTGACCAACCAGCTGGTACATATGACGCACAGTGGCAATCCTATATAATAAAAACCTAATATGTTAAGTGTCTGACCATTCGTTAGACCGCTCTACCAGTTGCTATGATGCGCACTGATCTCAAGGGGGCAGATGCTCTGACCAATAGGTTAGCTTGCTTCTGGGTTAGACAAGCCAGATATGCCCTGAAGTCCTCCCCTGGCCCCTCCCCGGCCCCGATCATGCATCGGTGGGGTCAGTCGGCCTGGCCTGCACCCTCTTGCAATCCAGGACCCCTCGGGGCATGTCAGAGAGCCAGTTTTGGTCTGATCCTCACAGGCCTCTAGTTTAAAAACTAAATGTTGACTTTCACATGCACGATACATTTAAAGCTCTCACTGGCACCAATCATGTGCAATGCCAGAATATGTCTGAAGACCAACTATTGGCACAACATACCTAGGAACCCAAAAGAAGCCAATGTTGTTAAAAGAATGTATCTGAAGACCAACTGTTGTTTAATCAATTTATTAGTCATTGTTATTATCAATGTTGTTTTTATATCATGTTTTTGTTGTTTTTATATCATGTCTTTGTTGTTGTTACATTATGTTGCTGTTTATTTAATTTTCTTTCATCTCTGACACTTCTATTAGTATAGAGAAAGGGTGAATAGTGATATTAAAATATTTTGTATTTTAATTTTATAATACTATATTATGTATACTATTTTGACATGTAATTTTTTGCAGTAACATATATCTTTCTTATAATTAATTTTCTTTCAATGTGCACGAATCCATGCACTGGGCCACTAGTAAGTACATAAAAGGTGATCAAGATTATATGTCATCAGTGAATTGCAAACTAAAACAACAATGAGATATCACTACATGCCAATTAGAATGGCCAAAATCCAAAACGCTGACAATACCAAATTCTGTGACAATGTGGAACAAAAAGTAACTCTCACTGATTGCTGATGGGAATAAAAAGTAGTACAGTTATTTTGGAAGACAGTTTGGCAATTTCTTACAAAACTAAATATGCTCTTACCATATAATCCAGCAATTATGCACCTTGGTATTTACCCAAATGAGTTGAATAATTATGTCCACACAAAAATCTCAGCATGAATGCTTATGGCAGCTTTATTCATGATTACTAAGACTTAGAAGCAATTGATATGGCCTTTAAGAGATAAATGGATAGACAAATAATGAAATATTATTCAAATAAACCCTCAAACCACAAAAAGACATGGAGGAAATTCAGAAGCACATTGCTAAGTGAAAGATCCAATGTGAAAAGGCTAATTACTGTATAATTCCTCATATGACTCTGGAAAAATCAAAACTATGGAGACAGTAAATAGATCAGGGATTGCCAGGTGTTCAGGTAGAGGGAGGGATGAATAGGTAGAGCAGAAAGGATTTTTGGAGCAGCAAAATTATTCTGTATACTACTGTAATGATGGATACATTTGTCAAAGCACAGAAGGCATAACACAAAGAATGACCCTAACATAAACTTTGGATTTTAGTTAATAATAAAATATTTTTGCCGAAACCGGTTTGGCTCAGTGGATAGAGCGTCGACCTGCGGACTGAAAGGTCCCAGGTTCGATTCCGGTCAAGGGCATGTACCTGGGTTGCGGGCACATCCCCGGTGGGAGATGTGCAGGAGGCGGCTGATCGATGTTTCTCTCTCATCGATGTTTCTAACTCTCTATCCCTCTCCCTTCCTCTCTGTAAAAAATCAATAAAATATATTTAAAAAAAATATTTAAATTGGCTCATCAGTTGTAACATATGTACCAAATAAAAGCAAGATGTTAATAATAGGAGGGGCTATAGCCTAAAACTGCTCTAAAAATTAAGTTATATATATATTTTTTTCAAAGCAGAAGTGTGTTGGAATTTTGAATTGTGTGAGTAGCAAGTAAAAGAGTGGAGCCATTGAGTGCAGATATACCTTCTTCAGAAGGTTTGGGGCAAATCTGGAAGAAGTGAGGGGGCATGAAGATGTTTCCCCCACTGTTATTATTTTTTTAATAAATGAGATTAGGTAAATGGCAGAAAGGAGAAGTTTAAACATACAGGAGATACACTAAAACTCTAATAAGATGGGAATAGATACAATATAGAACAATGATTAGAATTAAAAATAGAATCTCTTTTCCCTAAAATAAACTGGAAGAAGAAAAATAAAGAGGCTTATGGATATATATTGGTAAATGTAGTGGCAAGAAACTGACACAGGTCTCTTAGGATGGCTTTTTTTTTTCTTCCTGTGAATAAGGTGCAGTGAGATGGGGGAATACTAGGACAAAATATTTGAAGAGCGGGCAGCTACAAAATGTTTATGGTGGAAAATAGGAAGGTAGGAATGACTGCTCAGGTATGGGGAGGGTCCCTTCGGGAACAAAGATTCACATTTTTAGTGGAGTTAATAGGCATTCCCTTAGTGGAGCTAATCTGCACACACTCCTGATGTGTTCTAAGCGACGTTGATTAGCCCAGGTGGAGGCGGGTGTGATAAAAGGAAAACAGCAGGCTTTTGAAGGTATTGGCCAGAACAGCTGAAAAAAAAAAGGGCTGTGATGTTTAAGCTGGATAATAAAGGAAGTAGATATGGAAGAGAGTGTCAAGAGATAACGGACTAAGGTAGAGGGAATAGAGGATTTGATGGAGTCAGATAATAGGCAGGTTGAAGAAACTAAGTTAATTTTTTTAAGGGTGTTGGATAATGTCAGGAAGTTGTTATTTCCGATTTCCAAGATGGCACTATTCTAAGTAATCTAAAGCTCTGGGTGTCACCAGAAATGTAGATGCCTGCATTAAGGGAGAGGTGAGAGTTACTGGAACTGATGCTGCAAGACATGAACTGTTTTCAATCTGCTTCTTAAAGTTTTTAAAGTATTTCCTACATCAGCCAAAATGTAAAATATAGTTGCGCAACATTAAGAATATATTTGTTTTAAAAATATGCAGCATCCTGACTCTAAGCAATGTTACAAATTGGTACATTTTACCTATGACATCCTCTCCTCCACTAGTGTTTCATATTACCCTTATTTTTTAAGAAAAATTTTATTGATTTTAGGTGGGTGGAAGAGAGAAACAGCAATGTGTTGTTCTATTTATTTATTCATTCATTGGTTGATTCTGTGTGTGTGCCCTGACCAGAGATCAAACCCACAATGTTGGCATATCGGGATGATGCTCTAACCAACTGAGCTATATTGCCAGCGCCCTCTAATTGCTTTTAGCTTGCTCTCTCTTCCCCCATAACAGACCCTCACATCCCCTCCCTCTGAGGACCTCTTTGCTTTTCTTAAAATCAGCCCCATGTTCCTAAATCTTCTCTGGTTTTCTGATGGGAATCTGTTTTATTGCCTTAGTTTTCCAAGACAGCTCCTTAAAAAATGTTGAACAGCTGAGTGAGTGATTCATGTTAGTGAATTGAGAGGATGCAAAGCAGAGGGCGCACAGCCTATAGATAAAATATCCGGCCAAATCCTGGTCCTACACTTCCTAGCTCTGTGCCAGTAGGAAATCTTAACCTCTCTGCGCTTCAGTTTTCTTATCTGAACAAGGAAATAAGAGGATCTACTTACCTGTCACAGAGCTAGTAAATAGATAAATAAAGCACTGCTTATAAATAAAATCAGTATTTGCAAATTTGTTGGGCCTCCTGGATACAATACTTTATGAGAGATAACTCTAATGGAGGATGTTTCACACCAGTCAGCATAGTTGATCCTCTCATCCCCCAAGTCACACTGGTGTAGATATCTTACACCTGTGCAGTGCCATCTACTGGTAAAAATAAAAATAATTGTAGGATTTAATATTTCCCTAAGTAATAATTTATTTTAAATTTTTAAAAAATGCATTGACATCTGAGATATTTTGCTGCTCTTATATCCTTCCCCTTACCTATCCTTCGTTTGCTTTTCAAAAGATAGGTTTGCCAAGTAAAAAATAAAAATATATGCACAAAAATTTTAGAAAGAATGCCTTTCTACAAATGGATTGAGCTGAATTATTTCCAGGGTAAAACAATAACTTTTCTTCTGTATCTAAATGTCCAAATTGCTGAGTGATTTACAAACTCGGTCAGAAAGACAAATGAGCTAGTAAGACAGAAGTGTTGCTGGTCCGAGATACATGAGCAGCCTCCACGTGGTGTATCAGCTGGGTTTACTCAAGATTATGTCATTCGCTGTAATAGCATCGTGCACTCTACTGGGAAAGTAAGGAAGCTGCTTCGTTTGCTGTTATCCCAGGGATTGGTAGCAGGTCTTTCCCTAAAGTCACCTAAGACTTTAGTCTTGAAGAATGGGTTTTAGCTAGAAATGGGCTCCAGGAAAGGGGAGGGTAGATAAAAAGAAGAATAAGAGATAGGTAGGAGTGTGGGAAAGAAACTATTGAAGAGCGATCATCACTTAGGAAATAAATAGATGAAAGGAACTCATACTGTGAGTTGAGAAGAGAGATGCACAATGCAATCAATCTTTTCTCAGGTATCATAATTATCCTCAAATTGAGTTTTTCACCATTTTACAATAGGCACTAATGCTGATCTCCAGTTTTGTTTTATATACTGCCATCAAACTAGTTTTATGGATCTCTTTAATAATTTCTGATCAGATGACTTATTGATAATTGGCCAATGACAGCTGAGGATAATTCCATCTGACTTTTTAAGTGATCATAAAATTCTCTTTGCATGAAAAGGCTTAAATTAGAGTTGACTTCTTATCTCACGTTTGGAATTCTTTTCAGGTGATCAGTGGCAACTTAGCTGTGAGCACATCAAAAAAAAAGAAAGAAAGAAAAGGGGGGGAAAAGACAAAAAGGAAAGCTTCTGTTACAGGATTTGGAGGACGAGGATAAAGGCAATCTGCCTGCAAAGGGGTTTGTTTGTTAATTGCTTTGGTCCACTTTACAAGGTCAAATCCATTCTCCTAATGACGAATCTCATCTGTTCTGGCAGAGAAAGAAATGTTTTCTTTCACTTCTACGTGTGGCAAGAGCTCATTCATCTCAGTAAGTTCTGAAGAGAAATCGAGCTACATCAGAGAGAGGAGTATTCAAAGGGCAGCTGATGGCCAGGAAGATATATGGAATTCACTTTCCTGAGACAGACATTCAAATGGTAACAAGTGATAGAAAACAGCTCTATATTTCAGCGTGATGTGTGTTCGCTCCTGATGATTAAACCCCCTGTGAGCCATCTGTGTTTAATGGGTTAGAACTACTTTGTAGCTGCAGTTTTTTCCTTCCCCTGCTCTCTTATTTATTTGAGAGGAGACCGAACTCCACTCTTTAAAAGTTAAGCATGTAAGAAACCCTGCCAAGAGAATCAGAAAGAAAAGGCAAATTTATAGCCTAGTGTTGTTTTAAGCATTTAGTAGTATAAATAAGAAGTGTAGATAAATGTGTACAAGTAGACGCATAAGTGACCCTCTGTTTATCTCAGTTACATTATTTGCCTAAATTCCAGAGCAGAATTAACCCAATTAGTTTATATAATGGCTAATGCTGTCCCTCAGCTTAGCTATTAGGGATGTGCATAACCGAGGCTAGACAGGGGATGGTGTTATTTTACATATAAGTCAAGCCTTGGGGACTGTGGCTTGTATCCAGTGACTCTTGAAGATGAAAAAATCAGAATCCAGTGTGGAAATCATTGTACCGCAAAGCAATGCACACTGCTGGTGTTATTCATGCGATTAAATTCAACTTCTGGTTTAAAATGCCAGGGATGATCATGATTTTCCATATGTGATACCGTCTTACCCAAGACATGTCACATTTTGCTAACATCTCATTATTTTTCTCTGACTTGGGAAAGTCAGCAGCCATAAGCACTCAATAAATATTTGCTGAATAAATTGAACTCTGAGAACTGAGAGGTGAGGTGGCACTGAACATCAGTGACACTTCTGGGATCAGAATCTTGATTCTGTTCTGCTAAAGAGCTGGTGATCTGAGCCAAAGCCAATGGAAATGTTACATGTAGAAGTTTAAATCTAAGGGAATTTCATACAGCTACAAATGTTAATCTGAGACACATAGCTACATGAGCCTAGCAGGTTCTCTCACCATTTATTTTCACTCTTAATGCATTGACTAATTTCAGGGTTTTCCCCTCTTCATACACCTACTTCTATAGATCTCTGAAGATGTTTTCTAAGTTATTTTCCTAAAAAAAATTATCCTGCCTTTTCCCCCCTCTTTGAACCGGCAAACATATCTACAAGGAGAGGCTTCTTAAGCCTTTAAAAACATCAATCAATTTCACAGCTGGGAATAGAGGGATCTAGATAAGAGAGAGCAATTCCTCCATTGAACCTCTGCTTATAAAATTTAGAAAAGGATTTTTGTATAAAGTGAGACAAACTTCGGCAACACTGAGGCAGACAAGGAGTTAAATTAAAGACACAAAAGCAACACTCAGCTGCTGCTGCTTTTTCTTTTCCCTTTCATGGGGAAGGGAGTATTTTTCCTGTAATGACCTCAGAATCTTCTGTCTTTTTCTTGGTCAGAGATCAAGGGGTATACCAGGGTGAAACCTTCTTCTTATTGAACTTTTCTATCAACTTTCTGCAGATGTGTATTTGAAGCCGCACTTACAGTTTTTCCTTCTTTTGCTATACATTTATATAGAGTTTATATTAAAATATGTATGCTATCTTTTCATAATAGGCAAGTTTCAGAAAATGTCATCTATCCAAATAAACTTAATATTCTTTGAAGATAAAGGCCGTGGCTTGCATTTACTCATAACTCCCATGGCTAGCATAGCACATTGTAATATTATGAACTAAGCTCATATTCATTGAATTATTTGAGAGTAGAAAACTCGAAAACATTATTGAATGAAACAAATCATTTCTTTGCTGAACTTGAGAACTTTGGTTCAGTTAATTTAAAAAGGTAAAGGAAATATTTAAATATAAAGAAAAGTTGTGGCCCTCGCTGGTTTGGCTCAGTGGATAGAGCGTCAGCCTGCAGACTGAAGGGTTCTGGGTTCTATTCCGGTCAAGAGCACATGCCCAGGTTTCGAGCTTGATCCACATTGGGGGGCGTGCAGGAGACAGCCAATCAATGATTCTCATCATTGATGTTTCTATCTCTCCCTTTCCCTTCCTCTCTGAAATCAATACAAATATATATTTTTTTAAAAGTTGTGGTGTAATATAAAGAAAAAAAGGATTGTAAGTATTTTAACTAGCATAAACATAGCTTTTCTTTCTTTTTTTCTCTTTTTAAATTAAACTTATTGGGGTGACATCGGTTAATAAGATTATATGGGTTTCAAGTGTACAGTTCTATGACACATCATCTGTATATTGCATTGTGTGCTCACCACCCAAAGTCAATCAAATCTTATTTGGGTTCTCTTTCAGAGAAAAAGAGATAAGATGCTATAGTTTTACAAGCTTCTATTCATTTTTCAATGTCTGGCTCACATGTCACCTCTTATCTGAAGTTTTTCATGACTTATAAAGGTTTGAATTAATTTTTCTTTTACTTGTTTTCAAATAGTATTTTGCTTGAGTAAATTCTATGGAAATTTTTAATTATTTATTGTACTCTTTTAACTCCCCAGACAGCATGTTTATTTTCTCTTAGGTCTTGGCACAAAGAGGATTTCAATAAATGTTTGATAAAGTAAATAAAACTGAATTTAAAGATTAAAATATAAAGAAAAGGAAGAAAAAATATGACATTGACTCAATAGGAGGGAAAGTTGGAATCTGTTAAAATATTTCATTTAAGTACTTCACAGACTATGATAAAGGATTTTCAAATGCATATTTCAATTATTTTTTCTTCTTAGCTCTAAGGAAAACCTGTAGGATAAGGAAGCAGAAGAAGAGGCTTTAAACTTAGGAGTTCCATATATTCTCTGGCCATAAATTTGCTCATCTGTGAGATGAAGATAATAATACCCATTGTCACATAATTGTGAACGTCAAAGGAGAAAATAAATGATAAAGTGCCCTGTTCATTGAAAGCTTTACACAATTTTTCAATGATAGAGGAGAAAATTAAGGCTCAGAGGAATTAAATGACCTACCTAAAGTTTTAAAGCCAAAAGGTGGTAGAACTAGGATTCCTAAGGCCGTATTTCTTCCCTAACACTGACTGCCCAAACAATTTTCCTTCTTCCCAAATATCAAGTTCCCGTCCAGTGATTTCACTAAAATGCCTCATTCATTCATTCTATATGCTGGGGTTGCCTGCTTTAAAAAGGCTCATTTCTTTCAACCCTACATTTTGTTCAAGAGAGATAACCTGATAAACTATTATGTACCCTATTGTACTACTTCCATAACATATGACTATCTTCAAGGTGAACAATTATTTAATCTGGAGAAATGCCCCTGGTCCATTAAAAGGATTTCTTAATCCCTTTTGTGATATGGACTCTGATCTTTGGAACACCTTCTTAGATAATGTTTTTAAATAAATAAAACACATAGGCTTAATAGGGGAACCAAGTATATTGTCTAAACATTTATAAAACTAATTTCAAGTTGTATTAATATCTATGCATCTTTATTGATAGATTGATAAATAACAAGATACAGCAATAGAACTAAAAACTTCCCTAAATTTGAAGTAGCTTGAAAAGTGTTGAAGTTTGAAAACTTTCCTAATCAAATGATAAACTAAAATTATAATTATTTCAAAATATCTATAATAACTAACAAGTGTAATATGAGAACTATATTTTCTTTCTATTGGTGACAAATCACAGGCACTGCTGGTACTATTGAGATTTGTTGTCCACATTCATAATTTTTTTAAATGCCACTTTTCATTCTAGGGGTTAGTGAAAATGAATACAGAATTATTTTTCCATGTCAGTTTATGAACCTTCTGAACTCTATCCAGAGTTACCCCTTCCCTACCCACCGCCCACTAAGTTATGAACCCTATTCTAGTGATACGGGGAGATTTTGAGCATTTGAGTCTTTTCATGTCCACCAATTGGACTGTGTAAGTAACCTGTAGGGGGCTCTTTTTGCCTTCTACTGAGAACCTGTCATGTTTTGACAATGTTGGCAATTGTTCTCGATTACAGTAGTCCCCCAGTGGATGCATGAACTGCAGATAGTACCCGATGTACACTATGTTTTTTATACCTAGGATGAAGTTTAATTTATAAATTAGGCACATTAAGAGATTCACCATAACTAATAATAAGATGGACATATAATAATATACTGCAATAAAAGTTAAGTGGATGTGAGCTCTCTCTCACTTTGATAACTGATCTAATAACTAAGAAGCTACTAAATGACTGACGGGCAGTAGTGTACATAGTTTGGATACATGGACAAAAGGATCATTCACATCCCAGGCAGGACAGAGTGGGACCGCATGAGATTTTGTTGCACGACTCCAAATAGTATTTAAAACTCATAATGGTATTTAAATTGTTTGTTTCTGGAATTTTCCATGTTGACTGTGGGTAACTAAAATCTCAGAAACCGTGAGTAAGGGTGACTACTATATTGTCTTAAATCTTTAAAGTGTATGTTAAAGTACCTAGATAAGAGGAAATATTATAAATATACATTATGTGAAAGCTTCATTAAAAACTTCATGAAAAACTTCAGTATATAATGTCTTGTATTCTAAAGTTAGAAATGCTACCCTAGTGGGTTTGGCTCAGTGGACAGAGCATAGGCCTGCAGACTGAAGGGTCCCAGGTTCGATTCCGGTCAAGGGCACATGCCTGGGTTACGGGCTCAGTCCCCAGTAAGGGGAGTGCAAGAGGCAGTCGATCAATGATTCTCTCTCATCATTGATGTTACTATCTCTCTCTTCCTCTCCTTTCCTCTCTGAAATCAATAAAAAATTAAAAATATAAAAAATAAAGGTAGACATGCTATAAAATAGTATCATGATGAAATGCTCTAGTGAAATAATTTATTTATGAGAGATAACCTAATAAACTATTATGTACCTTATTTTACTACTTCCATAACATATGACTATATTCAAGGCGAACAATTATTTAATCTGGAGAAATGCCCCTGGTCCATTAAAAGGATTTCTTAATCCCTTTTGTGCTATGGAACCCCTTCTTAGATAATGTTTTTAAATAAATAAAACACATAGGCTTAATAGGGGAACCAAGTATATTTTCTAAATATTTACAATATTTAAGTTGTATTGGACTTAAAAATGCATAGCGGTATATAATTCTAAGACTAAGGAAAAAAAAGAAAAATCTCCTTTCCATATCCTAATACTTATTTAGGACATTAAAGAATTAGCAAGACCCTGTTGTAAAGCCTTGCTCGCCAATTTTGCAATATATTTCCAGGATACATTATGGCAATTTAAAAAGGAGTTATTAAAACAAACAAAAATACCCTGTTTTAGCATTAACTATTCCCTGTAAGACCAATCTTGCATTTAATCTGTTTTGCACCATAAATACTAACTCTACTGCTAAACATTTCACTTCTGATTGATTTTTTTCATTTGAATCATCAGTGACATTTCTTTCTGACTTGTATAAAATATATATGATGAGACTTAGAACTTAAGTACAAAAGTACTACTTAAGATATAATTTTATTAAACAGATTCCTTACAAAATCCATATTCATATTCAATGCAAAATATGAATAGCTATCAGGAAACAATGTCTATTGGAATTTTGGATTTCTAATTTTTTTTTAGAGATGGCTTAAAGTTAACAATTATATTCTAAATTAGAGGCCCAATGCACAAAACTTCGTGCAAGAGTAGGCCTTCCTTTCCCCGGCTGCTGTCACCAGCTTCTTTCTGGCACTCGGGACCAGAGCTGGCTTCCCTCTGGCCCCAGTTTCATCAGGAAGGACATCTGGAATGATGTTCAGAAGATGTCTGGTCTAATTAGCATATTACCCTTTTATTATTATAGATGATAAACATACATCTTTATATTCTAATCAGAGAAAAAAGAAATCAGCTCAACTAAGACTTAAAAATTAAGTTCATTTCCATATTTCTTCCAAAATATTTAGCAACAGAAGTGGTAACTTTATAAATTAAAATTATATCTAACAAAATCATTCATTGTTTACAACACTATTCACATTAAATGTTGAAAGGCAAAAGTCAGGGTCACTGGTAAGTTTAGAAATTTATTTTAAATTTTTCAAACAGTTTATGTAAACACTGTAGTTGACTTTTAACTTTTTTAGCCAACTCATTCCTTAGTTGCTTATAAACTACAATCAGCATAATATATCAAACAGCACTATAGGAAACTCAGGGAAGTGATGCATGAATTCTACTATGGAAGTCAAGTGTTTGAGGAGAGAAAGTAAAGATACTAGAAGGAAACAATAACATATCATCTTGTAAGAAGTTGTGCTAGGTGCATTGGTCTTCCCCTTTTCCCTTCTTTGGAGGGAAAAAGTCAATGGCTAATTGAAATAATGAAACTAATACACTCCTGTAATTTATACACAGAATTTCATGGTTTCCCTCAAAGTTATATAGATTAAGTAACTCTGTTTTTCTTTTTTTATTTTTGTTTTTTATTGTTGCAGATGTTATTCTTTTGAGATATGTTGTAGGACTGAGGGCAAAGATTACAGTTTTCTTTCTTCCTTCTTTTCTTTCTTTCTTTCTTTCTTTCTTTCTTTCTTTCTTTCTTTCTCTCTATCTTCTCTTTTGATTGCTTCCATAAGAAGTTACATAAGATAATCACTTTTAATATTCATAAGAAATAAAATATTTAACTTCAGAAATCCACAAACTTCTGAAATTTCATTTTATGTTTATGAAAGAAACTTCAAACCTCATCTAATTCTCCATTAAATTTATGTCTTATCATGAGATCCAAAGTACACTAAATTGCTCAGGGAAAAGAGTACAGGAATCATCTCTTAATCCACCTGTGCCAGACGATGAGTGAAGAAGCAGATAGGGGATGAAATGTGAGCAAAATGCTCAATTATCAATGCAGTCAAGGAAGATGCCAATAAAAGGAAATGAAACCCTTAGTTTGTCCTCATGTATCTAAGTTCAACATTATTGTGAACAATATTAATTCTAGTATGAAACTTGGTTTAGCCTGTTCATAAAGAGCAAGAGAAAATTCAGGAAGTGAATTTATGACTTTTTAAAAGATTTATCTTTTCCTATTATATCAAAGTTCAATTCATTATATTTTAGCAACTTAAATATGTAATAACACTTTCAGCCAATAAAAAAGGTGAGTGTATTAACTTAAAAAATCGGTTCATTTCTTACTGTCATCAATTCTTACTGTGAGGCATGGTTAAGGATGCTTTATTCATGTGTCTGTCCAGAAAGACTGTGAGCTCAATATGAACAAGAATCATGGTCCGTTGTTACTTAATTATCCCAAATAGTACTTTACACACTGCAGGTGTTTAAAAAAATTGTGCGGATTGAATCAAATTTATACAGAGCATTATGTATGTAGAACCTCAATTAAAAGATGTGATATAATTTAAAAAAACAGAACTATAGAAGCTTCAGCTGATTATTAGAAAAAAATGAGAGGAAAAACAGAATAGGAAAACTAAGGCATGAATTGAAATTTAAAATTGGACTCTGAGTTTTGTTTCTCATTTAAAAAATCGAAAGTATTAGCCAAGGAACACTAAAATTTCAACTAAGAAAGCAAGGAAAATGAACATGAATACTACTAATTTGGGAATTTAAAAAAATATATTACATTTTAGTTCTAAGTTTTAGTTCACGAATTCCAACTAACCACATACCCTGTATATGAATATATTAAAAGAAGTTATTGTCTTCTAAAACATGAAGGATACTTAACAGCTGCCTAAACAATCTTTTAACACACGCTCCTGCATGTAAGCATAATTCTCAGGGCCAAAGTTGAACAAGTTTGTCTTGGGAACAAAACTAAAAAGAGAGAACACAAAAGTAATAAAGAACAGAGTTATTAGGAAGTCAAAGAATGTTTGTTTAGGACATCACTCATCTCCATCATCTGTTTGATTTAAAATTTTATTACAAAAGATGTCTAACTGCTGTAAATATTTTCCCACTAGGAAGAGAAACTTACTGGATATAAGTACTTTTATTCTTCAATTTAATTTTTAAATGCATGTACTCTTGTCCTTTAGCCTTTAGATCTTCCAAGCATATCCCCAAAGGCAGTAGGGACCACAAGGAAGATTCTAAGAGAGGACAAAGAGCAGATCTCGCTCTGCTCCATGCCACAAAAGTCATCTTCATTTCAATTAATTTACTTTGCCTTTATGAACTTAAGTCTTTCAAGGAGGTTGACATTTCACTCATCTGAAAAAGCTTGGAATGTGACAGGGGAAAGGGAGGAGAAGTAAATCAACGGGGTTAGCAATTTTCCAGATGCAATGTATTTTTCTTCTTCTTTTCCACCAGAAATTTCAGAGAGTCTTCTGACATTTTAATTCCCTATGCAAAACCACAGTAGCCAAAAATGCATACAGATTATATGTCAAAAAACACAGACACAAGTGCACTTGCACATGAAGTAAATCTAAATTCGGATTCACGACCCCTTTCACAGAATACATTTCTTTTAGTGCATGTATTATATGTTTGTGTATACCGTTTGACAATTCTAACTTAAAAGCAACAGCGGGTTTTGTAACTTCCTTTTTTTCTTGTGTGTCTGATAACTAAAACACCGAGTCCATGCTGACTTTTTCACTCGAAAGATGGCATTTATAAAAAACTGTTATCATGACTATATTTTAAATCACACCGGAATATTTCAGTGATCACCTTCAGCCACATGGTTTCAGGAAACTATGCCCAAATATTTCATGCAAATGCTGGTCGTTTCAGAAGAGTTCTTTTTGCGTGGATTGGAAACTAAGCATCTAAGGATAAAAAAAAATCTTTGAGACCTGAAGATAATTTCTCAGCAGCAAGGGATATGCCGATTGTGTCTTGGAGCCAGAGAGGGAGAGATGGCATTTAACTCCCCGAAACACCCTGCTTCAATATTTACCTGACAGCTCCGGTATCCTGACAGGCTCCCCAGTGCGTTTCTTCCTTTATCAGGTATTACTTTACAAGGGATTTCTTGTTGTGCAGAACTAACATAAATCAATCTATAACAGAGGAATTTATTTAATACATTTATTCTTTTAAGAAGGTTGCATGACCATATTTCATCGATTTGTACAATAGAAGAAAGTTACTACTAAAACAGAGTTGGTGGAGACTGGTGCATGGTAAACCTATTTAGTCCTCAGATGTCCACTCTTAGATTTTAATGTTAAATAATCACAACTATTCATTTAAGCCGGTCTCACTGTATATCTTGACCGTTAGCAATTCCGCACACAGCAGCTTATTGTGATATCCTTTAAATATGAGAAATAAGGATGTTTGACTTTTCCATTTAAAGAAAAATAAGAGTACTGTATGTTACATGGCCCATGAAATATTGGCAGTGTGCTCCTTGGCTTTCATTCGAAGGACTGCGATACTGGAAGACCTCCGCTCGAACTCTGGCTTCGTTTCAAATGCATGTCCATTGGCAGCCCCCGTCAGAAGAGAGTCAGTGAAAAAATTGTTGAGGGGCACGTGGCCGAACTGGTTCTGGTGGTTTGAAAACCCTGTGTAACTGGAGTCTGTCCGAGGCGAGTGAGAGTAAGGTGTCATACAGGAGGAAGTGTCACGTGGCACCATGCATGACGTGACCACAGAACCTCCACTCGCGTTTCCTGCCCACAAATTGTTCTGAATCTGGAATATAGAAAACAACAAGTATGACATTTACGCGTCCTCGCTTTTGTTCCCTTGCTTTTGTTACGCTGTATTTGCTACATTTTGTTAGCTGCTCATTGTTTGCTCCTGATGGGTGGTCTGTCATTACATTCTGAGTATGTAAAGTGATTACTGAAAAATAATTTGAAAGATTCTTCCAATTTGTTTTACTGTAATAGATCACCGAAACCCACATACTTAACCACATAAAATACTCTCAAAACATGTCAATCTCTTGAGTATTCTTTTTACAGTCATAATTTTTAAAATGAAATCTGGAAGATTTAGTCATGATTCATGACCAATTCATGTGCTTAGAAAAGCGGTTTAAAAGGTGGTTTTAAGTTTAAATATAGTTTTCATATTTCTAAACAAATGACACAATTTCATTTTTTACGCTCCATAGTTGGACTCAGTGTGGCAGTTTTTGTTGGAAACCATTGCTGACATTAAGCTGTTTGCTCTGTAGATATTTTTGATCAAACTGATTTTGGAAAATGTTTAACCTTTCATTGCCTTTTATTTTGTAACATCTTGAATACATAGATCTGTGAATATGAAAAATAAGTACATATTTTAAACATTTATTCTTTGACATATATGATATAGTGAGGTTACAACAGATGTATGACATGTAAAACAAATTTAGAATTCTAAAACATGACCATTACCAAATAATGGAAGCAACTGAGACAAATATTCAAGTATTAGCAAAAATATCTGAATATAATGTAAGTACTAAAAAACAAACATCACATTTATGATTGAAAATTGGGTTATAATTTGTACCCAAGAAATTCACATTTCATATCATTAAATCTCTACAGAAAACAATTAGTACAATATTACCAACAAACACAAATTTCTCTAAAGTTATGAGCATGTAAAAACACCCTAAGTCGAATTTGCATAATATAAATTTTCAACAGAAAGTAGATTAAGACTAGATATTTAAACAAGGATAGAAACACAACAATCACATGCATTACTGAGAAGCACAGAGAAAATCATGACAAATGGAAGGAGCTGAGGGAAAACAGAAAGGGCAATGTTGCATGGTGTAGTGTGGCAGACATGCAGCCTTAGGAGATGAAATTTAAATTTTGTATGCCTTTTACAGCATTATTGCAATAGATGTGTAGTAGAACACAGCAGCAATCTACACATTTATCGCATCTGCTTTCTTTTAAAAAATCATGATAATTAGAATTATCAATTACAATGTTTTCTTATATTTATTTTTACTCAAAGATTCCAGTCTACTACATCTGGCCTTTGGTGTGTCTTACAACACCCAAGCTTAAATTGTACTTTTTAAAACAACTTACTTCCAATTAAAAGTAGAAAATATGTTAGTGACTCTTCTAGATCACACTGGCAGAGAAGTTACTCTGTCACAGAAGAAAGACCACGTAGCCAGTTTCAAACTGAACATCTGATTTCATCTCTTAGGTGGGACTGCAACAATTGGCAAGATGCTTATTTTAGTTATATTTTAATAATAGTTCTTCATATGAATACTTTGTAAGCTGCTATAAATGTCAAATCTATGAGATATACCTACAAATATGTATAATAATATGCATATTTTATTAATCCTTACATCGTCATGGTCTATGTTGTTTCAACTATGACTCATTCTATGATACGTATCCCACTTTAGAAAAATACGTAATGATTGATGCCAGTGATTACTGAATCATGTATTTCAAACCAACAGGAGAGGCTGTTGATGTCATTACCCTGTCCAACCAGCTCTTCGAAGTTGATTTGGTTGATTTTCCTCTGACATTCAATCAAACATTGTGCGGCATTGAAAAAACCAGTCACATGTCTGACAAAAGGGCTTTCAGGAAATGAAAGTGAACTTGCTTGCTTATTTTTGAAAAAGTAAATGAAAGGCAAACTAGTGGCAGAGAAAGATTATTTACATTTTATGTTTGTTAAAGGATTTGTCAATCTATGCATAGTGTTTAGAATTTATTTTTAAAAGCATCTGCTCATATTCTAAATGCATATAAATATATTTACCAATTAGGTAAAAAAGGGAAAATAAGAAAGGTAAAGACAGGGAAGGTAATCTATGAATATAAATTAAGAGAGTATTTTCTCCCTAAAGGAATTAACGTTAAACTATTTATAAGTTGAAAAGAAATTCTCCAGTTTCCAAGACATGAGAACCAAATGTTTTTATTTTTATCAAAACTTATTTAGACATGATTAGGCAAATTAAATGTGTTACTTTTGGTGAAAGAATTTCTAGCATATAGAAATATTTTCAGAACAGAGCAGATTGGTAAAGCAAGCTACCACAGCAATGCTTTTAGTTAGATTTGGGAAGATACATTTGCATGGGTGGCAATAGTGTCACACGTTTTTACTGATATGTTCTGTTTCCATGACCTCTGTCTCCCCTCATAGCACCCATGTCTTGCTCTCATTTTAAAATTTCTGATACGTCTTCATTTGACTTTAGGGATTTAGTTGGTTTTCATATTGAAAGTTATGTGTAAGACACAAAATTAATTTCCCCAATGAACTGAGGTTTTCCTTCCTCTAAAGCTTCATTTCTTCTGGATGTAAGATAATCAAAATGAGGCTCGTGATAGCTTATGATTATCAATTACCATGTGTCAGACATTATATTAAATGCTTTATGAAGACTTCTAATTATTATAACACACTAAAAGGTATGAGCTTTTACTATCCCCATTTAGTAGAAGGTAAACGTATAGAATGGAGAACTTAAGAATCTCACCCAAGATTGAATGACTCCAATGGTGGAGATCAAATCTGAACCCAGCAAATCGTAAACAATGTTACAATGATGTAAAAATTACTCTATAAGTTAAAATTGCTTATTTACTTATTCATAATCCTAACTTTGTGGGGGTTCTTAGGCTTACTCTCTGAACGCAAAATCCTCAATGATTGCTTAGACTCTTTCTTCATCCTCAGGCCTAACACAACACATAATAAACCCTGAATACAAATTTATTAAGTGATTGAAAAAACTCTAAGAACATGAAATTTGAACTGATCCATCTTACAGATGCAATCAAACTTTTATGGGCAACACATGCTAATGCTAATGATCTACATTTTGTTTCATAATTTGAACTCTAGAATCACCATACTACAATTATTATCTTAATAGAAATCATAAAATTACATACCTACACCTTGCTAACTTTATTTCTCTGGGTAGATTTCCCCCCCCCCCTCTCTATTAAATACTTATTCTGTATTATAGATGCATCTTCTTGGAGATTCTGGTTCATTAAGCAGAAGGTGTGGCTCAAGGGGCCTATGTTAAAATAAAGGCCATAATACACACATGCAATTCTGAAAATCACCAAGGCTTGGGAAACACTGTTAGAGTCTAGCTTCCCTCCACATGCAAAAACCCCTCCTACACTTTTAATTATGTTCACTTCCATTGACAAGAAGCTCACCTGTTTTAAAAACACTCCATTCCCTTTTGGAGAGCTCTATAAAAATAAGCAAGCTGTTTCCAAATCTTAGCTATGGTGAATTGTGCTGCTATGAACATAGGGGTGCATATATTCTTTCTGATTGGAGTTTCTAGTTTCTTGGGATATATTCCTAGAAGTGGGATCACTGGGTCAAATGGGAGTTCCCATCAGCAAATGAGTGGATTAAAAAACTGTGGTACATCTACACAACGGAATACTACGCTGCGGTAAAAAAGAAGGAATTCTTACCATTTGCAACAGCATGGATGGAACTGAAGAGCATTATGCTAAGTGAAATAAGCCAGTCAGAGAAAGATAAATATCACATGATCTCACTCTTTTATGGAATATAATGAACAACATAAACTGATGAACAAAAACAGATCCAGAGACAGAGAAGCATCGATCAGACCGTCAAACCTCAGAGGAAAGGTAGGGGGAGTGGGGGTAAAGGGGAGAGATCAACCAAAGGACTTGCATGCATGCATGCATATAAGCCTAACCAATGGACACAGACAACAGGGAGGTGAGGGCATGAGTCGGGGGGGGGGGGCTAGGGGGTAATGGGGGGATAAGGACACATATGTAATACCTTAATCAATAAAGACATTTTAAAAAGCAAACTGTTTTTTTTCTTTTTTTGTTTTTTTTTATTCTTTTAAAAAAATATTATAATACGTATTACAAAGGGTATTACATATGTGTCCTTCCCCCACCCCCCGCCCTTGACAATCCCCTGGCCTCCCTTGCCCCCCAGTGTCTTATGTCCATTAGTTATGCTTATATGCATGCATACTGTTATCTTCCTCTATCTATCGCTTCTATTTCTGTTCCTTAAAATGATACAGAATAGGTAGTGTCTTTCTCACATGTGAAAATCTTCAAATATCCTACAAAATTATTACACAATTGCAAGTCTCTCTTCTTTAAGCATTCCTCATATGCATGGTTTCCAGACTGCTCATTCCAGTCACATTCCCCAGATATGCTAGAGGCTGTCAACACCCTTCACCCACATCAATATCCAGCCCTGGGAACAGAATATCATTTTCTAGAAGTTGTCTGAACACCACTATAGGGGAACCTGGCAGGTAGCATCATTGTTCCAGATTATCTTCTTTTGTTAATATTTAAAGGCAATATTTAACTACAAAGTTGTGTGATCTTGTGGTTTACGAAATCTGTTGTCAAGGTGGTCTCATTCTATGGCTGTCCCATGCCTCCACCAATTGTATTCTTCTGTAGGTGGTCCTTCTAAAGCTATGTGCTAGGTCTACAAGTCATATTGTCTAAAACTGTTTATACATATTTGTCAACAGAAAAGCCATACAAAAATCTCACTCTCTGACTCATTATAAGAAATACTACATTTTCTGTTACATTTTGAATGCATATTTTTTCAATATATAGAATTGTTACTCTTTTGGATTATTTCACAGACGCCTACAATGGCAGTGCCCAGCACCAAATAAATTTTGGGGTGTTTCTGTTGGCCTCTAACTGTATAATAGTCAAGGGCTTTAAACCAGAAAGAACGTTATTAAATATCCTTCTTTCATGTGTACTGGGGGGAAAAAAAGACTGCCTGCCTTCACACTTTTTCTTCTTTGTGTTTAAAAGGAGTGAAGAATCTTAAAACATTCTGTGTTTTAATGTGCTTCGCAACGTTTTTAAAAGTTCTAGGGATATGTTCAAAGCACTGTCCAGGGAACTTAGCCAACTGCCTCCCATTAGCATGAATAGAAGTTCCGCTGACTTCTACACACCACTTTGAACATTTATTTGCCCCTTAATGTTTTCCTAATCAAATAAAAAGTTAACACTTAATTATTCCATGACTTTGAATTTTGGAGGAAAGTTATTTTTTTTGTCTGATTCTTTCCAAACTGAAAACAAATTTATTTAACATTCATCTTCATTCTAAGAAATTAAAAGCTATAGGTAGGAAGAAGAGGGTTCATATATACATGCATATTACCCATACAAAATACACACATGTTAAGAGTTCTTCACTGTGGATATATATTTGTCATGAATTAAAGTAATATGGTAAATCATGGATATGGAAATTACCTTCACCTAGAAACTTGATATAGATATATTCTTATATAGCCAAAACTACAAAGGAAATTTTAGTATGCTAAACATGGTACACATTTCAAATATATTTAATGATTTTGTGAGTAGTTTTCATACTTTTTAAAAACCTTGTTAGTCTTTGTCTTAATTTTAAAGTAACATGATGTGTAAAAGACATCAAAGAGTTCCGTGACAGCATTATATATTCTATATACTAATGTTAGTGCTATATAGAAGACAGAAGCCTATGGAATTGAATCTGGATTTAATAGAGATACTTATAAACATGAAAATATACAATTAACAGTCATTCTTTAATTTCAAAGCATCTCTAAAACCAATATTTGTCTACTAAAATAATTTCATTTAACCATACTTCTCTGTATATTTAGACTGCTCCTACCTGCTACCAATATCCATATATACACACATAATCACGCATACTACATACACACATCATGCTACTACACACACACTACCCTCACATCAAATAACCACACGCTTCCCTGTTAAAAGTTAATTTAAAAGAGCAGAAATCAGGGATTCACAAAGAGGTATTTGTGATGCTAATATAGCAATAGCTTATTTGCATTAAAATACAAAAGTTGATTTTGGTTTTTCATCATTGACAGAGTGTTTACATTTATTGATTACTCTGCATATCATTTAATACTTACTATATGGATTTATTACCACATTATCACCATATAATTTACCGGATTTTTTATATGGTCTCTTTAAAAAATATAAACAACACTTTTTACAAAAGCAGTTCAATTTTTTAAGAGGCTATTACATTATTTACTAGCCTATCACTTCCTTTAAAATGTAGGGTGGTAAAATATTAATAAGAATCATATGTTTGGTAACTTGAAGATATTTTTAGCTGTTGACTAACTTTAGGGTCCCATTAACCTTTCTAGTAACTACATCAGTAGGTTGCTGGCAGGGAGAAGGAATTAAGTGTTTTTCTAAGTAGGGAGTTTGCTACCAGTGAATCACACACACTGAGGCTTTGTCCATCTGGGAAAAAGTCCCAACTAGAATAAATCACAGTAAAAAGATCGATTGATCTTGTTGAGGTACTATCTAAGATAGAAATGAGGTTGCAGTTTCATTAGTGCCTACTTACTAGGTGTCATTTGGCCAAAGAAAAATTAATATATTAACTTTTTTGGAAATCATTTACATTTTAAAAATTCCAAAAGTATATATTATCAGCATATAGTATTATTAAGCTGAAGTGATTAAAAATCAATTCATCAGAAAAGAATCACATATTAAATACTGATTGCTATTTAGATTTTTAAAATGAAATTTCACCTTACAAATACGGACAGAGATTTGGAACAAGAAAGAATGCATTTTCCAGTTAAAAAAAATCATTGTTAGATATAACGGTTATATTAGACCAATAATCTGAGAAAAAAATTGCTTTACAGAAAAATGAAAGCATATATCTTTTCTTAGTACAAAAATACAGGCACTAAGTTTCATAAGAAATGTTAATGTCTGGAAATTTTCAGAATGACATCATATAAATATGTTTAAATTTTGTATTATTCAAATAATATTTGAAATACCAAGTCAAATATATAAGAAACATTAAAGACATTTTTTTTTCTTTTCCTTTAGTTCTGGATGTGTTCACAAATTGTATAGTAATTATTAAAAAAATTATAGGAAAGTATGCCCTATATTCCTTAAAATAAAACTTTTCAGCTCAACTAACTTAAAGAGATCATAAAATCATAGCACTTAGCATTTTCTATTTTATTTATTATTATCCAGCAAAAATTATAAAGTATTTTTCAATTATTTTTTCACATTCCTTTACTTGTATTTTAATACATGCATGATAACCATTGCTGATTTATCAGGGCCTGATTCATTTTTGATGACACAATTGCCCAATTAAAATTAAGTTCACACCCAGCCATGCTGGCATGGCTCAGTGATTGAGAGCTGACCTATCAACAAGGAGGTAATGGTTCGATTCCCTATCAGGGCACATGCTGAGGTTGCAGGCTCCAGGTGGGAGGGCCTGCAGGAGGCAGCCTATTGATGATTCTCTCATCATTGATGTTTCTCTCTCTCCCTCTTCCTTCCTCTCTGAAATCAATAAAAATATTTTAAAAATTAAGTTCAGCCCTGACTGGTTTGGCTCGGTGGATAGAGCGTCAGCCTGAGTACTGAAGGGTCCCAGGTTCGATTCCAGTCAAGGGCATGTACCTTGGTTGCAGACACATCCCTAGTAGGGGGTGTGCAGGAGGCAGCTGATCGATGTTTCTAACTCTCTATCCCTCTCCCTTCCTCTCTGTAAAAAATCAATAAAATATATATTAAAAGAATGAAGTTCACAATAATAAGAAACAAAGATTAAAATATGAAGTGTTTTCTATTAATATAAATCAAATATGCAAATACTTTCATTTGCACAGAATAGTTTAAATCTTAGAAATGTCTAATTTATGTCAAACATGAACTTTGAATTTATTCTTAAAATCCTGAATAAAGTCATAAATTATATATATTGTGTATTTGTGTTAACTACAAAACTGAAATTTAATTTTTGTGATTTTTAAATCAAGTGTGAGTTTGTGCAAAATTTTTTTCTCTATTTTAATGCTCCATGATTTGGAATAGAAAAGAGAACCCACAGAAACATGAGGCTTAATCAATATGGCACAGATAAAATTCTGGATTAAAGTTTTTCATGAGGTTCACTAACCTTATTGTTATTGACTAACAATAATAGTGTGAACTGCAAGTTTTAACCCACAGGCCTGTTCTCATAGACTTCCCAGGCTTCCATGGCTTACTTTCCCCCTAGTTCTTCTCTAGTCTCCTGTAAGGTAGTTTTCATGTGTATAAGAAACACTGGCACTCTTCAAAATCTATTTTTACATTTCTTATTTATTTTGGTAATCTACTCAATTTTTTATTTACTCTTTCCTCTTAATATATAAAATAATGTACATCTGAAACTAATACAAAATATTATTGAATGTCAAGTATAATTGGAAAAAATTAAAGAAATATATATAATACTTATGACCAATTAAGTTAAATTTAATGCTTTAACAGTGACCACCCATTTAAAGCAACAACAACAACAAAAATTAGATAAGTTATAATTATGGGTATGTCATTAAATCACAGTAAACTTGAATATTCAATATTTTAAAGAACTAAATCTATTTTCATAATCTAGAACATGAATGCACATTACTTCTTTTGGAGGACATTCTTTATCTCTTTATATGTATTTTCAACAAAATAAAAGCTATTCACCATTTGTGTCTAGCTGCATCTTCAGCAGACTGATATTGACAAAATCTGCTTCATGCTACATATAATTTACTTTTAATATATATATATATATATATATATATATACACCTCTATATGAAATATTATTTATACATATTTATATAAAGCTTGCATATATTTAATTAAATCAACTTTATCAATTATAAAATATATATTTATTTGAGTAATAGACTATCATATTCCTTGTATGACTTTAAATATTTGTGCTCTTAATCAGTGAGAAATTGTACAATATCAATATGACTTGTGGACCTAATGATGCTAACATTTTTGTCTCTCCATTCATAAAGGGAGTTTCACTGTATAATTACATAACCATTGCACTGGTTGTTTCATATATATGAGACTATTCATTATATCACACATCAAGTATAATTATATTGCTATTACTAACATTTTTCAAAGTTTATTGGGTTGTTTACTTTAAATATTTGGAAAATAGAAAAAAACAATGATAAAATTGTGAGACTTTCTCCAAAGGTTAAAAACTGATCCAGATACCAAATTGCTACAGCACAGTTGATTAAGGAGGGAAGTTCCTTATTCCTTATTTAGCTTAAGTAAATGTAAACTTTAAGATTATTACAAAAAATGGTGATAGAAGAGGATAGGGTGAACAATATCCTCACAATCACTATCTTATTGCTTTATTATTCCCTTTCATTTTTTCTTTTTTGTTTTTATTATTTCCTTTTAAAATTGCATCATTTACAATGTTTGAATTAGAATTTGTTAAACTAGAAATGTTATACAACCTTAATTTGTGTTTTAAATTACCACAATGAGTACAAATTGCCTATAACTGGAATCCAACTCTTGGTATGTTCAAACTCAAAGGGGCATATATTTATAAAGTCATCAATTGAACATCAGAAAACAAGATACTGTGCAGGAATGTTTGTAATTTGTTAAGTATAGATTTAGTTATCATTTTCACTATGTACTAAGTAAAACCTCATTAAAATTTTTCTTGGGAAAATCTTCCATGCCTTATTTGAAATTTTTGATGAAAATATTTTGGAAGAAGAAGAATATGCTCAAACTTTCCTAAAGTCACCAGACTTAGTTATCTTAATTTAAAGAAGAAATAATATTAAACTGAATTTGGTCTTTCCCTAGATCCCTAAATAGTAAATTTACTCACCGACTGAATTAGTTTAAATGCTACAACATGCAACATAAGAGAACATTTAAAACACTTACTTTTCCTCTCTATTGTAGGAAAAAATAATAATAACTAATGGCTATTATAGAATGGTTACTATTTATTGAGCATTCATTATGTACTAGGCAATGTTCTAAGTAATTTGCATGCATTGTTTTGTTTAATCTTCTCAAAGATTATAAGAACTTTATCCCCATCTGATGAATGAGGAGAAACATTCCTTGAAGTTAATTCATTTGGGGAAAGCTCCAAAACATATTAACCTGGCATAGCCAGGATTTGAACTCACCACTCCCTGACTGTGAGGCCCATAGTCATACATTCACTCCTGGCCCTCCTCAAGTCTCAGGATTTAGCTCAGTAGGCTGTTTAGAAATCAACCTATTCCTCTCAATAAAAGAAAAAGCTTTATGATGATGTTCATCAGCATCTACACCACCATAGCGACCACCTCTAGCACTAACAATGCTTCCATTTTACAAATAAAGAATCTGAAAATTAAGGAAGTAAAGAGACTTATCAAAAGTTACCCCACTAGTAAATGATCAAGTTAATACAATCCAAAGCAAATCTAAGGACATAAAATTAGGGTTCCTTGTAAGAATGAAGGCTAGTTATAATCTTCCAGAAATTTTTATACTTTAACTAAATATTTTAATCACCAAAATAATTTTTAAAATGCTTTGGTTTTGATAAATTACAAACAAATTAGAATCTAATGTTGATAGATGCTTTCGTGCATTTTCAATTGAAGGGCAAAGGTATTTTTGGTTGTTGGGTCTAATTTGCATCAAGAAGCATTTGCAGAATTTGGTACAAATATCACTTAGTTCTTTTTTGAGGGTATCTTTATTTTTATTGTTGACACTATTATGATGTCCCCATCACCCTCTTTGCCGACCTCCACCCAGTCCCCACCAGCCCCCCTCTGGCCATCACCACACTGTAGTCTGTGTCTATGGGGTGTGCATATATGTATTCTTTAGCTAATCCCTTCACCTTCCTTCATCCAGTCCTCCTCTGCTCTGACAGCTGTCAGTCTGTTCCATGTATCCATACCTCTGTTTCTATTTCGTTCATCAGTTTATTTTGTTCATTAGATTCCATATATAAATGAGTCACCTAGTTCTTAATTTGTCCACAAAGCAGGAAAATTGGTCTGGCTCATTTGTATAACCCCCATGCATACAACAGTACCACACATACTATATTTATTGGATAAAATGCAAACAACTTTGGAAAAAATAATTGACTTGAAAGGTTTCAGCAAAATCTTTCTAGTCTATTCCTTTTAGCAGAGGAGAAAATTGAGATAAAAAAGGAAAAGTTGATTGCTTAAGACCACAGAGCTGGTTAATAGCAGAGATTCAAAAATCAACTGTGGTACTGAAAATTGATTAATTTTAGGTTTATAATGTACTCCTGAAAAAAATATTGAAGTGAATCAATACTTTGTCCACATCTATTCGTTGTATATGCAAGAGTGGGCAAATGTAGGTTTACATTTGTATGTGATAGAGTTTGTTCTTGTATTATTATTTATTAGTTATTATTTATTTGTATTACAACTGTAACCCCACTTTTATCCACCCCTGTATAATTTGCTTAATTCTGTGGTGATACAAAGGTAAGAATTGAGTCATCTTTTAAAAAACTTTATATATATAGTAAGCTGGCTGGCAGACACTGTATATAGCCCGTCACAGTCAGTGGAGAAAGTGATGTGCTGATTATAGGGGGACTGGGAAAAGGTTTCATGGAGGAAAAGGGGTTAGGTGAGGGGAAGGGAATTCAAGAGAGAGGGGACAAATTCAGCACAAGCAATGAAACAGTTTTTAAAAATATCACGTTTTGGAGAACATCAAGTAGTTTAACTTATCTAAATCATAGTATTGTTGAATGGCAACTAATATTGTGAGCTAAAGTGTTTTTTTAATGCTATTTTCAGTACTACATTAAATTATTTTACTACTGATATCACACCACTCACTTCCTTATTTGTTTACTATCAGATATGAGTGAGCTAAAGAAAAATAATATATGAAAACAGTCTAACAATGTCTACATTTTTCATGCTTTATGTCCTTATTTTATACGTTTTGAAATAGGAGCATTTTTGCTTCCCAAGGTAATTCAACGTTTTAGGGTCAAAACTTAACTATTTGATTGCTCAATGATACACTATAGAGATAATGTTACATCAGGTACCCTGGACTCCCACTCAGAGATCCTGGGTTCAGGTTCAGTGATTAATGGCTACAGGAAGAAAGTCGGGCTGAAATAAGCCCTCAGCCTGCAGTTACTTTCTCTTACTGTTATGGCTGTTGTTACTATAGTGCCACGGAGACCAGTGGAAACAAAGTATTGAGAACACTTTAGAAAATATTAATTATTATTCCTAAGTAACCATATTATATGTTACATATGGATACCTTTATGCTAAGTAAGATCATTATCTACACTGGGCAGGCTGGAGAAGATCTTTCTAAGCCATCTCGTTTTTCGTGTATCTCTGTGCATGCCTTTGCTTTCCTGCCAAATTGCTAATTCTTTGTTTCTGTCCTGCCTCCAACATTTTCTAGTTTCCAACTGTTTTGATTATTAATAACTTTTTTCTAGAATTAGTAACAGTAACCAAATTCAAAGTTTTATTGCACTGAGCTGTTGCGTTCTATTTTGGTTTCTATTTTTCCCATTATACATTTCTATCTTCAAGCCACAAGATTAAAAAAAAAAAGTTTCCTTTAGGCTGACGCTTGGAGACATGGTACTGTCATAATTCTTTTTTCAAACAAACTAAAAAGTAAACCTCATATTTTTAAGTTAAAACAAATTTCTCCTTACAGTGGGGGAGTGGAAGACACTTGATTTCAGAATTTCTGGCAAGCAAACATTACATGACTTACCAGTGTAGAAAAGCACTATGGATGTTATAGTATTGATTTTAGTTATTGTTGACAAGTTGCACTGTCAAAATAACTTCTACATCTAATCTCCGTGCTTCCATACTTAAATTATGAGGTGGTATCACCAATGTACATACAGCATGGAGAAGCCACAGGGAGAATTAGTGTGAAATTCCCATGACTCGTGAAGGGAAATTTTAAATTACTCCTTTGCTAGAGTGTAAAAGACTCAAATGTATAACTCATACCATTTTCTTTCCTGCTTGAGCTGCTGGGTTGCCTCATTCTGCTAATTGTTAATATCTAAAGCTATGCAGCACAGTAACATAATGGCATGATAATCCTAGGAAAAGGGGCATCTAGTCAGAGTATATTAGGTAATATTAAGCCACTATAAAGAGGTTAATTGGTGCCAGGTACTATAATTAATGCTTTAGGCTACACTGAAGATGAAAGGGGAGTTAGAGATAATGCAACCAATAGCAAGGAACAAAGTAAAAAATGGGGTTTACAAGAAAAGGAATGACAATTGAAATAATAAGGTATAAAAAATATATATTCAACTATTGTGGAATAAACTTATCAGACTGTTTAAAGTGCACTTGAAAATAGTTCCTAATATGTGACTTATTTCTAAAGTCCTCATAGTCAGCTATCGCCTCTAATAGTTCAAAATTATATAAAATATATGCTATGTCGCCCTAACCAGTTTGACTCAGTGGATGGAGCGTTGGCCTGCGGACTCAAGGGTCCCAGGTTCGATTCTGGTTTGATTCTGTACCTTGGTTTCAGGCACATACCCAGTGGGAGGTGTGCAGGAGGCAGCTGCTCGATGTTTCTCCCTCATCAATGTTTCTAACTCTCTATCCCTCTCCCTTTCTCTCTGTAAAAAATTAATAAAATATATTTAAAAAATAAAATAAAATATATGCTATTATTTTTATTGTTATTTCACTGGTTGTGAATATATTCGCTGCTCCCCTAAACTAAAATGCAAATTCGAATAAACAGCTTAAGCAGTATGCTCCTTTGGTATTAATTTGCTAACCCTGCAATCATTTAAACATATTTGCTGAGACAGTCTATATTGACAGTTAAGTTCTTGCCCTTGGGAGCCAGAATGCCTCTGGTCAAATCAGGGCTTCACCACCAGTGGAGATGAGTATATACCTCCCCTCTCTGTGCCTCAGTTTCCTCACAGGAGACATGGGGATAAATAATAATGCAAACCACATAAGGTTGCTGTGGGGATTAAATGAGTTCATATACACACCCTGCTTAGAACAGTGCCTCAGAGAGTAAGGGCTATAGTCATATAACAACGAGGAGAACACTGCAGTGCCTGTTCTCAGGGAGCTTGTAGCCAAGAGGGGAAAGAGCCCCTTAGGCCTCTGCTTAGAACTCAACTAGGACACTCAAAAATATTTGGTGCATAACATTTCATTAGCCCTATGATGATAAGTAACCAGGAGTGTATACCTGCTTTTAAACAGAAGGGAAAAGTAAGGGAACTGCTTTAAGATACATTTTTAAAAGTAAGAGAAAACACAGTTCTTCTCATGGCAGGTGTGGCATTTATTCCAAAGCTACTAGCAAACTGTGGTACAAGGCTGAGCCACAGCCTCCCTTACAGACTGGCCTGTAAGGAGCTGCTTGTATGATCACAGACCAATTCCTTAGCTCACCTGGGTCTGCTTTCCTAACTTCTAAAATGAAGAAGCAGAATAAAATGATCTCTAAGGCTCTTGTACATATATAATGTTACACGAATAAATTTGGTGAATTTATCTGGAGGAGTGAAGGTCTCAAGATAGGCTGTTAAGGGTCAAAAAAGGCATCAGAACATAAGGATAGTAGAAAAATAGAGGACTGAATTCATACTGAAAGGGTATGAATTTATAGTTGAAGAAAATGAGTACCTTAAGTAAGTTTGAGGCTGTGACGATTTCGTTACTGGACTATCAAGGTATTCCACCAACATACACGTTACATATTTGTTATCTAAGTGGTTTCTTACAGCGCATATCATTAAACAAAAAGGAAGTAAATAACAGATGGCTTGCTCCTTATAATATGCATCAATCATGTACCAAATACAGTTCTGAATAATTCAGTGTTAGGATAAAGTAATACTCATTTAGAAAGGTAAGAATATTTTTTACTTACATGCATTAAAGAGTATGGATAAGAAAAAAAACACTCTAAATTAAAAAAATAGATGAAAAAATAATTTCTAGTCCTTAAAATGAGAACTCCCATTATAAAGGGAAGCATTTTTTTACATGATAAAAAAATTTTAAATTATATTCAGTCCTAATTCTACATGCATGTTAAGAAGCAAAGGACTCAATGTTTCCTTCAAACAATGAGCAACTTATACTACATTTGACACTAGGTTGTGTAGGACCAACTTGTGAAACATTATCTACAGAGATAGCATGCCAAACAATATTCAATATATTTTTGAAATAAACAAGGGAAGTGATTTTGAATAATTAAAATGCAGAGTAATTAGCATACATATACAATTGAATGATGCTACTTCAGCTGTTGCATTGTATAACAAGGAAGAGACCCTGAAATATTGTTCAATGAATGGCTCTGGGGGAAAAATAGTAACAAAATAAATATTTTAGTAAAATTTAACAAACATGAAAAAAGGCCTTCTGGAGTTTAAAATTCTCATTCCAAACCTCTATATTAGATATAATAAAGCCTATACTAGCTCTTTTAATAATATACACACTGCATGTATTTTTCTTGATCAGTATTTCACACAGTTTATCATACCTGAGGATAGCTGTCAGTCCTGGGCAAAACTGATATATCATAGGTGGCAGCAAAATGGCTTTTAGCTTGTTGTATTTGGCCATAACGTTCTCTTTTCCTCCACTTGGCCCTTCGATTTTGAAACCAAACCTAATTTTTCAAAGAAGTAGAATTTTAGCTAAAGAATACTTGATAATATAAATGTGATGTTAAAATAATTCAAATCAGAAAGGTAAATCAGGTCAATATAATTACTAATAAAAGAAATTTTTATCAGAAAAAATCCACAAATTTTACTTTCTATTTTACCTTTAGATAAGTGGTATAACCATGAGGCACTATAAATTAACATAAAAAGACAAAATACTTTAAAAACATTTATTTAATATGTTTGAGCCTCTGTTTTTTCAGTTATGGAAAATAAAAAGTATTTAGAGTATATGATCCTGAAGACTCCTTATATCTCCAAACTATCATAGATAATCCTCCTCTCAGAGAATGCTGCAAGTTTGAGAGATGTTCATGACTTTATAATTGGGGATTATGCACATGACATTAACCCAGCCAATTTATAACCAAATGAATATCTGGGTCTATCAAAACAATTATCTTTAAAGCATTTCATAAAGTGAAGACTTTTGATTATACCCATACTTACATACTCTTAGAAAAAAATTTAAATATAAAGACTTCATCTAAAACTAGATGGCATCAGCAGAAATATCATGATTATATAGAAACATAAAATATTAAGATTAGATATAATACTGAGCATGATAGAGACAAAAGGTAAAATGGAATCATCTGAAGTACAATTATGGTTTTGAAATAAACAAATGTGTTTATTACATCATACCACTTATAACATTTATCTTCTCTTATAAAAAATATTCAGCCATCATCAAAATTATTCTCCAATGTAAATGACTTACAGATAATAAATAATAAAAGAAATAGAGCAGATATAACCAAGTGTGAAGGAAGTCTATGAGTTAGTGGGACCTCTACAGGGTCACTACACTCTCATACTAACAATATTTATTGCAACAACCATTTTCCACAGAGGGTTAAATATTCACTAATTCATACTTATCACTCTCCAGAATTTTCATTTTAATATTTTCATGTATTAAAGGGAGATATAGAAAAGCATCTTCAATATGTATAAATTGATATTTTTGAGTAGACATGACACAAGCAGCTTCCAGGAACTCTTTAGTCTTTACACAAGTATGTTCAGAATATAAAATATTTAGGAAAGAAGCTGGAAATCAAATATAAAAATGCAAATTGTTAAAAAGCCTTTTATTAAAATTACTCGAAAGCTTTATTCTTTTGCAAATTCAATTATAATCACACTTATGGAAACATTTGAACACTCAGTTTAATATGTAAACATATATCGCAGATTTAAGATGGCACTTTGGAAGAGTTTGCAGCAATTAAAACAAGGCAAAGGGAGTTACCTGTTCAGTGTGGTTTCTTACAACACTGCTGGCCAATGTGTGTTACCCACTATGCCCAGACTCAAGACAACATCAACAACCAAACCAAACAAAATGTAATGCCTTGCTGTCTCCACAGATAGGCACCAAGAGCATACTAAGGGAATTCAGTAGTAAGGTGTGCTTTTTTGTGTGTGTTTTTCACTAAGAAAAGACCTTGACAATCTCCTTAAAATGGATGCCAATAACCACTCTGATGTGAAAAGCAGGAAAGAAAACAACCTGAGTAAATTAGGTTCAGGCTGGCTCTCTGTGCATGTTCTCAGACAAAAAAATGAATCAGGACTTGATGAAATGTTAAGGGGGAAATATGCATTGTACACAGCTGACCCCTCTGTATGCAAACACGTTTTTCTATGCTTACAAGTATAACTAATTTAAATATGTGGGTACCAGGAAAAAGGAACACATGCGGGCTCCTGTTAACACTTGACAATTCTAAAACTTTTCGTTAGCATCAACTTTCTATATACCTACTTCCTGAACTAAGATAAAGTAACCATTTGCTTCCACAACTACAGAAAAAAACCTGCTGCTTGTTACCCCTGCACCACCAGATGTTGTGTTTAATGATGTAAAGGCCTTAACGATGGCTTAATCTTCAGAATAAATACTATTACTCCACTAAGCACAAAAGTTTTCACTCATTCATTTATTCTGTCGTTTATGGGAACTGCAGAATTCAATAGTTTCCTATTTAGAGTAATAAAAGCATGCCAAGGAAAAAGGTCATTCTCCCAAATGATTGTTATTTGGAACCTAATAAAATGTAGTGCAAGAATATCAACTCTAATAAAAATAAAACATGCCTAAGAGTATAAAATTTTATCCAGTATAATTTTTCCTTTTCAAATGATTACAAATATAGTATATTAAATCATCCAATTTGATCATTTGAATACAACTTATAATTTACTACATATTTTTAAATTACTGTATGATCATTATTTCTATTGCCTCTGCAAAAACTATATAAGTTATCTATATTTAAAATATTGAATGGAATGACATCACTGGCAACTACTAAGGTGATAAAATTGAAAATGAGTTATATGATCTTTCTTTAATTATGTATAATAAAAATAGAGTTGCTTTACATAACAATTGGGAATTTATGAGATTGTTTCTTTTTTTCTTTGTCTTATTATCACCTTAACTTCAATAAAATTATATATTTATAGGCCATTATACAAATAACTTGTCAATACCTGGTGTATAACCTTAAAACAAAACTCAATAGCTGATAAAATAGAAAAACAAAATAAAACACATGCATTAATAAGTGAATAACTATGGTTCTATCTTTTGCCTTTTAAAATTAATTTTTGAAATCAGAGGTATGTTAAGATATTCAGTTCTTTAAATAATCGATGGTTTTATGCCTATATAACTCAAGTATTCTTTTTTATGTTTTTATGTAAGTTGTTACATTCTTTGCAAGTAAAAAGAAATTTTAGCAGACCTACATACATAACATTGTTCTACATCTTTCAATAGTTCCTTTGCGGCAAATGCAACTATTGAATTATTCTAACACTACCTACCTACACCCACCAGCACCCACCCAAGGCCATCATATGGCTCCTACCTGGACCCTGGCCTCAGTGAGCTCTGTCCTCAGAGCAAGTTGTTCTCTGACGTACACATCTGGGTAATGAGTTTTCTGAAAGACCTTCTCCAGCTCCTCCAGCTGCAAGCTGGTGAAGGTGGTTCGGTGTCTCCGCTTCTTACTGCTGGATACGTTGCTGTCACATTTATCCCCAAGTTCATCCAGTTCTCCCTTCTCTGGCATCCCTTTCACGGGAGACATCCGGAGACTGTTACAGTTGTCCATAGCTCTATTTAGTTCAGTGTGAAGTGGCTGTCCTTCTACTTTAGTGATCCCATAGTTCACTGTAACCAGGGGAAAACAACAGTTCTCAACACTGTGAAGCATTTAGATGAAGGACTTACATTGCAATTTAGAGCATCAGGAAAATGGTCTGCTAATGATTTATTGTGCCCGTACTAATTCAATCATCACATTAGGTACAAGTATTAATCCACTTTGGGCAGGTTTAAAGCCATTTTAAAATGTGTACATGGAACTCATATAATTTGCCCAAATTCATCGTTCTACAGGACTAATGCAATGTTTATGCACATAATTTATAATCAAATTAAGGCAGTCAAATTAAAAGTGCTCCAGATTTTAAAAAGCCTAAGTGAGCATAATTTTTGAAAACTGAATCAAATTTAATATAAGTCATATATTTATTCACAGCAGACAGAATTAAAATTAAGCTACTTACATGGCCCAAGAAAGATATTTCAAATTTAAATATCTGTAAACCAAAATCCAAACTCTTTCCAAAAGTTATCTTCCTCCTCCACACAAAAGCTATAGATTTCCCACATGGTGTTGTTTCTACTATATTTTGAATATTTCAACTGTATATTCATGTCTGCACTTTAATTTTTTTTCAAAAAGTGATCTAAATTTTAAAAATGATTTTATATTAGTTTCTGAAAGTGTTTACCATAGAAAACTGAAGTAGACTTCTTCAGCTTATAAATTTGTTTACAGTTCTTGCTAAATATGCCATATTTATTCTTAACTCATAAAATATGTTTTAAGGTAGAAAGCTTTATTTTTACCTCTAATAAAGCATAGCAATTAAACCATCTATTAAAAGATTACAAAGAATTACAGCTGGCATTTTGTTTAGGGATGTTTTAATTTCAGTGATTTCCTCCAGATTTGGTTGCATGCTTGGGGTATGATATAAAACAAAAAAATGTATCATGTGGTGCCACACACACACACAAATGCAATTAATGCACATAATAAAATGGGAGGCATTTTTTGAAAAGTAAAGTCAACCCAGCCAGAACAATAATTTCCAATGAACTGTCATAATTTTTTTTGCTTTTGTCTGTATTGAAATGATCTTTATAACTGCTTTAATCATTTTACCAATTTATTGAACTTGAATGCCTATATAATTGAAATGCCAAATAACTTTTGTGCAAAAGAAGATGTGATGTAAAACTAAATATAAAGAAGAGCCATGACTGATGAACAATTCGGTTTTGTCTCTGTGGACAGAGTTAAATGGGGAACTGCGGTAATTAGCGATAGGGGGAGGGGAAGCAGTCCTGTAACTAAGGGCATCTCAGGAGAAAGACTGAACTTTCCTAAAGGGAGCGGACTGCTGCCTATGTACACCTTCCTTCTTTCACAGTAAAACTAGTCCTAGGAGTGTGATGTTCATTTAAAAGTCGATAAAGCATCAAAAATCACCTATTTCTCTTCTTGTTGTGGATTCCCGACAATTTAAAATATTATGATTGAGTTCTATCCAGCAGTCAGCACAGGGCATTACAGAACCATTTAAGAACAAAATCCTGTCCATTCTTACGTAGATACCTAAGAATTCCAAACATCTAAAGATACTGCAGTCTGAAAATACATCCAGAAAGCCAAACATTTAGTGTATTAAAAATAAAAATGAATTGATGTGTCTTTCTAAATAAATGACCGAAACGATTAACTGATTTTCTCTATCGCTTCCGCCTTTATTTTTGGTTTAACGTTGCAAGTCAAAAGAAACTTGCAACATTGAATAAAGTAGGAACTGTGTACAAAGTATTTAGAAAAGGAGCTACTATGAGCCAGTGCTTGCCAGATCTTCAACCTCCATTAAAACAGGGGGCAGGAGGCTTGTTGTAAATATTTCACACTTAATTCGTTTGTTATTTTAAAGCAACCCGCTCCTTACAGCTTAACTGTGGAATATATACAATGATAAGGAAAAGTCCTCTTGGAATTGTAAACTTGATTGAGCTGTCGCGCTCTGAGAAAAAATAGGTTTGTATTGGGTTACAAGATAGAAAGATGGTTTGTTTTGATAACATTTTGACTTTGAGAGACTTGGCCATTCAAAGTTGAAGATTTCACCCAGAAGCATTCCGAAAGCTTCTGCGGTGACTTTTAACGTGGAGTCAGAAAACTGCACCGTGCACAATTCCGGAGTGAGTGATTATACTGGGGTCCTTTGCCCGAAGCTATTTAAAGTGACTGTTCTTCAAAAATTTGGGTTGTATTGCAAACCCAAAGAAGCAGAAATTACAAATTCACACAAGCTAATCTAGCAACTCTCCAGCTTCGCACAGTAAGATATCGCTACGTCTTGGGGGGAAATTTAAAAAAAAAAAAAAGGTTTTTCATCTAAAGGAGTTCAGAGTGTTCTCATTCGTGACGACAGTGACATCCTCTAACGAGCTGTGATGGATTTCAGCTCCCGCTGCCGGGCGGCGCGGCGGGCTAGCAGAGAAAGCGCGCTGTCTTGACTCAATTACGCTTTATTTACCGCCTATCGGTTTACGCCTGGACCTGGGTACAGAGAATCGGGACCCGCGGGGGACAACAGTGCGCAGCCCAAGGGGAGCCGCGGAGGCACGGCGGTGCCCACTCCTCCCGCTGCCCTCCCAAGTCGCCGGCAGCTCAACACCGTTTCCCGATACCCGCAGCGTTGCCCTGCCTCCCTCCGCCCTCCCGCTTCCCTTCCCTTCCTCCTTCACTGTCCCGATGGGTCCCCGGAACTTCGGATTTGCACACGGGCTACCGCGACGGGAGCTGGGGCTGGGGCTGGGGCCGCCGACTCACCGCTGCCGTCCTGACAGGGCGAGGTCCTCTCCAGGCGCACGTGATGCTCGGCGCGGGGGCCCGAAGGCCTGCACGCATTTGCCCGCCGCGCCTTTGCTGTAAAAGGACTCATTGTCCAGCGTCTCCATAACGTGCTCCAACGCGCCTCCCGCGCCCATGTAAAAGTCACTGTTTTTTACTCTGCGGGCTCCTTGAGGGGAAAACTTTCTCGCTCAGAAACTCCATAATCCCGGTAGCTGTCTCGGGGGCTCCAGGGGGCGCGAAGTCTGGGGAGCGCTGGGGGGAGGGAAAGGGGCGGGCGGGAGGAGGGGAGGGGCCGCGAGGAGGGAAAGGGGAAGCGAGCGCTGCGGCGCCGGGAGCTGCCCCGCTCCCAGCCCTTTAATGCGTCCCGGCTGGAAAGGGGGCACCCGAAGTTGCTTTTATATCTTGAAACTCAGCTGGGCTCCTCGGGCAACCTCCCAGTTCTAATGAATATGAAAATAGGCCAGCGACTAACTCCACCCCGGGTCCCCCTCCGCCCCCACCCTCTCCCCACCTTCCCCCACTTCCCCGGGCAGGGCGCGTCCGGGCCGAGGTTAGACAGGCAGCTCCATTTCAGACACATGCCAGGAGGGACGAGGCCCCGACACCCAGAAACACTGTCGCAGCGACTGGCATTTCGGAAGAGCTGGGTGAGATCGCAAAGCACTTAACCCTCCACTCCCCGCTCGCTGCGCGCTCCCGGTCCGCCCGCCCCCGGCCCTACCCCGCCCCCACGCCGGCCACTCACGACCAGAAAGATTTAGAGGCGTCTGAAGAACTTGAAAGGAAGTGTTGCTCTACGGGGCTTTTATTTCATCCGTAAATCGTTTGTGTGGAAGATCCACATTAATCCGAAGCCCGAGAAGCCAGATACCTGGGCAGCGATGACCTGGGGTGGCGGAGGTAGGGGGCCCGCTTCTGCTCCCAACCCGGCGCTCGCGGCGCTGCCGAGCCCGCGGCCCGTCCGGAGCCAGCGGCGAGTGGCCCCGGAGGCTGGTGGCGCTGGGTGGGAGCGGGCAGCCCAGCCAGAGGCCTGGGAACCGTTACACCAATACCATCCTATTCTCCCCTTCCCTCCCCAGCCATCCCCGCGGTCCACGATTTTATCCTGAGATCCAGATTATTTTAAGAAAACTCCGTAGGAAAAGTGCCTCCGAGGGATTCTTGGTGTAGGCCAGAGGGGTGCTCATTACACAAAGGGATCTGTGAACGAGGACGGCCTTCAGCCTTGTTTTTTAAACACTATTCTTTTTTTTTCCTTTTCTTTTAAAGAAATGCGGTGCAATGACTTTGAAAAGCGCGTGCAGGGAGCGCGGGGCGCGCGGAGCTGGATGCGGGAGAGGCGGCGACCGGGGCGCGCACAGGGCCTGGACCGCCCGAGGGTGGAAGGCCGGCCCGGCACCCGCCGCTCCCCGAGGGCGGGGTAGCGCTGCGGGATGGAGAGGCCCCTCGTGACTTTGGGACAGACTCGGGTGTCCGAGCAGCCCGCGGCCCCCGAGGGGAACGCGTGCAGGGCCTTGGGCACGAGAAGGCAGCCATTGGCGACAGGTCTCTAAAACTAGCAAATTTGGTAAAAAGCTCCCACCCGTTGGAGACTGAGGCTTGCGCCTGGCCAGGGACGCCTCTGCTCCGGGCTTTCCCGCACAGGCCCCGCAGCGCCCGTCGCGTGTCCCCGGGCCAATCTGGCACGTCGGGCAGCCCTGCCCCGACTCTGGGAGCGGCGAGGCCAAGCCCCACGCTGGCGGGCATCCGGACGTCCGCACGCGTTCGGAAATGCCCACCCTCTTCGGGGTCTTGGCTGACCCAAGCCTCGCTGGCAGGCCCTCTTGGAGGCCAGGACAGGCCACAGCCAGGAAGGAACCACCATGGAGATCACGGAGCGCTGCGCACCTCGGAGCGGCTCCCGGCACTGCCCCAGACGCCAGGCCGGGCCGAAACACCCAGGTCCGGTCTGATGGCGGCCCAGCGGCGGCCCCAAGCAGCAGCCTCGCTCCCCCAGTCGCTTCTCCCGAGCAGGGGCACTCGCTCAGTTCACGCTCCGCGCGCTCGGAGTGGACTTGGGCGCGCAGTCAGGTTCCGGGGAGTTGACACGATTCCTGTAATGATGTAGCTTTTGCTGTATTATTATTGTTACTGTCTCCTGCAGCCAGCACCCAGCAGGGCCACAGAAAAGCTTTCAGGGACTTTGATCCAGGAGAGAGCCAGACTGCATCAAGGCTCGGGAAATCCAAGCCTGACATCCTGGGCTGGGCACCCCATAAAAGCCCAGGAAAGGCTGGGGCCCCCGGCTGTGCGTAAGGAGGAGCGGCCATGCCCTCCCTGGACATTTCCTAGCGGGTTCCTGGGCCGCCCCTGTGGGAAAGCTGAGTGTAGAGTTATCCACTCACTCCTGTGTGGGTTGGTGCTTTTTCATGCTCCATCCCCCTCTGTACTTTCAGATATACAGAAAGTCTGAGTTTCTCTAATAAACACGGGGGTATAAGAGAAATGACCGTTTAGTAGTGTGTTTTTTCCCCCCTAAAAATTCACAGCAGCAGGAACGCCTTGCAGACTGGAGGACATATACAAACAACTCCTAGCTATAAACTTAGTTATGTCGTAGAGCCATGTCGGCTTGTTTATAAATATGCGTCTTAAGAGCCCTAAGTTCCCTGAGAAACATTCGGTGTCTTTTAAATGAAAGGCATATGATGTGAGCTCTAGTATATGTACACCAATACAAGTTCAGCTCCTAGGAAGGTACAGGGAAGCCACGGGGGACCACTGCCCGGCAAGTCCTTCCCACCCTTCCCTCGGACCCACGTGAGATGGTGGTGGTCGGAGGGATGGGACCAAGTGTCACCAACCCCACTTAACATCCCTGGAAACTCCTGGAAATGCAAGTCTCTCACAGGGAATCCTGTGTGTTCTGGAACATGTAACCACATGTGCCTATTACAGAAGGAACAGCTAATGGCAAACTCCCATAAGGAATGCTTAATCTGCAGTTTTTGGCAAGAAACTGGGTTTCTGTTTGCCAAGAGCTTCATTAAATAGATTTTGAGAGGTTGAGAGGGAGTTTATGGGAATGGCACAGCTCTAGCCAATGGAGTATTGGAGTATTAAAAATAAATGTAAAATAATATTAATTGAAACGATCATAGTTGATTTCCAGAGGTCACGAGGAGAGAGCAGAAGTCAGATGGGAGGCTGTCTCGTCTTCTCTGAGACATACGAGTGCCAACTGGCACTTGGAGAATAGCCTTCTCGGAAAATGACCATATCCCTTTGACCAGCACTTGCAGCTACCCTATCCAGACCTGCATGGCTCACTCCTCTGTAGGTTTTTAAAACCTGTTCCTAACCTTCATTCCCTATCTTAACCCTCCCCAGTTCCAAACAGTTGCCCATGGCCAGGGCCCCAGGGGCCAGTGTTCTGTGGAGCCATCAGCTGGATAGTGAGACCCAGTTATTAAGTGAGGTTCTGATTGGGATTTTGTCTTAGCAGGCCCAGCCCATCACCCTCAGGCCACCACTCCCATCTGTGCTCCAGCTTTCTATCTCACCTCTGAGAGTATCAACAGTTCATATCTTTCCACAGGAGAGCCTGGGTTCTAATCCCAGGATTCTGCTTCCCATCCTTCATGTCAATCAATTAATCTGCTAGGCATAACGCGACTCTCCTTTGCTATTTATACACGGGCAACACTAGTAGGAGGTGATGGGTGAGAGTGGGAGTAGGAGGGAGACAGAGTTGGGGGAGGCATCAGTTTCTTTTGAAGTCTAACAAAATATTGGACATCCTAGGATTCCAGCACTGGCAGACCTCGGGGTGCTGTGTAACCACTGATGCTTCCTCGAATCGCCTTGATGGGAGTGAAGCGCAGTGAAGGAATGTGCATAGTCCAGGAAGCAAAAGACTGAGGGTTAACAAAACATATTGCAGGTTCGCATCTCAGCCTCTTTGATATACGGTTTTCTCTTCATTCCTCTGGCATCATTGGATGCCAACACAGTAGAAAGGCTATTCTGTGAAGTGGCTGGTGTTCTGACTTGAAGTTATATCTAACATTCCCCGCAGACAGTTTGTGGCTGTTGCTGTTGTTATTAGGTGCCAACTCCCCAAACACAGAGATTTGGGGTATTTTAATAAAGTTGTCTTTATTTAGTTCCCTTTAGAGTCTAGAACTAAAGCAATTGAATAAGTTAAACTAGTTGAAAAGTCCTCTGAAATGACTAGTGACCCCTGCCACCATGTACACATAAAGGTAAATTCAGATAAGTCAAGTTCAGATAAGAGATTGCCTGTCTGTCGGCTAAATTATTACACTTTGAAAAAAAAATATCTCAAGCTCTAAAAGCTGTTTTTAATGCCCTCCTCCCCCATGAGAATATATTTTGGGAAATGAAAAATATTTGGAGTTCATACATCAAAGCAGCAGTTGAAGCACTGTGTGGACCACTCTAGCTCCTTTCTTTCTCAATTTATTAAAAGAAACGTCACAGTTATATAGTAATAGTGGGAATGTCAAGATAGGATTGCAAGAATTTTAATCTTAGCACTTTATTTTGTGGGCGAGTTTGAGACATATTAGTAAGTGACGCTGGGAAAAATGCGTGCTGAATCCGACGAACTATGCCAAATGTAGAAAGCAAGGGTTTGGAGAAGGGCAGGGAAGCTGGGTGGAGGGAAAACTCTCATGAAAAAGCACTAAAATAATTGAATGTCATGTATGTTGGCAAGAAGCCAGGCGGCCTCATGTTTGTGTGTGCTCCACTGCTGTGTTTTTCCCTGGCTTCATCTTCAGCTTCTCACAACTCTGCGGACAGAGGAGATAAAGAAACATTTTGCATCAAAGCAGTTCAAGAGCTTTGCATCAAGATGAAAATAAATATATGCATACACAAAGAAGTATTTAAGCTTTTCTGTAAAATATATGTCCCAGTCCAACATTATCTACTCCAGAAAACACACCCACAGACTACTATATAACTTTGTCACGTCTTTGAAGCCTCTAAATTTTAACTTAAAAAACCAATAACTGAATTTCAATCAATCCCATCAGGCTTTCAAGTGTACTGTTACAACGTTCTCAAATATAATGGATACAATTTATCTGTGACTTAAATAATAATATTGAGTGTTTTGGCAATTCAAGAAGTCACAGGATTTTTCAAAAGCTATACTTGGTTTTGAAATTCAATTTGTTTCAATAATAGTTTTCACATAGTTGACCTTTTCTTAAAGAAACAGATTTGACTATCTAAAGGATTCAATTGAAATGTAAAAATATAATAAGATTATTTCCCCCACATGCAAATATTTTGACTTTCTAATGTCATTGTTGACACTTACTATAGATATTACTTACATTTATTATAGAAGTGCATTTTACTACAAATGTTAAAAATCATAATGCAATAATTCTAATCACCTTTATTTTTTGCTCTATAAAAAACATTAAAGTTAGATTTCTTCTATGATACATACCTTTAAAATATGAATAATAAGCTAGCCAGAGGTTCTCAACTTGTGGGTCAGACCCCTTTGGCGGTCTAACGACCCTTTCACAAGACCATCCTGCATATCAGATATTTACATTACGATTCATAACAGTAGCAACATTACAGTTATGAAGTAGCAACGAAAATAATTTTATGGTTGGGTCACAACATGAGGAACTGTATTTAAAGGGCCAGGAGGTTGAGAACCACTGATATTAAATTTTAAAAATACAGATTTTACCAGAAATTAATCATCTTTTACCTATGACACATCTTCCGCTATCTTATTTGAGATATCAATTGGTAAAAGTTCTATCTAAAATATTTTAGATACACTTTCCTGCTGATTCACTAGATATGTCTGAAAGACAGCTTCTTTCCAAAACAGTGTCATCCATACACATTCACACATTGATTTTTTTTTTACCTTTCCTTAAAGCATATTGCAATATAGATAGAGGCAAAATAACAACGTGTGTTTCTCCTTTGGACTGGGCTTATACAATGTAAGTATACCGTCCATGGTCATTAAGCAAACCTGGTCAAGGCCCGGCCAATAGACATAATCAAGGCGGGTCCAAACAGAGAGAATGAGATTGTCCTCTGGGTAGACCCCCACCTACGGTGCCCCACCCTCGCCCACCGACACCCTTCACCTCTGGAGGGAGGACTGGGTTGGGGCTCCTGGTCGGTGAGCTCAGAAGGCACCTTTTGTGAGTAGCTGAAAACCCTGAGCTATCCAGCTTACCCTCTTTGCGGCGGTGCTTCGTGAATTCAACAGAAAGAAGAAAAACGCAAACACCTGTATCGCTCCAGGATTATTCAGGGGGAAAGAGAGGGGAGGGAGCGCCAAATCCTTTACTGGAAAAAGTATTAAAGAACTTTAGAGAAGGATGAAGATTCCTGTTCACTCACTTCCCTCTCCCCATCTGTGCAGCCCGCCCCCAGCGTTATGGATTCCTGATGGGATTTTGATGAGTTTTAATTTGCAAAGTGTCTTCAGCAGGGATTCCGAACAAAAAGCTCTCTGTGCCGGTAGAAGAGTGAGCTGGTAGTGCCCTCTTGAAGTCGACAGTTTCCGCTGGTGGACGCGCCCGGCGGTTGGGATCGGTCCCCGTAGCTGCGCCTTGAACCGGTCCGCGGCGGCTCAGCCTCACGCCGCGCCGTCGCGGGGAACCCTGTGCGAAGGCCGTGAGCAGAGCAGGTTTCCGGGGGCAGGCGAGGCGGGAGGGGCCCCCGGCACGGCCGCCAGCCCGGGCGCACCGCGGCGAGGGACCGCCCGTCCCGGGAGCCGCAGGGCACCGCCCTGGGGGGCCTCTGGGGTGAGGGCTGAGTCTCCAAAGGCCGCTGGATTGAACCTCGAGGCCGTGGGCGAAGCCGCCTCGGACCCGGGACCACGCTGTGGTTAAGGGCGCACAGGAGGAGTCGTCTCTGTTCTGAGCAGAGAGGGAAGCTTGCCTCTCCTGTCAACTCAAAAGATCCCCCAGGACAGAGAGAAGTCAGTGCTTAACCCACTTGCTGCTAAGGTTTCGCGGGTAGTGCTTTCCCTCCTTTCAAGTCTAACTCTTGGAAAGCAACGTCTTTTAAGCTTTCTATCCAAATATTGATATTGGCAAATAGATCACCCAACCGCCCCCTGGTAAGGACACTGCCCTTTTTGTTGTACAAGTCGGCAAACAGAATTCATCCATACTGCAAATTGCTGCAGATTTGGGGGACGAAGCAGAAGAGTTGTAACTCTCTTTGACAGTAGCGTGTGTGTGTGTGTGTGTGTGTGTGTGTGTGTGTGTGTGTGTGTGTGTGGCCAGCGCACGCCTCGCCCTGACCTGTCTTCAGGAGCGAAGGAGCCTCGCTCTCCCGTTGGGAAAAGGCGGGCATAGGGAAAGCTTCTTCACCTTTTCTGAGCGTGTGTCTTCCTTTTTATTGAACAAAACTGAGCGCACTATCTCTAGCAGGGTGGCCCCGCCACACCATGAACGTGCCGATTATTAAGTTCAAATAGAACAAGCCATTGAAGTATTTACTGCTAGTTTATCAAAAACTTCAGCAAGTATTTTTTCAAGTTATCAGAAAGACAGAGAAATTTGGCTTTAAGTAGTTCATTTATATTAGATTATTTGTGAGATTGCCATCACTTACACAATATCAAAACATTATAATAAACTCAGTTCTTAAAGAGAATTTTCAGTATAAAAGGAACGTGTTTGGGGGAAAATCTCTTAAATGCAGTTACTTATAGGAAATCCTAACATTTCCAATAAAGTTTATTTCTGATTAATGTTAATGAAATGGTGTCTTTTACACCATTTGATTCACCTGTGTTGGGGAGTGGGGTTTACAGTCATTCTTTTGCTACATAAAGAATTGTTCAATAATTAAATTGAATTAAGCAACATTGAAGTAACTGATTATTCTCTTTTGTGTAAGAATGCCTTTTAATCATGTCTTCTTTCTAATGTTAATACAACTTGGAATACTGACTTAGACTTTAAAAAGAAATATAAGCCTTGGCAAAATGAACAAAGAAAAGAAACTTTGTTAATGTAATTTTCATTTATGCAATAAAACAGGTCTATGGGCAATCTCATTTGAGCCATATAAGCATCTTTGGGCATCTCTAACTGCTGGATCACAGCTGTTATGCTGTTTGGTATTAACCCTAACAATTTTTAAAATATTTTTGTGACTTGGGAGACTGGGTTCCTAATTCCAGCTCTTATTATTCACACATCAACCTGTATAACCTAAAACAAATACAGTTCTCTATTAAGATCTTAACATCTCTTCCTAAAATATTCTCATTATAAGCAATGTATTGACAAAAGACTATACTGAGGCAAACTGTATAGGGCATAAGGACTTCCAAACAACTTCGTTAGCTCCAGAGATGAACACTGGGGAATCCTGTAAATCATTAAACAAATTTCCTTCAAGTACTATCCATTAAAGGTGGGCCTTAATTCTATAATTCTCAAATATGATCCTGTAGTTACATGGTTTTACAAAGTATGCATTCTTACTTATAAAGCTAAAAGAGAAAAAATGAGAGGCAAATATTTTTGGAGACGGTGGAATGATGGAATTAAATCAATGGAGACAAACAAAGTCACAAATTAAGTTAAAAAATAAATATAGGAGAGGGAAAACAAAGCTTATAAAGGTCCATACATTAAAGATCTGAGGATATTTTGAATCTACAGCATGACTTAGTTGCTAAAGTAGCTAAAACAAAATTAACTTACATTACATTAACAAAAGTGAAGCAGTCACGCATCAAGACAGATCAGATCCTCACTACACACTGTATTATAACAGAAATCAAGGGAACTGAGAAGTGCTCAGAGAAACTGATAACTTTGAGCTTTGCTAGTGAACAGTGGGTGAGTCAAAGGGGATTTGGAAACCATGTCATGCTATGAATGGTTAAAAGAATAGTGATTTTTAGCTAAGAAGAGATCTGCAAAGGAGTTATTAAACCTACGCAATTTAGCCCTAGTGGTGGAAATAGGTGGATTGGCTCAAGGTAAAATACAGTTGTTGTTGTTGTTGTTTTAATGTAAAAAGCAAGCTTTCTAACAACGAACGTGCTCTATGACTAAAGTGGGCTTTTTCAAAGCTGCACTGTACCAGACAAGAGGTGTTGCAGATGTGAATGTGCTGTGCAAGTCTCTTCCAAACCAAAGCCAGCGAATGATGCCCTTCATGCTCACAACAGCATCACATCTCTGAAGTTTCGTTACCACACAAAAACTGCTGCACTATTAATTTCCAAGTTAGAATTAGTTTTCTCTAAGGAGAAAAAATAAATTTTTATCATATTTTGCCTCAATAATGATACCTGAAATTAAAGACTACACTTAGAGAGCAAGTTTTCTGTCTAGTAACCACAGCATCATTCTGATCTGCCTATATTTTTATGATCTAGATAACCCTTTTGATTACCTATGAATGGCAAGTTTGGTTAACTGGTTCACAACTTTTGTGAAAATGTATATGTATGCACATCTATTTCATCTATAACATAAAAAGTGTAATAAAGTACAAATTAGATTCAGCCTCACAGGATTTGAATCCAACTCTCCCACCTGCTGGCTGTGTGATGCTGAGAAAGGTACCTGACTATCTTCTGTAAAATGGGGCTCTGAATAGTGTCTATGTCAAAGGGTGGGAGTAAATATAAAGAGAGTCCATGTATCTAAAGCACTCAGGGGCAGTGCCTGGCCATACTATAAGCACTGTTTGTTTACTGTAATCATGATTTTTAAAATTCAGAATGGGGAAGCATTTAATAAAGATTATGGGCATAGTAAAAATAAACTAATAGTATTATGAAACAGAAATTGACTTAGAAATAAAAAATTCAGCCCTGGCTGGTACAGCTCAGTTGGTTGGGCATCATCTGGGGCACCGAAAGGTTTCCTACTCCTGGTCAGGGCCCATGCCCACCAGGGCACATGCCTGGGGTTGTGGGCTCAATCCTCGGTAGGGGGTGTGCAGGAAGCAGCCGATGGATGTTTTGCTCTCCTTTTCCCTTTCTCTCTCTCTAAAAATCAATACAAAAAATGTTTTAAAGTAGAAAATTCAACTATTTCAGAAAATCAAATATAGAATTATAAATTATTTAAGGGAAGAGAAAGGATCACATATGGGGGACAAATCTCCATGAGAATTCTATGTCCAGATGTACTAGTTTAAGGTAAGTGTGCTTGCCCCAAACCACTATTGTTAGGCTCTTTGGTATTACCCCTAATTTTTTTAAGTTCTTACTTGATAATGTTTTTACAATTATTATTTATTAATTATTTATTATTAATACATTATTATTGATATTGATTTCAGAGCAAGATGTGTGTGTGTGTGTGAGAGAGAGAGAGAGAGAGAGAGAGAGAGAGAGAGAGAGAAATGTGAGAGAGAAACATCTATTGGTAGCTTCCTATACCCACCAGACCTGGGACTGAGCCCTCAATCTAGATATGTGCCCTACTGGGAATCAAACCTGTAACCTTTTGGTGTACAGGATGATGCTCCAACCAACTGAGCTACCCAGCCAGGGCTTACTCCTAACAATTTTTAAAAGATTTTTGTGACTTGGAAGACTGGAGTCCTACTCCCAGCTCTGTAATTAACACATCAACCTGTATAACCTAAAACAAGTACAGGTCTCTATTAAGATCTCAACATCTTGTTAAAATGTTCTCATTTTAAGCAATGTATTGAAAAAAGATTATACTGAAGTTATTATTAGAAATACAATTCTTATCAGTTAAACTATGCAGTCTCTAGCAGGGTGCTATGGACTGAATGTTTGCGTTCCCTCAAAATTTGTATGTTGAAACAGTCCCCAGTGTGTCATTTGAAAGTGGAGTATTTAGAAGGCAATTAGGATGATATACCTGAAGGAGAGTAGAGCCTTCATGATGAGATTAATGCTCTCATCAATGAGTGAAGAGACATGATGTCTCTCTCCATTCCAGGGGAGGATAAGGTAGGAAGACTGCCATCTGTAAGCCAAGAACCCACCCATTTTGGAACCTTGATCTTGGAATTCAAGCCTCCAGAACCAAGAAATAAATGTTTGTTGCTTAAGTCACCCAGTCTTCGGTACTTTGTTAGAGCAGCTCAAGCAGATGAAGACAGAGACCTTTTAATATTTTTCTTTCTAATATACTCCACATCAATAATATTAGAAACTCACTTTTTACAGCCATTACTAGACTTAGAGGACTCAGCACAGTGCTTCTGAAGGCTTCATGGAACTCATTCTTGGGGAAGTGGAAAAGCTTGTTCTGAAAATTACTGTCAGTATCAATATCCTTCTGAGAAAAGCATTTACAGAGAGATCTGCCAGTGTCCACATTTACAAAGAGTTTCCCTCATATTTAAGAAGTACCCGCATATGTAAATCAACCTCCAACAGACTGAAAGGCTAATGCCTCTGTCATTCAAGTTTTTACCTACCTAACATTAATAATAATAATAATAATAATATAATATGCCCTAACCGGTTTGGCTCAGTGGATAGAGCGTCAGCCTGCGTGCGGACTGAAGGGTCCCAGGTTCGATTCCAGTCAAGGGCATGTACCTCAGTTGCAGGCACATCCCCAGTAAGAGGGCAGCTGATCGATGTTTCTCTCTCATCGATGATGTTTCTAACTATCCCTTTCCCTTCCTCTCTGTGAAAAATCAATAACAAATATTTAAAAAAATAATAATAAATCAGTGTACCCATTAATTAGGGGCTTTGGTGTAAGTAACTTTACTGTTATTTCATATTTGAATTAAATCAATATTTCCTCCTAATCATATTTATTTTTATATGATCCCTGTAATTATTGGTAATAATGTTATCTGAGAATCCTATCACACTCCTATTCTTGAAAACCATCACATAGAAGTTTTCCACTTAGAGATCACACTTATAACCTAAAATCTATAGGCTGGAGAGGTCTCAGGGTGTTTTACCCAATCCTACTTCTCAGTCACATTTCCCACGAATTCCCAGCCTTTTACACCAGGCTCTCTTAGTTCTGTCCAATAACAGTGTCCCTGATTGCTCTATTCTCCATTCCCTGGATATGTCGCTGTTATCTGTCTCCACATACTTACCCAGGCTGTAGCCTTTGCCTAAAATGCTTTTGTCAATATTCTTCTTCAATATCAGTTAAGTAGAATATGAAAGCACCCTTTCCTTGCCCATTCTCATTTGAAATTAATCCTTTCCATACACAAAACATTATTTATCTCCTTTAGAATACTAAAATAAAAGTTTCTTAAGGGTTGTTTATTGGGTCTAATTTAATACCCATCTTTTAAAATTAATTTTTATTTATCAAATAATTTTTTTGTTCTCAAAAAATAGAAAAAACATTAAGAAATCAAGTCAAGGGATGGATATCCTTCTGTCTCCCTACAGAGAAAATAGGAAACGGATTAGAAGTGGAGAATGAGAGAGAAATGAAGAATGTGAGCCAGTCACCAGTTTAGCCAATTACCTGGCATCTGCTTTGGGACCTGGTAGTGGAAAGATTTTCAGGGCTCTATTTTGGAATAAAAGCTTTGCACACAGAGTTCTAGTGCTGACATCTCAGCCTGTTTTTTAGAAATATATATTTTACTTGTCCACATGAAAAATTAAGTTAACATGTTATTAGAAATGTATGTCATTCATAATGCCAAGTATTCTGCACACTTTCAGTAAAGGATGTTCAATATGTATATATTGGAAACATTGAATTCCACTGCCATTTCAAGGCAACTCTAGAGAATCCATTTTAAAGATCTTTTAAAAGTATTTTTCCATCCTTTCATAGAAATACTTCCTAAATAAGGTTTGCAGAATTGATCCGATTTTGGTTTAATTTTGGAAGATTGGTCTGGAAAGGTTTTCTGTGTCAAGTCACCATTTATTGAGTGCTTATGATACCCAAGGTACTGAGCCAGGGGCTTTACATAGACTTTGTCACTTAATCCCATAGCATCCTATGAGTTATAATCTTAATTTAATAAGCAAACAGGCTCAGAGAATTTGCTACTTGTCCAAAATGGCATATCAATGGATGTTAGAACACAGGACAATTGAATTACGAAATGCATGATTTTTTTTTCACTTTCTTCCATATGCATCATATTAGAATATGTACTAAGCAGAACAAAATTGCTATGCTGATTCCTTACTTTCTTCTATGTATTACACTGAGTTATGTTAAGCATTGGTTTCATTTTAAAGTTATTAGAAAGTCAATGGTTAAACCAAACCTGAATAAGCCAGAGAGAGAAGAAGAGAAACACCCTCACTATGTCTTCTTGCAATTTTCTGTTGATATGAAATTTGGAGAGATATCTTGAATCCAATAATGTGGGAGGGAACCTCAAATCCACATCAAAAAGCAAAGCAGTAGAGTTAGTATTTATTTATTCAATTTGGAATATGCATAGTTTAATATTACTAATAGTTACACATTTATAGATATCAGAAATCATTTTTAGATCATTTTTATTTTTCTCCAAGATATGTATTTTAGGGGATAGTATAACTGAAATTTTCCTTATAATATAATGGCTTTATAATTTCATTTGATAAAAATAACACATTGGGTATATTGGAGTAAATAAAATATATTAATTTATCAATTTCTTTTTACATTTGTGATGTGGCTACCAGAAAAATTAAATATGTAGCTCATGTTATATTTGTACTGTATAATGCTGATCTAGGCCAATTCTATGAGGATCCTAAAACAAGTTTGAAAGTTTCTGTTATAGCCTTTGAGGAGAAAATTAGTTTTCAGAAATTCCAATGACATGTTAAAAACATTATTTTATATTTACTCACCTGGTGGATGCATTCAGGCCCCCATAAGGAAAGCCTAGGCTTGAAGTGTGTTCTCACCCTTGTTCTTGCAATGTAAACGTGGTTATACCCACACTTCCTAACAGGGAGGGATGCTATGAAAACTACATTCAGTCATGGCAAAAATAAGCCTGGAAACAAGAGGGAAACTTCACCTGCTGTACTGTTAATTGAATTGGTTTACTTTTATCAAAAGCTTTATAGAAGGGATCTGTCTTTTTGTAGTACCTTGGCTAATTATTTTCCAAAAGCAAAGATGAGGAACAAGTACCAGAGAAGCCCTCATTCTGACCATGCAGTGTGAAAGCGAACATTGCCAGTTGTGGTGCTCTCTCGTGCTGCTTTATCAATTCTTCCTTACTGAGCTCTAAATAGGCCTCTTCCCTGCAGGTAGGTGGTCATTCCTGATCTACTAGAGAGGGCTCTTACCCTAGAGTGCAGGCAGGGATACAGGTTATAAGTGAAAAGCCACATGACAAGTTTTTCAATTTTTCATTTGGGTAAAATTCTGGCTCCTAGGAGCAGTAGATGATCTATATGATATTTGGAGGGAAAGGAAGAATGGTGCTTTGGCAGTACTGCATAAAGCATGTGTTGATTTCATGTTTTAGAAGTTATAAACACATTTGTTATTTTCAAATGCATTATGCTCATTATGTAACTGTTATTGGCTTTTATGTTTTGTGCCTTAAATTAAAACTGGATTGATAATACAATAAGATGCCAAATATAATATGGCTCCCATTAAAAGACCCCATTTATGTCACAGTTTAAATCATGCCATTTGCAAAATTAATAGCTTCATATGTAAAACCTGGTGCAACATAGACTACAAGTTGGATACTAATTATATTTCTTGCTACCAGTAACATAAAAGATTTCAACCTGAGTTTATAAGACAGTCTGTTATTAAAAACAAAAATTTTAAATATATGTATAAATTTCATTAATGCATATTTGAATCCAGTTATGCCGGTTCCAGTTCTTAACGTCTAGAACTAAACCATAATGGAGGTTATCATACTTCCTTTTTATTTAATAATATTCACTATGTTTAGTAGACTAAAAGTTCTCTTTTCTTATAATAGGGATTTTTGTGCCTTGTTTTCTGTGATCACTATCTTTTATCTATTCTCTTATCAATTATTTTCTGCATTAATATATTCTACCTAAGTTATCTCACAGAATAGTATGCAGATCAGTGCTATCCAATAGCAATGCAACATTAAATATATATGTAATTTAAATTTTTCTAGCATTCACATTTAGCAAAATAAAAAATAAATAGATGAAATTATTTTATAATACATTTTACTTAAGCCAAAATACTAGGGGTTGTCAAAAGTAGGTTTGAGTACATAAAACACAGTTTATTCTTCTATTATTGTTATTTATTTATTATTGTATTATTTATTTGTATTATTTGTCTTATTATTGTTGTTATTATTTCATATGTGTGTTTATGATTTATCATTTAAGTAATGATGGCTGGTAATTTAACCTGCTTTTGCCCACCCCGGACTATAGCTTTAACAGAGTCAAAATATAATTATTAGGCAATTTTGAATTATTTTTTCATACTAAATGTTTGAAATCTGCTGTGTTTTATACTTAATATCTCAATTCAGACAAACTTTATTAACAGTACCCTGTAGCTACATGTGGCTACAGGCTAATGTTTTGGACAGCATAGATCTAGATTGTAGATCTTCATCTGCTGGAAAAAGGCTTTCTCTGAATCTCACAATCATCAACAACAAAAGATGCTTCATCTAGGTAAGCAAAGATAAAATGGTAGGTAGTGGATTTCATTCTATACTGAAATGGAAAGTAGAATTAGATATCCTATTAGTGCTCAGTTACAAATTAGCTTTAACAAAATTATTCTATAGCATGCTCAGGGGTCATCTTCTTCCCCTAAATTAAAGTATATTCAATAGAAAACTCACCTTTCCTAGTACAATAATAAATCTCATAAATCCAGACGATGAAACTTTTCTAGCCTTTAAAGATAGTAGAAACAGTATTTCATAGTAAATCTATATATATAAAAGGCTAATATGCTAAATGTCTGTCCAACCAGTAGCTATGATGCGCACTGACCACCAGGGGGCAAACACTCAATGCAGGAGCTGCCAAGCTGCAGTGACGTGGCAGCGGCGGTTCTTGGGTAACGCACCCCGAAACCAGAGAGGAGGGAGCCTGATTCCGCGTGGGGCTGTGCGATTCCACCTTTGGCTTTGGGTTATGTTGTTGCTGGGGTACTGTTCACCCTGAATCTGGTTTACTACACACTTGCCTTTGTGTTCCACACCCTGTACACAGCAACTTTGCAGAGTGTCCTCTTGCACTCTGGGACCCCCCGGGAGATGTCAGAAAGCCGGTTTTGGCCTGATCCCTGCAGGCCAGGTCAAGGGACCCCACCTGCCAGAGGAACCCCACTCACTCCGCAGATGCCCTTCAGCCAAGGTGCCACCCCAGGTGGGGCCAGCTGGGAAAGAACCACGGGAGGTTGGCTCCAGGGCGTGTCTGGCCCATCTTGCCCAGTCCCACCCTGCCGGCCACCTTCTAATTAATTTCCTTTCAATGTGCAGGAATCCATGTACCGGGTCACTAGTACAATAATAAATAAAATGTATAATGAGTAGACCTTATTCACTTATTTAATATCTATTAAGTTAAATGACAAATTATTTTTTATTTGCAAAAATGTTTTTTAACTAAGAAACTTATTATAGTTATTTTGATTATAGAATACTACAAGTTAAGTATTATAAAAATAAATCCCATATAGCCCTGGGGATAGAGCGTCGGCCTGTGGACCAAAGGGTTCCCAGTTGGATTCCAGTCAAGGGCACATACCTGGGTTGCAGGCTCCTCCCTGGCTGGGGCATGGTCAAGGCTCCTGCAGGAGGCAACCAATCAATATTTTTCTCTCACATCTATGTTTCTCTCTGTCTTTCCCTGTCTCTTCCACTCTCTTTAAAAAATCAATGGAAAAATATCCTCGGGTAAGGATTAAAAAAATCCTATATATTTAATTTTACTACTATAAACTTTGTGTCAATGCCCAGATTTTGAGGTAACTTAGAGGAAATAGGAGCATATTATGAAATAAGAAAAAAAATCATGGCAATGATCAAATCAATAACTAAACAACATAATCAAGAAATATAAGGACCAAAGCATATTATGCTGATGATGGGAGGATTTAATGTTAGACAAGATCTCTTAAAACACTGCTATTTATTGTTCACTTGCAATTTTAATTTCTAAAAACCTTGTAATTTCTGTCTGTACCTCCCAACATAATTTTTCAGGTTAAAATGAATTCTCCCTTGTTTTCTCAAAAAACAAAAATCAAACTGAACACTAATTTCTATGAATCCCAGCATATTCTCTCTTTTGCCTCTAAGGCAGAATGGTGTCTATAGCAGTGCTTTGGCTTTTGTTATATTATTCTGCCATTTTTTTTAAAAAAAAATCTGAGTACTGTGCCTTAATACAATTTATGAGCACAGTAAGAAATTAAGGTTTGAATACTTCCCCAAACACCTAATAACGTGTCTTATACCAAACTCTGTGCACAAAGGTCTGGTTGGCAGATTGGACCTTGGGAAGGTGATATCTCCATGCACCTCTATAGTGAACTCTCAAATAAAGACATTTTAGAATGTCCGAACACCCCACCAAACGAATACTTTCATCAGCCTTTTTGTGATCAGTGGTTCACTTTACCATTCCTACTAGAAGTGAGGATGATAATTGCTTCTGGTAGTGCTGAAGGAAGAGGACAGGTAGGAAGGTGAGGATTGAATTGGAAAGGGGTTGGAGTTAGTTCATAGGGTGCCGGAAAGGACAAAATGTAACTTCAGGTTATGTATTTAAAGAGTAGCATTGCCTCCATCACTGTCAATCTGTAATTTAGTAAACTGACATTTAGGTTCATGTTTTTATCTTCCCAAATCTTAAAGACAAATATTTGCCATAAAGTCTCCCCAAGGAAACAAAAACAGAATATCTCTTAATTTGATTTCTTTCAGGTTTTATGCAATTGTTAAAATTAAAAAAAATAAATATAATTTGAAATTTATTCAATAATTTTCTAGCCTTTAAAGAGTAAAACAGTGTTTCAAATTTACCTTTACTATTTTTATAAACACAAATAAACTAGTATTAATGTAAGTTTAAATTCTGAAAGATTTTTTAAATGATCATTTTAAAATGATTTTTTCAATGATCATTTTTTAAATGATTATTTAAAAATGATCATTTTTTAAATGATTTTTTCAATGATCATTGAAAATCTGTTGTTTATTGTGGCTAAATAAACAACAGATTTTCAATTTAATGCCATAATTAGGAAACTAATAAATATATATATATATATCATCACCCTAAAATTTAAGGAGCATCAGTACTCATCATCTTCCTCAAAATTAATATTAGGATGCTCGGCTGGTGTGGTTCAGCAGTTGAACATTGACCCATGCACCAAGAGGTCACCAGTTCTACCCTGGTCAGGGCACGTGCCCAGGTTTCAGGCTTGATCCTCAGTATGGAGTGTGTAAGAGGCAGCTGACCGATATTTCACTCTCATAGATGTTTCCATCTCTCTCCCCGCTCCCTGTCTCTCTCTCTAAAGTCAATAACAACATATTTTTAAAAATTAATATGAACACTGGCCAGTGACTCAGTTGGTTGATCAGGTTGATCATTGTTCTGTATACCAAAAGGTTTTGGGTTTGATTCCTGGTCAGGGCACCTAACTAGGTAGTAGGTTTGGTTCTTGGTCAGGGTGCTTACAGGAGGCAACTGATCAATGTTTCTTTCTCACATCGATGTCTCTCTTTCTCTCCCTTTCTCTCTATTTAAAATCAATAAACACATCCTTGGGTGAGGATAAAAATAATAATATTATGATGAAACAATTACATGGATCACAGAATAAGGAAATTATAGATTAAATTATTTTTAGGCACCAAAACAGTTTAATCATGGCCTGGCCAGTATCACTCAGTTGGCTGGGCGTCGTTCCGGGCACCAAAAGGTTGCCAGTTAATTCCTGGTCAGGGCACATGCCCAGATTGCAGGCTCAATCCCAGGTAGGGGGCATGCAGGAGGCAGCCCATCAATGTTTCACTCTCACATTGATCTTTCTCCCTCCCTCTCCCTTCCTCTCTCTCTAAAAAATCAATAAAAATATTTTAAAAAACACACCGTTTAATCATAAGCATCTCATTTCTCATCCTAGCTTTTTCATTTGATTGATTTGAGCATACAAACCATAAAACCCTGTCAATATCAGCTTTAATGTGGCTTTTTCCTGCAGGGTTCATAATAAGCTGAGATAAAATATTTTCTGTCATCACATTATGTTGGTTGGTGGATACTGTTAGGAAAAGGATGGCGTAACAGCATGCTCATAAAGCAACTACATATGGAGCTTATGTTCCAAAACTCAATTTCTAGGCCACAACATCTGAATCTAAGTTTTCTACATTGATTGACAGCTCAAGGCTCATTAACATTTCTATCTCAATCAAGTTAAAAGAAATTTATAGGTTTGAAATGCAATAGAGCTCCAAGAGTAGATAGGAGGCACAAATTAAATAAGTGCATCTCTAAATCTGCGCATTTTTAAATGAAATATTTCATTGAAAATGAAAAATAAAGGAATAAAAACTAAAGTTCACGGGGTCCTTTTACACAGCAACACCCTGGAAAGTCACTGGAGAACTTAGCTTTGTGAAAAGGGCCTCATTGTCAGGAGAGTAAAAGGTCCTAAGGAGCATTAAATGTCAATGCAGCATTTTGTACACTGTATTTACTACGATATCACAGAATATTAACTACACAATAGTAAGAGTTTAATAAAACTGGTCTGTCATTTTAGACAACATATTAATGTTGCAAAATTATAAGGTTGTGCTTTGAAAATATTTTTAAACAATAATTTAAGGTACCTTAATAAAAATTAAAATCAAGTATTTTTGAGTCAGTACAATAATTTTAATGAACCAGAATTAGTACCTACATTTCATAAATGATAACAACATACATCTGAATGAAAAGTTACACATAAAATATCCAATCATTAAATTGATCAATATTTTAATTTTATTTTAATGGAATGTATATTTTCTTAACATAACTCTAATTTATTTAAGATGACAAAGTCCAACAAGAAAAGAAGGCCATTTTCATTGTCTACTTCTTATTATTTCATATATATTTATCTTTGAAGTAGCTAATTATAATAATCTGGTAAAATAAAATGTATTAATAGATTATTTATTATTACTATAAAGTGTCAATAAAATATAGTTATATTCTCTTATGTGTATGGTATTATAACTTATCAATAACTAAAAATATCTTTAATACATAAATGATAAAATTTTAAACAAAATAAGTTGAATATGTAAATTCCATTTCAATAGTTCAAGAATTAATTTCTGGAGGCCATTCTACATGAACATAGGAACAACAGCAAAACTGCATTTTACAGACTGGAAATTTTATAACTCCACCATAAAACAAAATAAAATATGGATAATAATGCAAATAAAATAGAGTACAATAGAGTAATAAAACCTGTATCCAATTGGTAACATGACCAAATATCCACAGAATTCTTCAAAAGAAATCAAGTGCCACATGCTGAAGCTTGAAGAATTAGTCTGAAGTTTTCGCCTTCTTTTTGCCACTTCCCCATCCACCACTGAGTTGTACAGGATTGTCACGGAATGATATCCGTTCTTTCTTAGAAGGTCCTGCATTTGCTATCATTGGTGCAAGTATTCCTTTAATTGAAAAACCTAGACAGTGATATTAAATGTATACTTTCATTTAACTTGATCCAAATAACTTACTTAAGTAAGCAATATATTTGTCAACAACATTCATTATAGAACTATGTGAACTTTGAGTTTTAAAAAAAGTATATTGAATTTCCATTTTGTTTGCAAAATGATAAAATCAAAATTTTGCCTAAATTATATTTACCGGTAGGTTAAATAAAAGAAACTAAAAGAGTTAACTAGCTATGACAGTTTCCTCAAGACTATTAGATAATGTATCTTTTTAGTATTTGGATACTTACATTTGTTTATATTTTCATAGTTTAAATTTTTATAATTGCTTATATTTTCATAAATAATGACCGTCTTAAAATTAGCTTTAGAATTAACAACTGATTGGATTAACAACTCCCAGATAAATAATTATTGGTGAAATGGAAAGGATATTAGATCTAGAGTCTAAAAATATTTATGGGTTCTAGTCTGGCTGCATATGACACAGCTTTGTCGTTCTGGATATGCCATAGACTCTCTGAGCTTCGTTTTATAAATGAGGGGGGAAACCTGTGCATTACAGGGTTGATGTGGGAATTGCCTTTCTGATTATGCTGCAATGGTGGTAAGGCCTGTGCTATAAAATAGAAGAAATCATTATCTATATTCAACAAAGTAGAATTTCTCCAGAGAAAAGTAACACAAATTGTTAGAGGTTAAAAACAAATAGCGGTTGAAAGAATGGGATAGTTGATTAGGAATGTTTTACTGGGCAAGACCCCAAAACACTGTATGAAGAATATTATTGAAGAACTATGATCATCTGCTTTAAATCTCCCGAGGATTAAGCAAGCACACAGGGCTGGGTGTGTGGGGAAAGGTTTGAAAAGCAGCAGAGTGGAGCATTCCACAGCTACCTCAGTGCTGGCTTTAGGGCAAGGTTTTAACCACGTGACTCTCCATCACGATGCTTTTGTGCTTTAAATAAATGTAGAGGGAAAATGTCTAATTCTTTTTTTAAAAAAATTAATACTTTTATAACTAAAATTTTAAACATTTAAAAATATATATCCAAATAGACAGGTTAGGAAACATTAGACTATTTGTGGAAATTGGTCTGTAATTTCAAGTTTGGTGCAATATGATGGTGAATATTCATTTTATTTTATTTTTTTCACTTTCAAAGTCAATTTTATATTGACATGCTCTTCAAAAATATAGTATTACTTTTTTGATTTTTAATCTTAAAAGTGTGATTAGGAACACCAATACAAAGGAGTTTAATGAGCCCCTATAAAGAGAGAATATTTTACTTTTAGTCTACAAAGAGAACATTACTGACAGGCAGGAAAAAAAAAATAAAAGGTATTGTTTTAGGAATGGGTATGCTAGGTATAGAGAGGCTAATGCCTATGGCTACAGGCACAAGTCTAATAGAGTTAGAAACAGAACGCAGATCAGGGGGTTAGAAGCCTTCACAGCTGGCACTCCTGAAGGCAATCACAGCAGACAGAGGAACAACTAGGAGATGCCAAGTGGAGTTGGCTTTCATGTACCGGCCAGATTTAGCCTGCATTAAGCTACTCCCTGTAAGTCAGTCAGTAGTCCTTTGCCAAATTGTAAGGACTCTTTCAAGCAACAGCAATATTAAAGTAAGAATCTCCTAATGATAAAATAGTAGCCTAAAAAACATACAAAAGTATGCTAAAAACTTATCTACTTTGTGTTTGCTAGTTACATATTGGAAATATGTTATTTCCAAATAACAAAATGGAATATACTTTGTTCTTTTTTTTTAAAGCAAAAAACAAAACAAACCACTGTTACAGTAAACCCCCATCTTGCCCCAGCAGTAAAAATTCTTTGATAAATAAACTATATCCTGGTTATCAAGTACGTATGTACACGGACACATTATTTAGGGAGAATGCTAGGATTGGAAGGATGGGGGAGCAGGGAGGTCTGAGAAATGTAGAGCTATTGGGACACATTTAGAATTCAGATATATTTATTTAAGAAAAAAAATAAATTAAAAAAGAATAAGTGGATTTCCAGAAATGGCTAACACAAATGTTGTGTTCCAATAGAGAAAGCTTAATTAAGTTTCATGCAAGCATAATTCAAGGTAATACATAGAAATAACTATGTATTGTATAATATAATTAAATAAGATACTTTATTATTGGTAATATTTTGATGAAATAATTTTACATCATTTAATGCCTTTATTCTTACTATATGCTTTTTATCAAAGATGGCAATAATATGTAAGAAGAGTGGACAAAATATTGAAGTATTTATAGGTAACATCATAGGCTTCTAAAATAATTTCAAAATGAGATAAATGGAATTACATTAAAACAGCTTTTATGTTTAGACAAAGTCCTAATTCTTTAAAAAAATTTAAATACATTTTTATTGTTTTGAGAGAGAGAGAGAGAGAGAGAGAGAGAGAGAAAGAAAAAACAATGAGCTGCCTCCTGCATGCCCCTGACTGGGGATCTAGCCAGCAACCTGGGCATATGCCCTGAGCAGGAATCGAAACAGCATCCTCCAGGTGCATAGGACGGGGCTCACCCAACCGAGCCACACTGGCCAGGGCTGAAGTCCTAATTCTTAACTATTTCTGCATTCTAAAATTGTTTTTTTTTATTGACTACATATTTACAGTATGGTACAAGTTTTTATTCCTAACACTGTTCCGTTGTCTTTATTTTGAAGCTGTTAATGAATCTTCAAGTCTTTTTGTATTTATCCACAATCTAACCCTGTATTTAAAAGGCAGTTTGTGAGTTTTTCATTGTTTAGTGTAATTCCTTCAGCACATAATAATTATTTAAAAATCATATTGTGTGATATTACAAAATAGCTTTATAAACATTTGAATGATATTTTTAGTGAAATGAAAATGCTGTAGAAAACTAGTGTTTAAAATTACATAAATAGTTATGTGAATATATATATTTTTAAAAACAATATTTTAGATGTGATTAAAAGCTTTTATTGTTCGGCAATATGTAAATGAACAATTTGAGCAGTAATCAATATAGCTTATTCTTTCATTTGATTTTGAGAGATTCTTTTTGTTAATCGTATACATTTTTGAACCACCAGATCTATAGAAAATAAATTGAAGAGTAAAACAACACACCTATAAAGGATCCACATATTGGCATTCATAGCAAAGCTATTACTTCATCCTATAATTACTCTAGAAATGAAAGTAGCAATTTGATTCTGTCAATGTATAATCATTGTAGAATTACTTACTCACATGAAAATATAATAGATAATCTTGCCTCCAAAATTGTTATTAAAGCTAGATCTGCTGATGTGTTCCTGGAATAAAAAGTTATGGCTAAAGGAACTGTGACAGGTTTTTTTTTCTCTTTCCTCCAACATTATTGTTATAGATTTTATGCTTTTTAAACACTGTTGCATATTTATAGGTGATCATGCACATGAACCAATTGTCTCTTACATATATGCTGAAAGTATGTCTTGATAAGCATGCTTTATCTTTCAAAAAGTCACTTCTTTGCTACATAATCTGTGTTCTGCTAAAGATTTGTTCTGGTCCTTTAAATTCTTTTTTTGTTGTTTAATCCTTGGTTCTTTAACAAATGTCAAGGTCTATATATGCTGTGTTTTGATAAGTAATTTAATATGTAAAATGCTTTGAATGACTCTCCTGGTATGTATAAAAAAAACTTTGTTAAGCAGGTCAAAATAGAAATTTCATGATGTATAGTGATACGTCATTGGATTTTTTCATTGATACACTCAACACTATGTGTCTGGACATAGAAATAATTTCAAAGTCCTTGCCATATTGTATTGCTTAACAGCAGATACAGCATGAGTAAAGCATGGAGAAAAAAAATCAGCAGTTTAATGAAAGTGACCAGAACAAATTTTTAGCAGCAAAGCGTTTACATCAATTTAAGTGCTATAATTGAGTTACACTTGGCCAGTTTGAGGTTGAGGTAGGCATTATAGTGTTCAAATAACAGTTACTTCTTAAGGCCATTTCTATGTCCAGCCTCAAATAATAATGGTCATTTACAGTGGGCTTCAGGTAGATAGTTTAAAGTCTAACATTAAGGATGAAAACAAAGCAAAACAACAAGCAGGTTGTTTCTATCACATCCAGATTTCCTCAGTGCAATGTGGTGATATTGCTTGTTTCTTAAATTGTTCTCAAGCTTTTTCAGTGAATGTTTTTTATATAACTTATAAAGAGATTAATAAAGTATCTGTCTCTCAAAATCCCAATTGGACAATGACATGTACAGTTATTTTTTACCCAACATGTAAGCAACATATAAATAAGAAAAGTTAGGTTTGACACATTTGATAGTCATAAAAATATCTGCAGTATTTGTTATCAATGCTAAAAATTATCACAATGCCTATTATTTCTTTTTAAATCAACATGTGTGACATATTAATTAGCTTTATCTAGGTGCATTTATTTTGAAAAAGAATCCCTAAGGATGAAGGCTAATACATACTATAGGTGGTGGGAAATCTTATTTTGATAGCTATTGTATAAATTTTTACTTTTGTATTTTGCCTATTCCTTGATCTTTTATAATAGCTAGCATTCACATTTGATCTACAGTCTTCTTATCATATGCACTGATTTCCTAGGTTTTATTACTTTTGACACACTACTGTGTTTGCGTCTTCTTAAGAATATCTTGTGGCTGTGTATACACAGAGATGATTAGAATGCGGTGCTAAAAATACTATTCTTTCTATAAATTCTGTGGTTCTTATATTAATATGATTCAACACTTTTTTCTAAAGAAACTTTTTTTGATTGATTGATTTTCAGTTGTAAAATCTAAAGTGGTGTTCTGATTGTTTTTCAGAACTAGATGTGCCTTCCATTACATGTTCCTTAAATTAATTAAAACACTAAAACTTTTCCTTGGTAATTATTCTCTATAACTCAGGTTATTACCAAACTAGTAGATAGAGTACAGTGATTCCTCCTCACCCAAAGGATGCCTGGAACCACGGATAGTACTTAACCACAAGGATTCCTTAAACACAAGTCCTATGATACCACAACGGTTGATATGTTAACCAAGATGGCCACTAAGTGACTAATGGGCAGGTGGTATAGACATACACAACCTGGATAACCTAGTCAAAGAGATTATTTATATCCTGGGCAGGACAGAGTGAGACACAGTGAGGTTTCATTACTACTACTCAGAATGGTGTGCAATTTAAGACATGAATTGTTTATTTCTGAAATATTCCATTTAATATTTTGAACTGTGGTTGACCACAGTAACTGAAACCATGGAAAGTGAAACCACAAATAATGGGAAACTACTGTATTTAAACTTATAAATTGATTAGGGAGTAACAAGTGTAACTCAATAAGAAGCTAGAATGAAATTTAACAATGTATAAGCTACCCAGTTTCTACTGAACACAGTTGGACCTAAAAATCAGGTCCTATGTCCCTTTACTTTTGTCAGTTCAGGGAAGATCTGTTCCCAACTTCTCCAATCATTTATTTTATTTTTTATTTTATTTTTTTTAAAATATATTTTTATTGATTTTTTACAGAGAGGAAGGGAGAGAGATAGAGAGTTAGAAACATCGATGAGAGAGAAACACCGATCAGCTGCCTCCTGCACATCTCCCACTGGGGATGTGCCCGCAACCCAGGCACATGCCCCTGACCGGAATCGAACCTGGGACCCTTCAGTCCGCAGGCCGACGCTCTATCCACTGAGCCAAACCGGTTTCGGCTCCAATCATTTTTTTTAATTCTCTTCAGAACTCTTTTCAATTTCATTATATTTACAACTAAGTGTCCATAAGTATTTGTAAATAAAGAATACTGGCATAAATAATATTAATAATTTCCCTTCATATGCATAGTCCTTTCATCAACCCAATTCTTATATAACACTATATTTTAATTTTTAATAATGTTGTCTTATCCCATTTTTCCCACATTAATTTTGCCAGAGTAAATGGTTAGCAAAAATATGTCTCCTAAGTAAATTCCAAAATGTTTATTACTAAGCAGTTATCTTTTGGAATTTAAAACCAAAATTAGATTTTCAAGATCACTTGGGGTCTCTGAAAGCTTTAATTAAAAATCTTCCTTTTATTTACACATTCGTTCACCATGTATTTATTTAGTTCCTATTATGTAGCAGGCATTATTCTATTCTGCATTTTAATACAGCTGCCCTGTCAATTTTCTTCCATGTGCCAAAGAACATTAGTAACTATCATGTTGTAGTTGCTTTCCATTGATGCTATTCTCATAACTCCATCTTTACAGCCCTCATGTGGAACTTGTATAAAATAAATACTTGTTTTCACATTCCCAGTGAAGACTTGTGGATAGGTTTCCCAAAAACTTTTCATGGAAACTTTCATTATCCCTTTTCATGCTTATTAGTTCTTAGCAGGGAGACATTTGGCAACAATAAACATGACTAGCCCGAGGAGTTATTATATTATGCACTTCAATTTCATTCATTTAACAAATGCATTTCACATTTGACCATACCTATTTATTTTCACACCATAGTAGCTAGTATAAGAAATTGATTTGAAAGCAATAACAACAACAACAACAACAAGTCAGAGCAAAACAACTTATTTAAGATAATGATCATGAAGGAAAGGTTTAAGAACTAAAATATTACATTTAGAAACATGACGCTTTAATCTATGATCAATAGAACATACATGGATCCTATCCTCAAAAATGGTAAAATGTGATTTTTAATAAATAATAATAAATGTAGCTGACATATGCACAAGCAGTTCTCTCACACAAATATATTGAATTTTTTTTTTCTGGATGATGTCAAGTGCTGGTGAAACTACTGTTTCAGATCCATAAACATTATTCTATAGCTACTAATAACTTTCACTTAACTGTGTCTGCAATCATTGTTGACTGTTTCATTAAACTGTCTCAGATTGTGGAAATAGGCAGTGTCCGACTGTTAAAGGACATCAATCAACTCTGTAGTAGACTTTTAATATTTATCTATTACATGATTCCACCACCCATCTAAGTATACCAGTAAATTAATTTTAATTATCCAGTTCTGGTTACAGGAATAATTTGTGGGCTGAAGTGTTAATGTGTTTGTTTAATTAATTGTCAAATTTTGGGGACAAAATGTCTAGATCTACTAATCCTGTATTTTTAAAGCTACTACCAAAAAAACTTGAGGCCAAGAAAAATCAGAGTAAACTGATTATGCAATTATAAAAATAGCCTCAAAGTTTAAAATTTGACATTATTAGAGACCAAGTCTTGCTGAATAAAAATAAAAAAAAAATACATTCTATGAGATGTAGCTCTAACTTCTAAATTGACAGGTTACTAAATGGGAGTACATAAAACTAAAACATTTTTGTGTAGTAAAGGTTTCCATCAACAAAACAAAAAGAACCCACTGAATGGGAGAACATACTCACCAATAATATGTCTAATAAGGTGTAAACATTCAAAATTTATAAAGGACTTATACAATTCAACACAAAACAAACAAACAATCCAATTAGAAAATGGGCAAAGAACCTGAATAGACACTTCTCCAAAGAAAACATGTAGGTGGCCAACAGACATATAAAAAGATGCTCAATGTCACTAATCATCAGATAGATGCAAATTAAAACCACAATGAGATATCACCTTACACCTGTCAGAATGGCTATCATCAATAAGTCAACAAACAAGTGTTGGTGAGGATGCTGAGAAAAGGGAAACTTTGTGCCCTGTTGCCAGAAATGCAGACTGGTGCAGCCACTATGGAAAAGAGTTGGAGTTTCCACAAAAAAATTAAAAATGGAACTGCCTTATGACCCAGCATTTCCACTTCTCGGAATATGTTGAATAAACCTGAAATACTGATTTGAAAGAAGATATACACCCCTATATTCATTGTAGCATTATTTACCAAGATTTGGAAGCAGCCCATGAGTAGGTAAGTGGATAAAAAAAGTTGTGGTAGAGGTGCACAATGGAATACTACTTGGCTGGAAAAATAAGTAAATCTTACCATTTGTGACAGCATGGTTGGACCTGGAGAGTATTATGCTAAGTGTAATAAACCAGTCAGAGAAAGACAAGTACCATGTGGTTTCACTTATATATGGAATCTAATAAACACAATAAACAAACAAACAAACAAACCAGAAGCAGACTCATAGATCCAGAAAAAAGGCTGATAGCTGACTGTAGGGAAAGGGGTTGAGGGGCTGGATGACAAAGGTGAAGGATTTAAGAAAAAAAAAACACCCCCCCAAAAAACAAACAAACAAACAAACAAACAAAAAACATAAAAAGCAAAAAAAAAATCCTCATATACACAGACAACAGTATGGTGATTATCAGCGGGAAAAGTGAGTGGGAGGAGGTAGAAGAAGGTAAAGGAGGGAGGATAAATGGTGATAGAAGGAGACTTAACTTTAGGTGGTAAACACACAATATAATATGAAGATGATATATTATAGAAGTGTACACCTGAAACCTATATTTTATTCATCAATGTTATCCCAATAAATTAAAAAAATTAACAAATTATATATATAAAAACCTAAGCAACTGTTATGACTGAACCGGAACAACCAGAATGACTGGTCAACCAGTCGCTATGATGTGCACTGACCACCAGGGGCAGATGCTCAATGCAGGGGCTGCCCTCTGGTGGTCAGTGCACTCCCACAGTGGGAGCGCTGCTCAGCCGGGCAGCAGCGGCAGTGGTGGTGTTGGCACAGCAGGGCCAGGATGAGCAGCAGTGGAGCTGCGCCTGGCCCCGGCTGCGGCTGCTCCCTGGCCATCTGTCTCTTTGGCCACCTGCCTCTTCGGGCACTGCTACTGCATCCCTCGGGGGAATGTAGGACTGCCAGGTTTCAGCCCGATCCTGGATTGTGTGAGGGTGCAGGCCCGGCTGAGGGACCCCACCCATGCACGAATTGGTGTACCGGGCCTCTAGTATATAAATAATATGAAAATTTTTAGAAAAATAAAACAAAAAAGAGGAGAAACAGAGCCAAATTTCATTATATATAAAACAAAAATGTTTAACTTGGCTACAATTATTTTAAAAATCTTATCCTTGCCTTATTTTTATCTGGGGAAAATATGTACCATCTAGAGTGGGGTTGAAATTTGAATCTTTTAAAATGAAAATCTTATAGTCAATTTTCATCTCTTCTACAACAAAATTTTGCAATAATTGGCATAGATAGTGCTATCACATAATTATTTTATTAGAAGATTTGTAGGCAAAACACCTTCATTTATAAGTATGCTAATTAATCAAATATATACCAGTTAATGCTTTTGCCAATATTTCCTTATCACCCATTGCTCTTCAATTTGTCAACATCAGTTCACTCACAAATTTCCTGAAAATTCACACTGATGGAGCAGTAGGAACTTAAGAGGCTACTATGTCCCATCACTTCATATTCACCCTTTCTTTTAATCCTCATTTCAAGTCTGAAAGATACATATCACTTTCATTTTAAAAATGGGGAAACTGAGTCAGTGCAGTTAAATTATTTTCCAAAAGGTAAGTGATAGAAATGAAGTTGAAACTTGACATTACATGACTAAAGTTTATTGTAAAAAGACAACAGCTCATTTATTATTCAAAAATAAAACATACCTTTAAAATAATGTTACCATAAATAAAATCAATAGGTAGCAAATGTGAGATGCTTATCTGTTTTTGCATGCCTTAGAATGGAAAGAACTGTTCATTACCTGGAAATAAGGTCTATAAAATGAGAAATAAATAAAATGTGTCAATACTAGCCTTGTTATGAAAGCAAGAACACATAGTGGGAAAATATTTCTGTATCTCTATTCATATCTATATCTACTTAAATCTATGATACAGGTTATGATTTCATAACCTTTAACATAATTTTTACAATTTCAGAACTATTTTTATCAAAAGTATTTTCAGATTTTCTTATACATTGTTATATAACTATCTGATTACCCTTCAAATTCTTTGTAAACTAGGTGTTACTGCAATTTCTCAAGCTATTTAAAGAATACTCCCATATTTAAGCGATTTTGGCTGTGTTACATGAACACATACTTTAATAAAATAAAGTTAATGAGTGGTGTCTCCTTTGAACTTCTCAAAAATAGACTACATCTTTTTAAAATAGTATATAATGAAAATATGTCAGAAAATTATAATTATCTAAGTTTTATAAAGGCCAGGTATATTAAAATCAATATGCTAGTTTATTAGTGGACAAATGAAACAAAACCCAATTTATTCTTTTTATATATAGTTTCAGTCTATAATGAAAAATATGCAAGTAGGAACCAGATTAAATATAACTTATACTCGCCTTTGATCACTCTATGTAACAGAAAATTAAGTTAAGTGAAAATGTTCTTAATCATTCAGTGAAGAAATTATTGATTTGTGAATATAATTTATGGGATATAAAGGATCAATAGGAAGTAGCAGAACTGCTATAATGGTCAAAATGCTAGAGACTTTGGAGCCTTGAAAACGGGAAATTTCAAAGGAGTGGCAGAGACATAGAGAGCAGCAAGAGGACAAACTGGGGAGGTAAATCCAAGAAGCATCAGTGATTGGTATTATATTTATAGATGAAAATAAAGCAACTTTATTATGATGCTTTACAGTTTTCAAATCACTTTTGTAACTGGATGAAAATTGTAACATGGCAAGAATTAGGAGGTAAAATTCTGTGTGTGTGTGTATATCTATCTATCTTTTTTTGCCTGATATTTTATGTTAAATTATAAGTTTATAATTTAAGAAAATTGGTATTAGAAAAATGCCACATAATTATGGAGAATAGACAATATTTCTCATCCAATCAAGTTTCCTAACTGTAGGAGTAGAGAGAGGATAGCTGGTGACCTCAGATGTGGGTCCTCCCACTTAAAAATTAACAGGGAATTTTATTAACACATCTTTGCATTGAATGGAATTATTAACTAGAGGCTTGGTGCACGAAATTCATGCACAGGTAGGGTCCCTAGGCCTGGCCGGTGATCAGGGCCTCCCTCTGAGGAGCAACCGGCAGGCGATCAGGGCCCCCCCCTCCCCCGCTGGCACCCACCTTGGCCAGCCTGGCCCCCCCCATACACCGGCCCCACCCCCCGCTGCTGCCTCCAGTCCCCTCCTTCTGTGGGGCGACCGGCAGGGCGATCGGGGGGAGGGGTTCCCCACTGTCACCCACCATGGCTGGCCTGGGGCCTGTGGGCTGGGGGAAGCTCCTGTGTTGAGCATCTGCCCTCTGGTGTCAGTGCACGTCATAGCGGCTAGTTGGTCCACCATTCAGTCGATTTGCATATTAGGCTTTTATTATATAGGATCGTTTCAGAGAGAAAAATCATAGCTATTTTACATAAGATACTGCTTATATTTTTGAAATACAAAAATAATATATATTTTTTTATTTTTGACAATAAATTTAACCTCTACTTTTTAAAAAATTGCAACATTTGCTATATTAGGCATAATTATAAGGTATAGAGGCTGACCATATATTTTAAAGTTTAGAATTTTAATATTTAATTGAATTTGAAATTATAATATAGAAAAATACCTAAGATATATTAAGTGCTTAATAAATGTTCATTGAATAAAACAGCCACAAATAACTTCAAAGGTAGAATTTATTCAGGGTGGATTTAAAGTATTATTAGTCTTAACTTCTAAAAGAGAACCCCTCTGTTGCCTTTCAGTTTGGGCCCATAAGTAGACTAGATGTCTTTTCAAAACATACATTGCTTTCCTCAGGAGAGACTGCAGGCCTGGTTCTCTGATTAATATTCTGCATGAGAATGATCAGATATAAAAATAAAGTCTATTTTCACACAGTCCTATAAATTGAAAACTGAAATTTCTCATACAGAGGATAGTTTGTTTTTCCTATAATAGCATTTTACAGTTGTAAAAAACTTCATAGACTTTATTAATTACTTTTAGGATAAACTATTTATTAAATTGTGCCTATTGGTTTAAACCAAGTCCCCCCTTAATGTCTTTAATTGTAAATTTACAAGCAACAACCTTTTTATTAAAAGTGAACATCTAGCTAAAGCAGCAATTTTCAACCTTTTCCACCTCACGGCACATAAACTAGTTACTAAAATTCTGCAGTACACTAAAAATATATTTTTTGCCAATCTGACAAAAATAGGTATAGTTTTTTTTTTTTTTTTTAATATTTTTTTATTTTTCGCTTAAAGTATTACAAAGGGTATTACATAAGTGTCCTTTTTTTTCCCCCCCGCCCTTGACACACCCCTACCCTCCCTTATGCCCCAGTGTCTTATGTCCATTAGTTATGCTTATATGCATGCATACAAGTCCTTCGGTTGATCTCTTACTCCCCTCCCTCCTGCCCCCGCAACTCTCTCTGGCCTTCCCACTGCAGTTTGGCAATCAGTTTGAGGCAGCTCTGCCTCTGTATCTATTATTGTTCAAAAGTTTGTAATGGTCTTTATTATCCATGAATGAGTGAGATCATGTGGTATTTTTCCTTCATTGACTGGCTTGTTTCACTTAGCATAATGCTCTAATAGGTATAGTTTTTATTGATTTACCAAAAAAAAAAGTAATTACCTACCCTTATTGCTTCAAAGTGACTTTTAAAAAATCAGGTGCCTATATTTGTATTTAAGGATTTCTAGTACTAAGAATTAATCAATCAGATGCAACCTTTTTATGCAATGTGACCAATAAGTTGAAAATCTAATATATGGTCTGTACATTTATGGTTCAAAGCAGTGCATTCACACTGGGTGGTCATTGTTGTGTTGGCTGCTGTCATTTTTTTTATTTGACAATCGAAGGGAAAAGAAGTCAGTGTGTCTGACTAAACAGTCAGGTATTGCATGTAAAAACTCTTGCAGCACACCAGTTGAGCTAAAGTAAGCTAAAGATAATTTCCAAATGCTACCCTATGAAATGTTACTGGATTTTCAATAGGACATTGTGTTTTTTTTTTTTGGGGGGGGGGGTTAGAATATATGTATACTAGTTTATATTGAGACATTAAAAATCTACTAAGTAGTAGACATTAAAAATCTACTAAGTAGAATATTTCTAAGTCAAGTTATTTCAGTAGGCATGTTGGTCTTCAAAATCACTTATAGCTTTCTAAAATTCAACTTAATTATTTTAAATAGCCCTCATTTCTCATAGATGGTGGAATTTTCTTTACTTGGAAAACTTTTAAAGAAAAGATCCCTACCCCCACCCCAATCTTCAGTGACTGAGCTTAGCTAAAGTAATTAGAGACAATTTAAACAATGTATAAAATGAGCATCATTTAGAAGTATTCTGGCATGGAGAAAATTTTCACTCACAAACATACTACAACACATCAGAAATAATAGTTTATGTTGCTTTTTAATTGGGAAATTGGCATGTACAGTTTTATTGTTCTAGTTGTAGAATATAGATATTCAAAGTTATAAGAACTCTTGGAACTCCTTTATGTTTATTTTTCTCATTTTCTTCATTTTCCATATAAACACAAATATATATTTACATATTTCCCTAATTTCTACCATGATATTTTCTAAATGGACAAACCAAACCTAAAATATCCCAATCCAAGCCCCCAAAAACATAAGTGTGAGGAGTGGGGTTTAAATTTAAATCTGGCCTACTCCAAATTTCTTTTCACTCTGCTAGGCTGCCTTATACCTACTGAATTTACAAAGGAGTTGTACGTGACTTAACCAAGATAACAAACAAGCTGGTGAGGAGCAAGGCCATGATAGCAATTGATTTCCCAACCTCTTAACACAGTATTCTTACCAATACCACACTCTCTCTCACTGTGTTTGAAAATGCAATTGGCATATTAATGACCTCTTTCCTCTCCAATTTATTGAGGGCAACACTATACTTTATAATAGTCATTCCCTAATTGCTGGTTTCCCTAGTCAATAACATTGTTCCATAGGCTAGAATTAGTCTATAAAACAGAAGAAATTAAAAAAAAAGATGGAACAACATTTTCTTAGAAATTTGAGGTCTTCTTATCTTTGATTTTTCTCAACTGTGAAATTTTTATTTTGCATTTTCTTTCTCACTCAAACACATCTCCCTAGCTTAAGATGCCATGAAGAAAATAATACTAGGTCTTAATTTGGTCCAAATTGTGAATCTCTTCTAAAGACAAAAATAGTGACTCCAATTTATTATTATAAAGATGTTTTTCATACATATACCTGTAATTCATATAAATAATGTTCAGAGGGTAGTTATTTAGTGCATGCATTTATGTCAGTTATCAGTTTACTAGAGACCTGGTGCACGGATTCGTGCACCGGTGGGGTCCCTCGGCCTGGCCTGCACCCTCTTGCAATCCAGGACTCCTTGGAGATGTTGGAGAGCCAGTTTCGGCCCAATCCCGGCAGGATCCTATAGTCTATATATATAAAAGCCTAAGCAACCGAACAACAGAATGACCAGTCGACTGGTCACTATGATGCGCACTGACCACCAGGGGGAAAATGCTCAATGCAGAAGCTGCCCCTGGTGGTCAGTGTGCTCCCACAGTGGGAGCACAGCTCAGCCAGAAGCCGGCTGAGTGGGTGCAGCTGCAGAGGTACGAGCCTCTCCAGCCTCCCAGGCTGCACTACTGAGCAGTGGCAGGCACAGCAGGGCCAGGATGAGCAGGAGTGGCGTTCAGTTCCAACTCAGGCTCCTCCCCAGCCACCTACTGCTTCACGCACTACATCCCTCGAAGGACATCGGCCTGCCGGTTTTGACCCAATCCTCAAAACCAGCAGTCCGATGTCCCCCGAGGGGTCCTAAATTGCAAGAGGGCACAGGCCAGGCTGAGGGACCCCACAGGTGCACGAATTCGTGCACTGGGCCTCTAGTATGCATAAAAGATCTTTGGTTAATCTCTTCCCGCCCTCCCCCTCTCCTCTTCCCCCTGAGATTCATCAATCTGTTCCATGTTTCCATGCCTGTTCGTTGAGTGTCTGCCCCCTGGTGGTCACTGCGCATCATAGCTAACGATCGAACTGTTGCTTAGGCTTTTATATATATAGATAGATATAGATATAGATAGATAGATAGATAGATATATAGATAGATAGATTGCCTTGTAGCAATGAATACACCCTTCATTACATTTTTATAATAAAATAATTTATAAGCACTTCTTTCTTTTTAAATATATTTTTATTGATATAAGAAAGGAAGGGAGAGAGAGATAGAAACATCAATAGTGAGAGAGAATCATTGATCAGCTTCCTCCTGCATGCCCCCTACTGAGGATCGAGCCTGCAATCTAGGCATGTGCCCTTGACAGGAATCGAACGCAGGACCTGTCAGTCTGCTGGCCAATGCTCTATCCACTGAGCCAAACAGGCTAGGGCTATAAGCACTTCTTTAAAGTGAGAAAAATGTTAAGCTTTCTCAGTTTAGGGTGCTGAAGGGATGCTGCCAGAGGAAGATGTGGGGAGCCGGCATGGCCATGGCATACTCAGCCCCAGGGCGCCTTATGTGCCATGCCAGCTCAGCCTGGTTCAGTGACCCTGAGTGGGGGGTGGGTGAAAGGATTGAGAAAAGACAGACAAGAGAATGAAAGCTGGGTCTCGGTGGGACACTGCTCCCTGATGAGGAGACAACGCCAGCGCCCACAAGCCGTGTCTTTATTTTATAGCAAATGCCACGAGGCAAAGTAGGGGCGTGATCAAGTTGTTTACAGCATTCTTGTGAGTTTCAACCTCACTTAACTACATGCACCCGAACTCTATCACAAGGCACGTAGGGCTACGTGTTTGGACCACAGTTTCAAGCTTACACCCACAGCCATTGGCTATGATTGTGCTGGGAGGGCCCTGCCCTCCAGCTGGGACTTGCACGTGGCAATGAGAGGACCCTGTCCTTTCATTAGTCTGAGGCTTGAACCTGGCCAAAACACTGCAGCCACGCCCCACAGGAAGAAGCTTTGCAATTTCTGGTATAGATGGGCGTAGGGTTGGCCTTGTGGCTGTGAGGACTCTGATGCAGCCCCAGAACACGATCCCTCTGCAACTGCAAAGCTTGGACATGGTGATAACCTGTGTGCTATCCTTTCCACAGGGAAACAAAAGCCTGCCACACCTTCTGCCCTAGCAAGGTCCACTCTTAATGCATGCCCATGCTACTGATGGCTCATCACCTGCTCCCACCCTGCAGTGCAGAGAGCTGCCTATTGTTTGTTCAGGAACTATAAACTAGCTTTGGTCTGGCCAAACCAGGGAACTTCTCTACTGTCTGCTGGCTGAATCAGACCTTCTCCAGTGATGTCTGAACCCGTTCCAAGTTTTTCCTTCCTTGGGTGCTCTTACTCAGCCCTAGGGCACCATGGAGAGTTTCCTTATATATTTAAGTTACTCCTCTGGTGTAAATAGTATTTAACCTTTTCCTGTGTAACCTACTGTATGCAAGCTATCTCTTGATTGGACCCGAACTACCACAGCATATATTTATGTAGATTATAAACTCCATAAAGGCTGGTGTTGCTTAGCACTCTCTCCCCTGTGCAATGCACTGGGCCTTCAGAGAGCACTCCACAATTATTTTTGATGAACAAATGACAAAATTGGCTTCGTGTAGACTGGATTCATGGGGACTTGCATCTCATGACTGGGTTGTTTGAAAGACTCAACTGGGAGAAAACACTTACCATTTGGATAGACTGTACTCCTTAATAACAATACCAGCATTTTGAATAAGTCAGATGCTTTTAGAAGATTTGGAAGATACTGTTGCATGTCTACCAGTCAACCTTCTACCCCTCTTTTTCTTCTACCCTACCGTGGAGCTTAAAAAATGTAAGATATCCTTTTCTAGCTCTTATTCAGCTAAAAGATAGCCATATTCATTCATTCATCCATTTATTAATTCATTGAATATATATCAAAAAGCCTACCATATGCCAGGTAGCTTTTCTAGGTTCCTAGGGTACCTCATTAAATCCCGTGCCTTCCTGGTACATACACTTAGAAGGGAGAAAGAGAATAAACAATAAACTTAAAAAATTAGTTGGGTCCAACAAAATATGAAAGGAAGTCTGTTTAGCATTTAAATTCCATAATAGAGGGCTATTTATATTACAAACTTTCATTAATATCTGTAACCATTTATTAACCTAAATCTCATACATGTAGTATGAAGAGAAGTCCATGGAATGTTAATGGAAATATGTTCCCTAGTTCTGGAGAAGACAATATCCATTGAAAAACAAGATGATATAGGAGAAAAGCAACAATGTCTAATATATTTATTTACTCTCTTAACTGTATGTGCTGAGCACATACAGTTCACCTTAGTTCTTTTTTTTAAAATATATTTTCATTGATTTCAGAGAGAAAAGGAGAGGGAGAGAGAGAGAGAAACACCAATGTTGAGAGAGAATCATCGATTGGCTGCCTCCTGCACACCCCGCACTGGGGATCAAGCCCGCAACCCGAGCATGTGCCTTTGACTGGAATTGAACCAGGACCCTTCAGTCTGCAGGCTAACGCTCTATTCACTGAGCCAAACTGGCCAGGGCTGCCTTAGTTCTTTTATTTTAGTTGAGGAAATAAAAATGTATATTTTTGCTCCATCTTTACCTTGAGATAGAATGAAATAAGATATTTATGGTATAGCCCTAGCTGGTTTGGCTCGGTGGATAGAATGTCAGCCTGCAGACTGAAGGATCCCAGGTTCGATTCCAGTCAAGGGCATGTACCTTGGTTGCAGGCACATCCCCAGTAGGGGGTGTGCAGGAGGCAGCTGATTGATGTTTCTCTCTCATCGATGTTCCTAACTATCTCTCTCCCTTCCTCTCTGTAAAAAATCAATAAAATATATTTTTTTAAAAGAGATATTTATGGTACAGAAAAATTGGATGGGAAACAATTGATATCTTTACACAAGGAATCAGAAAACACAGATTTGAGTCTCAACTCTATAGCTTTCTGCCTCCTTAACTCTGGGAAATTTAGATTTATAAAATTGAAATCTAAATTCCACCTGTTCCTAAGTTAAATCTCAGGAAATAGCTGGCAAGAAAGACATTTCTGAGCTTTTCCTTCCGTTTTTTTTCTTTTCTCCACCCCTACTTTTATTAAGATTTTATGTTTTTTGAGTCATTTCAGAATTACAGCAAAATTGAGGGGAAGGTAGAGATTCCCCATACACTTCCTGTTCCTACACATACACATGCATAACCTAATTCATTATCAACATCCTTCATCAACGAGGTATCTTTGTTAAAACTGATGAACCTAAATTGACACATCATAAGCACCCGAAGTCCATAATTTATATTACAGTTAACTTTTGGTTTTATACATTTTGTGGGTTTGGAAAAATGTATAATGAATGACATGTATTCATCATTACAGTATCATATCGAGTAATTTGAAGTCCTAAGAATCCTCTGTACTTAACTCTCATCATCTCTCTTCCTCCCCAGCACCCTTGCAACCACTGATATCTTTACTGTTTCCATAGTTTTGCTTTTTAAGAATGTTATATGGTTGAAATCATACAGTAAGTAGCCTTATTAGATTTACTTCTTTCACCTAGCAATATGCATTTAAGTTTTCTCCATCTTTCATGGCTTGGTAGCTCATTTCTTATCCCATTATCTGGATGCATCACAGATTATGTAGCCATTAACCTATTAAAGGACATTTTAGTTACTTCCCAATTTGGGCAGTTATGAATAAAGCTGTTATAACATTCATATGCAAGTTTTTGTGTGGACATGCTTTCAACTCCTGTGGGAAAATACCAAGGAACATAATTACTGGTTCATAGGGTAAGAGTTTTGTAAGAAACTACCAAACTCTCTTCCAAAGTAGCCATGCCATTTCGCATTTCTACTAGCAACAAATGAAAATTCCTATTGTTCCACATTCCTGCCAGGATTTGGTGTTAGTGTTCTGGATTTTGGTCATTTTATTTTATTTAAATATATTTTATTGATTTTTTTACAGAGAGGAAGGGAGAGGGATAGTGAGTTAGAAACATTGATGAGAGAGAAACATCAATTCAGCTGCCTCTTGCATGCCCCCTACTGGGGATGTGCCCGCAACCCAGGTACACGCCCTTGACTGGAATCGAACCTGGGACCCTTGAGTCTGCAGGCCCATGCTCTATCCGCTGAGCCAAACCAGCTAGGGTGATTTTGGTCATTATAATAGGTGTGTGGTGGTATCTGGTTTTAATTTGAATTTCCCTTTATAGTAAGTATTGAAGTTGGGTGCACTGGCCCTTCAACATTGTTCTTATCCTAAAATACTCTGTTGGCTATTCCAGGTCTTGGTCTTCTCCATCTTTGTACTTTTCTAATGACCTGGATAGTGCTATGCACATTGTAGGCATATAATGCTTGTTATCATGAGGCATGGTTTATATAATGACCCACAAATATATGAAATAACATTTAAGTTTGCTCAGGGGGGGATTATAAATGTATATTATATAAGTACTGTAGCTTTAACAGATTAGATATCCATACATATATGTGCATATATACATACTAGAGGCCCAATGCACGAAATTTGTGCAAGGGGCTCAGCCCTTGCAGCCCCAGCTTCATCCAGAACATCATCTGGAAGGATACCCAGATGGACGTCCAGAAGGTTGTTTGGCTGTTTGGTCTAATTAGCATATTATGCTTTTATTATTATAAACTAGAAGCCCAGTGCACAAAAATTTGTGCACTCGGGGGGAGGGGGGGGTTCCTCAGCCCAGCCTGTGCCCTCTCGCAGTCTGGGACTCCTCAGGGGATGACCACCTGCTGGCTTAGGCCTGCTCCCTGGGGGATTGGGCCTAAGCTGGCAATCAGACATCCCTCTGGCAGCCAGGCAGCCCTCGGGGGATGTCCACTTGCCAGCGGGGAGTAGACCTAAGTTGCAGTCGGACATCCTTAGCGCTGCTGAGGAGGCAGGAGAGGCTCCCACCACCACTGCTGTGCTGGCAGCCATTAGCCTGGCTTGTGGCTGAGCAGAGCTCCCCCATGTGGGAGCACACTGACCACCAGAGGGCAGCTCCTGCATTGAGCGTCTGCCCCCTGTGGTCAGTGTGTGTCATAGTGACCAGTCATTCCCAGACTTTCTGCTGTTAGGGTCAGTTTGCATATTACCCTTTTATTATATAGGATAGAGGCCTGGTACATGGGTGGGGGCCAGCTGGTTTGCCCTGAAGGGTGTCCCGGATCAGGGTGGGGGTCCCGCTTGGGTGCCTGGCCAGCCTGGGTGAGGGGCTGATGGCTGTTTTCAGCTGGTCACACCCCCTTCAGGGTGGGGGTCCCCACTGGGGTGCCTGGCCAGTCTGGGTGAGGGGCTGAGGGCTGTTTTCGGGCTGGCCAGCAACTGAAGCTCCCAGCCTCTCCTTTTTTTCTTTTTTTTTTTATTCTGGAATTTTTTTATTCTATAATTGAAACTTTGTTGATGTCACTGGAGCTGAGAGCCGGCTCCTACTCGCTCCAGCTCTGAGGCCACAGCCTGCTGAAAGCAGGTATCTGGGGTTTGTTTAGCTTCTATAATTGAAACTTTGTTGCTTTCAGAGCTCAGAGCCAGGCCGTGGCAGGTGGGGAACCTTGGCTTCCTCCATCACTGGAGCAATCAAGTCTCCTGCTCGCTCCAGCTCTGTGGCTGCCGGCCGCCATCTTGGTTGGGTTAATTTGCATATCATGCTCATTAGCCAATGGGAGGCGTAGTGAAGGTATGGTCAGTTACCAAGTTTGTCTATTATTAGATAGGATAGGCACACATGAATATACAACGTGCTAATAATTCATTTGCAAATTCAAAATTATGTTAATGGAATATTATGAAGCTTTAAAATATAAGATATTCCTTTCCTGGCCATATTCATTCATTCATTCATTCATCCATTTGTTAAATCATTAAATATACATCAAAGGGCCTACTGTGGCAGGAAGAAGATCTAGGTACCTAGGATCAACATGCCCAACTTCAATACTTACTATAAAGGTAAATTCAAATTAAGACAACATGCCACTACACACCTATTAAAATGACCAAAATCCAGACCACTGACAACACCAGATGTGGCAAGGGCGTGGAACAATAGGAACTCTCATTTATTGCTGGTGGAGATGCAAAATGTTACAGCTACTTTGGAGGAGAGTTTGGTGGTTTCTTACAAAACTAAAACAAGGAGTAAACTTTAATGGTCATCTTTGAAATCTACTTTTGCTTTAGTTACCACCTTTAGTCTCTATATCTGCATAAATTATTTAGTATTGGTATCTATTAAACTATTTCATTTTGTACTTTTGATCATCTTTTTTGATAATACCTACAAAATTACTTTGTACATATATTGGAGACATTGCATAATGGTAGGATTGACTCAGAATACCTGTCTTTAACTGATCTTAAGCTTTCTAAAACATGAAAGTATTTTCAGAAATCTTTGTTAGCTATGCATTATCAGTAAGAAAGTCCAGTTCCTCCAGTCCTGGCCAGATGGCTCAGTTACTTGGAGCATCGTCCTGTACACCAAAAGGTTTTGTGTTCTATTCCTGGTCAGGACACATACCTAGGTTGTGGGTTCAATCCCTGCACAGGAGGCAACCGATCCATGTTTCTATCTCACATTGATATTTCTGTCTCAACCTTCCCCTCTCTCTAAAAATCAATGACAAAATATCCTTGGATGAGGATCTTTTAAAAAGTTCAATTACTCCACATTACTTTCAAACTTACTTAAAACTAGGCTTTATTTTTAATCCAACCTTATTTTGCGTTACTTCAGTATGTGGAACCTCTGGTCCAGGCAGACTGACTCTTCAATGTTCCACAAATATATACAGGGTGAGGCAAAAGTAGGTTTACAGTTACTCGTATGGAAAATAATAAATACTTAATAAATTATAATACAAAAATAAATTCTGTATTTCATATACTTACAACTGTAAACTTCCTTTTGCCCAACCCTTTATTTACATTTTATCCCTTTCCTTTGTTTAAATGGCTTTCTTCTACTTTTTTCCTTACTTAAATCCCAAATGTCATTGTAGGTACAAAAAAGAAATTCCTCACCCATTTCAACTACATTTGCCATTTCACTTCTTTAATGTATTTTATTCCATGTTCAGAAAAATTAGTACCATGTTAAAATGGCTTACATTTCATGATAATTTAGACATGCTCAAAGAAGAAATTGACTTTGGGATGATTCTACACTATTACAGAGAAATTGTGGATTCTCAATCCTGGTAACTTTGAAAATGGAATATGTCCTGGAACATGCAGAGATGATTAGGAGGCAACTGGAAGCCTAAACTAGATATACAGTGATCATGGTTATTCAATAAATGGCTCATGAATGAATGAATAAGAACTACATTAATTATATTGTACTTTTACTAAGTTATATATTTTAGTCCATAGAGAAATAAAAGGCAATTAAGACTGGTTTTGGAATAAGAAAAGATAGGTTCAAGTTGCTACTATACCTTGCTAAGTTTTTTGTGCCAAAAGAAAATTAAATAAACTCTCTGAGTCTTATTTATATTAGTGGTCAAAGAAAAATAATCATTATAAATAAGAATGATAATTAAAATAAATGTGTATAGTTATAAATTGCCATAGTAATAAAATTATTATTACTGTAATCTATCATTTATTTTAAGTATTAAATGAGAAAATTAATTGAGAAAACCAAAACCATTTGAGGAAATCAAATATTTTTTCTCAATATTGTCTAAGTGAGGAAATCTCTTGGCATATGCATTTTATAAGTGGCATTCAAAAAATAATAATCTAACCTCTTTCAGCTCTATTTAAACCATAAGGTAGATTAGAAAGCTAGGTAGAAGACTGCCTTGGTTTCTCATAGGAGAACAGTGAGACCTAAAAGGAAAAGAACAGAAAATGGGAAATTCACAAAGAAAAGTAGCATGTATTGTTTGAGATGGCTGACATGCTGAAAGTATCCTGGTTCTGCTATAATTTGACACACAGAAAAGGAGGACAATTTTGCCTGTGAGTTGTTAAAAATTAAGCAACAGCAAAATAAAACATACAACAATAACAAACAAGATATCAGCACATACTATTATTTAAGTCCTTACTATAAGTTAGGCCATATAGCACATGCTTTACATATATTTTTACAAATTTCTTCTTCAGGAAAACTCTGTGAAATAGACATTATTATTTACATTTTTCAGACAAACTCATTTTTAGAGGTTAAATAATTTACTCACAGTTACACAACTTACAATATAATTGTACTATTGGTATTTTAAACCTGAGTTTATCTGATTTTAAAGAATATATATTACAAATATTATAGCAACATTAAAAGAGAAATATCTAGTAAAGTTCAAAGGCCTAAAGAGTTTTATAGCTGCAGCCCATAAACTATTCTCTTGCAAAGCTAAAAGAAATCCTTTAGTTTTAATAAGGTGACAAGTGTTTGAGAGAGAAACAGGGAAGGCTGGAGGTAAAAGAGCTGTCAAAGTACCAAAGCTATAAGTGCTTGGCCCAGAGCCCTGGAGGCCTAGGACCCAAGGACTCTGGCGGTTAAAAGATTTCTATAAAAAACAGGCTATGCCAAGTTTTTAATCAAGCGACTATTAAGAGTAGGTTTCTCATAAGTTGAGCCCATGTGCCTAGATTCTTCAATATCTTATCTCAATTGTTTCTTCTTTTACAGTTATGTGTAGGTGCAATTATAAAGAACATTTTTTACTAAGGACTTTTATGTGCCAGGTATTGTTCTAAATGCTCTACACTTGATCCTGAAGACAATTTAACAAGGTTAAGTACTTCCATTATCATTTCCATTTTAAGGATGAGAAAATTAAGTCGTGATTAAAATCCAGGCAAATTAATGTCAGAGCCTTTATTATTATTATTACTAGAGGCCCTAGTGCATGAAATTCGTGCACTTGGGTGGGGGTCCCTCAGCCCAGCCTGCCCCCTCTCACAGTCTGGAGGACCTCAAGGGATGTCCTACTGACAGCTTAGGAGCAGGCCTAAGCTGCAGTCTGGCCTCCCTCTGCAGGAGGCGACCGGGCTGATCTGGGGAAGGGGCCACCCCCATCACCCCGCTGCTGCTGCCACTGCTGCCCACCACAGCCGCCAAGGTGTTTTCATCAACACAGACTCCAGTCCCTTCACCATGAAAAAATGACAACTTTCTTTAGGCATTTTTAAGATGTCTCTCATAGGATATGACATTTCTTTCTTTCTTTCTTTTTTTCTATCCTCACCTGAGGATATGTTTCCATTGATTTTTAGAGAGCGTGGAAGAGAGAGGGAAAGACAGAGAGAAACATCAGTGTGAGAGGAACACTTTGATTGGTTGCCTCCTGCATGAGCTCTGACCTGGGCCTTGGCCAGGGAGGAGTCTGCAACCTAGGTACATGCCCTTGATTAGACTTGAACCCAGACTCTGCGGTCTGCAGGCCGAGGCTCTATCCACTGAGCCAAACCGGCTAGGGCAGGATATGACATTTCTTAGCTCCTCCAGCAGCGGACCTTTGTTTTTTCCTCCAGGAGATGGAAAAACCCTAGATCACCTTCTTAGATTCTTATTACCCAAGTTACCACGAACACTGCGAGTGGTGTACTGGGAGCTTAGCCAATGAACGGTCAGAAAAGGTGTTTCCTCTGTAGCTCACGTGCAGAGGCAGGACTGCTGACACGTGGTGGCTGGCAGGCTCCCCTGTCTCCACTCTGGGCCTCCTCAAGCCACCACAGCATCTGTGGCTTGCCTCACCTCCCACGCAGTCCCCTCCTGCCCACCTGCATGCGCAGCCTCCTCCTGAGTGGTTGTGATGTTATGGCATCCTGGACAATTTGCATATTACCTCTTTATATATATAGATGCTGATGTTATAATCTATACTAATAAAAGAATAATATGTTAATTAGGGCAGACATTTTCCGGATGTCCATCCGGACAAAGTCACAGCAGCCTTGAGCCCCAGTGGCTGTGAGGCCCGGTGCTCAGGCCTCGCAGTCACCGTGGCTGGAGTGACAGCAGCAGTAGGGTGATGAGGGCGGCGCCTTCCCCTGATCAGCCCGGTTGCCTCCCACAGAGGGAGGCCAGACTGTGGCTTAGGCCTGCTCCCCGTGGGAAGCGGACCTAAGCCATCAGTAGGACATCCCCTGAGGGCTCCCGGACTGTGAGAGGGAGCAGGCCGGGCTGAGGGACCCCCACCCAGTGCATGAATTTTCATGCACCGGGCCTCTAAGTAAACTAATAACTACAATAAGTAAGTAAGTAGTATTGTTATCTAATGAAAAAGTTTTTTTCCAAAGGGGCATCTTTAAATTGTAACTTAGTAAGTAGATTTAGAAATCAGGAGTGTTTTTTAAGAAATGAACTCTTTAAATTGTAACTTAGTAAGTAGATTTAGAAATCAGGAGTGTTTTTTAAGAAATGAACTCTATATAATGATCTTCTATACTCTACAATCTATGATTTTATGCCACAGAAGTGAAAGATGAAGCATGAGCATTTAAGAAAAGTTGCTAACCGGTTTGGCTCAGTGGATAGAGCATTGGCCTGTGGACCAAGAGGTCCCAGGTTCGATTCCGGTCAAGGGCATGTACCTTGGTTGTGGGCACATCCCCAGTAGGAGGTGTGCAGGAGGCAGCTGGTCGATGTTTCTCTCTCATAGATGTTTCTAACACTCTATCCCTCTCCCTTCCTCTCTGTAAAAGATCAATAAAATATATTTTAAAAAAAAGAAAAGAAAAGTTGCTGATTTATTGAGCTATTTGTGTTTTAACATTCAGATGATTCCTTATTTAAAAAAAACTTTGAAAAAGGAGACAAATGTGCTACTATTTGTAATACCTTAAACCTTAAACAATAAATTTAAAAAAATAAAAGAAACTTTGATATTCTGTAAAAGCATAAAGCATTTTTTTGTTTCTGTTTCATATGATGTGTTCCTTTTTACCTACACTGCTCCAAAGTGATATCATATGAGTTTGCAATATGCAGAGCTTAAAATGAATATAGTATTATTCATTATTTTGTGTGGCACAGGTTGATTCCTTCTGAAATGAAATATATATTAAAGAATTGATGCTATTAATACATATGTTAACAATATAAAAAACTGTATTAGGTGAATAAACATAAGGTATTTTATCTTAATCATATTGACTACAGCAAACTTTTAGTGTCTAGATTTTATACTCAGGTAAGAAAAATCCAAGCACTCTAAGAACTTCAAAGCCTGATAAATATATTTAAGCTAGACATACTAAAATTATTTCAAAAGCAAATTAAAATTTGTCAAAATTAACTTGCATATTTCAATGATTTTATTGACTGGGATCTAATTATTAAGTACCTATATAAAAAGTGAAAGAGTCATTTTGAAGTCATTTACCCAAAAAGTACCATCCGGATCATTGAATTTTTCACATTCAATCAAATATTGAATTTATGTGTACATAACTATAATATCAATGAGTAATAAGCCTTTTTCAAGAATAATAATATATATATAATGAAATGTAACTTAAAAATTGACTTCTGAGGTTCAGTATACTTTAGGGAAGTTAACAAAATCCTATATAATAAAAGGCTTATATGCAAATTGACTGAAGGGTAGAACAACCAGAACAACCAAACAACCAGTCGCTATGACATGCGATGACCACCAGGGGGCGTGTGTGGAACATGGCGGGTGTTGGCTGCAGCGGGATGGTGGAGCAGGTGAGCGGGGCACGAGACCAAGGCAGGGCGCCAGTCGCTGTCATCAGAATGAGCCTCTGGTGGTTACTGAAAATTCTTTGCTCCCACACACGGCAGTCCCGCCCGGTGCTCACACCTGCTGCCAGCGCCAGCCCCGCTGGCATCCACTGCTGGCACCAGCCCACTCGCACCCGCAGCCAGCACCAGAGACGGTGCTCGCACCCGCTGCCAGTGCCTGGCGCCGGTCCCAGTCACTTGGTACCATCAGCAGGTGCAAGCGGCAGCTGCTGGCCCTGATCTCTCCTGAGGGCTTCTCCACCTCCCCCTGCTCCTGAGGGGTGATCAGGGCTGCAGTCACCACTCACACCCACTGATGGTGCCTGCGGCCCATTAATGGAGCTGGCCCTGCTCACATCCGCTGCTGGCGCCGGCCCCAATCACTCTGTGCTGTCAGTGTGTGGGAGTGGCAGTGGGAACAGGGCTGCCAGCAGACAGGGGACCAGGGCCGCGGTGGGAGGGGCTGGGTGGGGGTGCGGACGGTGGGCCGAGACCCATCCCTGTGCCTACAGCAGCCTCACGGCCCACAGTTCCTTTCAAGGTGCATGAATTCGTGCACTGAGCCCCTAGTATGATATAAAAAGAACATCTTTTATACAATAATATTTTTAAATACATTTCAAAATCCTTAGGGTTTACACCCTAAGTGAAGAGTTTGAAAAAATTAGGCTCTATTAGCCCCAAATACCACAAGATATAGATATTTATTTATTTGTTTTTAAATATGTTTTTTATTGATTTTTAGAGAGAGAGAAAGGGAGAGGTAGAAGGGAGAGAGAGATAGAAACATTGATGAGAGAGAAACATCGATTGGCTGCCTCCTGCACACCCCCTAATGGGGATCAACCCAAACATCTGCCTGGACTGGAATCAAACCAGTGACCTCTTGGTGCATGGGTTGATGCTCAACCACTGAGCCACATCGGCCTGGCAAGATATAGATAATTTCAAAGTATTCATATTTTTTCAGCGTTAACCACAGTGCAATTCTTATTGAAACCATGACAAAAGGGAATAGATGTGTGACAGATTTACAAATGCAAAAAGCCATCATTAATAAATATAAACTGTCATCTGTTCAATGAAAATAGTTTTTTAAATCATGTTTTTGACAGTATAAGATTATCTAAATTCTGCTATTTTTTAAAGTTTCCTTTAAAAATTAACTCTACCTACAACATCTATTAAATCAATGGCAGAAGTCCAAGTTACACTACTTTGATATATAAATCCAACTTTTTACAATTAGCCTAAAAAAATTCCTTTTAGAACTAAATGATCAAAGAATTCCATATGATCCATCAGGGACTGGAAGAGTAGATCATTGAGTCACAGAATATAATTAAAATAGCTGTGCTGTTAATTTTAGAAATAATTTAATTTTGTTTATATCAAAAGAAGACATTTAAGGAAAGAAAAAAATTCAAATACACATTTTTGGGCAGTTCTGGTTGCTGGCATTCTACCCCCTATATGTAAAAGAATGCTTGTTGGCATTAGGTTCCATCAATTCATTTGTGATTTCTAAATTAATTCTGAAGGAAACCACAACTTACTTGAAGATCCCTCTGAGTGTCTGTGTGCCTGATTTTTTTTTTCCTTCTTCACAGACAAAGCACTTCCACTGGTCATGGAAAAAAGCTCTAAATCCGTGTCTTCTCTGCTTACAAGTCTTGCCTGGGAGCAATGGGAGAGAATGTATACAATCATGAAACAAAATATGGCATTTTCTGAATGCAGCTCACATTACCCCAAATAAACAAACAGGCTCTGTCAAACAACCTTCTTCAAAATGATACCACAATCCTTTATTGCAGCCCAGGCAGAACAAATGCACTATGTCAAAGCATTTTTCGCAAATAAGAGTCGATTTTAAAATTGAGGTTTGCTATTTGCGTCTGTACAACAAAAGAAAACATTTTAGTATAGTAATTTTGATGAAAATCAATCTTAAAGGCAACTGATGAAACTTTACACAGTTTAACATCACTTATTTACCAAGAACATTATTTAGTTCTTAAGCAAATATTCGAAATGTCATATAGGGTTATGTTCTGCAATATTTATATTTAACACTTTTAAGTATTAGTTTTCTCAGTAAAATTCCCTTAAGTGTCTTTCATCCCATATTTGTATATTATAAAGTCACAAAAGATATCTACCTTCTCATTACAACAATTATTAATATAAAAATACTATGCATTAAGTCTAATTTGGGGATAATGATAGATATATAAAATTTTCAAAATATACTAGGACATAAAAACTAGATAATTTATTGTATCTAAAATTACCATCTGAATTTTTATTACTATTTTGGACTAAGAGTTGAAAAACTTGCTTCTTGCCTATAAAATATTGTTTTACAGAATGTCTAATATCATTAAGTAAAGATTTATCAGGATCCAGGCACGAAGTGGGGGAAAATGAAGTGATGGAAAGCAAACCAGCTTCAAAGTATCTGGAATTTAACCCAAACCACAGGATGTTTGAAATCCTGTGAGTAAGCATTGTCTTTAATGTTTGATGTGAGAAGAATTTAAATAAAGCCATAAAATCATCACTGTGGTTAAAAAGCTGTCCCTATATGATGAGCTAGAAAAACTCATGAAACCAGCATCTAATGATGATCATCCCCTTTTAAATTCAGATGTTTGTCTTTCCCTTTACATTCCCCTTCCCCCTTCTCCCCATCCTTACATGCATGAACTTCTCATTGTTAAGTAAGCCAGTTTGCTATTGCCAAACTCAGAATAGAAACCATTCTATAATGTCAGTCAGGAAAACAATTGGATTGTCAAAAAACCTCAGCAGAAAACTGTTTAAAATGAAATAAGGAACACTTGGCTTCCAATATACACTTGTGATTAGTAAGAAAAGTGTTACAAATTCTTCATTTCAATTACTACACAAAAGCATGTGTCTAATGTTCCCATGAGACTATTTTCACCAACACTAAGACTTAAAAACAAAACAAAACAACAGTCCAAGAATGAGAAGGAAATACCAAAACAACATCACAGTTTCTGTGAGACCAGTTACAAAACAAGGGAAACAATGTTAACTACATAGGTGACCTGCCTGCTGGCTAAAGAGGTGTTAACTATAAGCCTCAAGATTTTAAGATTAGGATTTATTCACTTCAATTTGATGACATGAATTTACTATGCCTAAATAGAAAGTAGAAACCCACCCCTCCCCAAATAAGACAATATCTACATACCAAGAAAATATTTGTGAATACATGCCTTCCAAAAATCTCAGTCATCTGAGCCATTTGCACCCAAAGAGTGCTTCTTCTGAGATAGAAAACCATTAAGGTCAGTTATTAATTCAGTCAGATTATATATAACAGGGATTCAAATTTAGAAGTGAGATTTAGCCAGAATTCATGACTTCACAATGCTGTCACTTGGCAGCTGAAATGCAAACCTAGAAATTTTGTCAAGGGTGCATTAGTGCATCTGACACAGCCACACATGCATGAATGTTCAGATTCTATTTTTGAAAACATTGGTTTTCAAATTGAACATCATTATTTCCATTACTGTTAACAAATAGGAAAATCATAAAATCATAAATATAATACATCTTTTGTTCTATATTATGCAAAATGCACGTACTTAAAAACTGAATGTAACTGATGATGCTTTTAACACTTCTATGAAATATGTATTTAATTTTAAAACACTGTAATATTAAAGTTTGTATGGTTATAACATAGTTTTAAGTTAATGTTAGATAAGAATTCTCTATGTGCAATTCAATAGAAAATATTAAAAACCAATTTTGCAAAATTGTTTTTGGTCTTTGTTTACTGAACAGGTCACATTTGTAGCCCCATCTACAAGGTTAGTAATACTTTTTCTCCATATTTTCACAATAAAATGAGGGGTATAAATTTTGGAACATGACTTTTAAGAATCTGGATTCTGATTCATCTGCAACTCAGGCAACTGAATTAAAAATAGAGACTCATTTATGTAAAAAAGAACAACAACAAAAAAAGGGAGTTTCTTCTTCAGCTTTTTCATAACATATTTTATTAAATATTTATTTTTAAAATTTTGCATTTTTAGAAGTTAAGACATTAGAAGCACACATTAAAATAAATACTTATTTACTTATTACCCCATTCTTTAAAAAAAGAGATAAAATATTATAAAGTTCACTTAAAGGTGTCTTGTAATATGTCTATGTATAATTATTCAAAAAATTAGAGTATTTCTAGATATGGGAATGATTTAAAACCATTTTTATTTTTGGTTGCAGAAAGCTGACTTATGTATATCCCTCCATTCATCATTGCACAAACCCCTCTTCTTGTATAATAAGGCAGAGGCCTTGCTATATAACTTTTGAGGGCATGAAAGGAACTTTGAATGTTTATCCTATATAATAAAAGCCTAATATGCTAAGTGTCTGGTCATCTGGTCAGCCGTTCAACCAATCAAAACATAATATGCTAATGATATGCTAAGGCCGCTCAACTGCTTGCTATGATGTGCACTGACCACCAGGGGGCAGACACTCCAAGCTGTAGGTTAGCTTGCAGCTGGGGTCCAGCCTATTGGGACTGAGCGTGATGGACCAGACACGCCCTGGAGCCCTCCCACAGTCTATGGGCGTGTCTGGTCCATCACGCCCATAAATACTGATCTTGCAAATTTATTCTCAGAAAAATCTATTTTAGAATAAGTCAGTTTTTTCCCATGGATCTTTAAGATGAAATCTCTTTGCAAATGCATCAGGGTAAAACTGACTGCAAATGACAAAACTTAAAATGACAGTTATAGATCTGATTAAAATGCAATTGACAAAGAACTCTGCTTTTCTGTAAGATGTAACATCCCAAAATAACAATTTGAATGTAAAAGTGTGCCATATTTTCCCCCCTCCATGCCCCCCTCCTGCATGCTGCTCCGGCACAGGAAGTGAGTTCTGATGTCAGGGAGGAAGCCCTTACTAGCCAGCAATGAACAAAACCCCTGCAGGACCACAATGACCAAATCCCATGCAGGAGCAGCTTAGCGATGTAGCGGTCCTTGTTGATTGCCCTGGACTTCTTGCCTTTGCCACTCTTGGGGACCTCGGTCCACTTCTCCTTCACATTCTCCAGAGCCATGTTGCAGTGCCTGTCAATGGGCTTCACATGGCCCAGAAGCTTTTTGTTGTTGTGACAGTTGATATATATTCTTGACAAAAATGCATGAGCTTGGAGAGTTGGCCTGTGTTAAACTCCTCCTCCTCCCACTTCTGCAGCTCTGCCAGGGTCATCTCACTCTTGGGCTTGTGGAGGAGGCTCCTGGTGGTGGTGTCTGCGCTCTTCGAACATTCCTGTCTCCTCCACTTTGCTTCTGTCTCTGAAGAAAGCTGTAGATAATCTTTCAATTCACTAATTCTCTCTTTCATGGTGTCCAGTCCAGAGTTTATTTCACTGATAATATTTTCTTATTTCTAAAATTTTTAATAGACTCATTTGCATATCCATCTATCCTCTAATTAAATTTTGATTACTTTTGTTTTCAAACTTTCTGTCTTTTTATTATAGATGTTATTCTTATTTTTGTCTTTGAGGATCTTATAATAGAGGCCATTGAAATATTTTTTGAAAGTTCTCTTAATAGCCTTGTCCTAGTTGTGAAATTATCTGTGTCCAGTTCCCCAACAAAAATAGTGTGCTTTCATTCCCCAACACTCTGCAAAATTTCTACTCTGGTCCTTCAATTCACCTAGTATTTCTTTGTCATAAGTCCTTCCTTGATTTCTTCCCTGTCTCAACTCATACACACATAAAATATGTATTTCTGTTCTACTACTATTTTCCTTTTTTTGTATCCAGCTATACCTCTTCAAAATTGAAAAAATGCACTTGTAAGTGCTATGTATTTGTCATATATTTGTATGTTAGTAATCCATGCAATCTGTTTTCATTCACTTTTAGAAGTATAACAATTAAATGTGATATCACTTCCTTTGTCCTGGCATTTTTATTTTTCCCATTCTTGCTCCAAAGTGGCCACGTAAGAATATGTGAGAAAGTGCTAGTCAGTAATATGCATGCTGTTAACAAACTGAAGTGCCAATTTTCCAGTGACAATCTTCACGCCACTCTACCAGAGGGGTTAAAATGCAAGAAAATATTTGCAGTGATTATTTCAAATTTAAATTCTATAAATATTTTCATAAACATTAATTTTAGCTAATGGCTATCCAAAATGTGCTGCTCTTTCAGGAAAACTCCTTAAGTTAGCTGTTCATGATGAATAGTATTCTGGATAATACTAGTTTCTACTAGAAACTACATTACCTTCTTGTACTAAATTCAACAAGGCAGGCTAAATTGTAATCAGTTTTCTTTGTGAATGTAGAATCTGAGCAAGGAGTATTAGTTGATTGATATAAATGGATGGCAACATAAAGTTAGGGTCACCTGATGCATCCATTTTTACCTGCCAAGGAGGCCACATACTTCTGTCATTGTTTAGGGTACCCTCTTCACTGTAAATTTCTGAAAAATACTGAAAATTTCTTATTTTGTGGGATCCACTTCTCTAAACTTCATATTGGCCATTCTCTTTTTGTTTACATAGGCTTCCTTCCAATAACATATAGTACAATTGACTTTAGCAATGCACATACAGTTACACTACCTAGAACCTACACTCTACTCAGTATAGAGTAGAGTTTAGAACTTGATTGTTCCTAAATTTCTGATAATTTATACTTTACTAGAGGCCTGGTGCACAAAAATTTGTGCACTCAGCGGGGGGGGGGGGGGGGGCCCTCAACCCGGCCTGGGCCCATTTGCAGTCCAGGACCCCTTGGGGGATGTTCACCTGTTGATTTAGGCCCACTCCCTGGGGGATCAGGCCTAAGCTTGCAGTCAGACATCCTTCTGGCAGCCAGGGAGCCCTTGGGGGATGTCTGACTAAAGGCTTAGGCCCCCAAGGGATCGGGCCTAAACCATTAGTTGGACATTCTTAGTGCTGCCATGGTGGGAGAGGATCCTGCCACCACCTCGGCGCTGACCAGCCATGAGCCAGCTTCTGGCTGAGTGGCACTCCCCATATGGAAGTGCACTGACCACCAGGGGGCAGCTCCTGCATTGAGCGTCTGCTTCCTGGTGGCCAGTGTGCATCATAGCAACCAGCCATTCTGCCGTTCAGTCAATTTGCATATTAGCCTTTTATTATTATTACTAGAGGCCCGGTGCACAAAAATTTGTGCACTCAGGGGTGCGGGGGGGTCCCTCAGCCCATCCTGTGCCCTTTGCAGTCTGGGACCCCTCGGGAGATAACGACCTGCTGGCTTAGGCCTGCTCCCAGGTGGCAGAGGGCAGGCCCAATCCCTAGGTGCAGCCCCTGGTCGGGCTCAGAGCAGGGCCGATTGGAGAGTTGGGGCGCCGCCCTGTCATGCACAGAGCAGGGCGGATCAGGAGGTTGCGATGCCACCCCTAGTCACGCTCAGGGTACAGCCGATTGGGGGGTTGGGGCACCGCTCCCTGTCACACTCAAGGCAGGGTCGATAGGGAAGTTGTGGTGTCACCCCCTGTCACCCACAAAGCAGGGCCGATCAGGGGGTTTGGGGCTCCGTACCCTGTCACACACAGAGCAGGGCCGATCAGGGGGTTGAGGAACTCCCCCCTGTCACGCACAGAGCGGGGCCGATCAGGGGGGTTGAGGAGCTCCCCCCTGTCACTCACAGAGTAGGGCCGATAGGGAGTTGGGGGCACCGCCCCCTGTCACACACAGAGCAGGGCAGATCAGGGGGTTGGGGCGCCACCCTCTATTACCCACAGAGCAGGGGCCGATCAGGGGTTGGGGCGCTGCACCCTGTCACACACAGAGCAGGGGCCGATCAGGGGGTTAGGGCGCTGCACCCTGTCACAACACAGAGCTGCAGGGCAAATC
>NW_005871057.1:8234499-8323192 GCF_000147115.1 Myotis lucifugus | reverse complement strand
GCAAGTCAGGCGGGGAACGTTGGAGTTCTGCCGTCACTGGAGCAGGCAAGCCTCCCTGTTCGCTTCAGTGCCTGGCTGCTGGAGGCCATCTTGGCTTGCAGTTAATTTGCATATCGCCCTGATTAGCCAATGGGAAGGGTAGCGGATGTACGGCTAATTACCATGTTTCTCTTTTATTAGATAGGATATAGGATGTCCCTATACCCCCCCTTTTCCCCCTCTACCCAGCTCTTGCCCCCCACTTCTCTCTGGCCATCAGCATACTGTTGTCTGTGTCCATGGGTTGTGCATATATTTTCTTTGGCTAATCCCTTCTTTAAATTCACTTCTTTAAATTTTTATTTTCAGATAAGTGCTTATAACTGCACTATTATATATTTTCTATTATATCATTTAGAATTAAGATATTTTTTAATTGAACCCTTGTAAATTTTAGCACAATTTAATAAATTATGCTAGAAGCAATTAGAAGATTTTTCATGTAATGCAGATACATTTCAATTAATATTTTATTAATTTTTAATGTTTTAATATTTTAATTTGAAATAATCTCATACATGTAAAAAAAACTATAAAATACTACAGCATATTATATGTACCCTTCACCCAATTTCTTAGGTGTTAATAATTTAAACATAACCATTATACAACTAACAAAATTTGGAATATATTTTTCTTATAATCTCTTTAATGTTACTTAATTCATTTACTTTGTTTTTGTTAATCTTCACCCAAGGATATATTTCCATTGAATTTTAGAGAGAGTGAAGGGAAAGGGAGAGACACATTGATTGGTTGCCTCCTGCACATGCTCTGATAGGGACTGGGGATCAAGTCAGCAACTGAGGTACATGCCCTTGACTGGAATCAAACCTGGGAGCCTTCACTCCATGGGCTAATGCTCTATCCACTGAGCAAAAAAAGGCTGCAGCTTAATTCATTTACTTTTAATCTATATGTGTCTTTATATTTAAAGTGGGTTTTGTTTTTGATTCACCCTCATAATCTGTCTTTTAATTGGTGCATTTATGCCACTGACTTTCAGAGTGCTTACTGATAGAGTTACTGTCATATCTGGTGGCTTCTGGGGCTTCCGGGGCCTGCCAGCAGCCCTAGACCGATCCGGTCCCGGGCGGCAGGCAGGCAGCTTCTGGCGTCGCCCACGGGGGGCCTGGATGGTGGCTCGCGCTGGTGGTAGCCGCCATCTTTGTTGGCAGTTAATTTGCATATCTCGCTGATTAGTCAATGGGAGGCGTAGCGAAGGTATGGTCAATTACCATGTTTGGCTATTATTAGATAGGATTACTTAGAGTGGGTGAATTCCCAATTACTTGTTAATTTTTATCTGGTTTAATTTTATGAGTTGTGAGGGTACTTTGCTGTTTCACTCAAGTATTCTATTCTTTGAATATTCAAAAATATTTTTATTAAGCAAATTCCTGTTAGAGTAATTTTATTTTAAATACTGTAACATGTTAACATTTTACAATCTACCATGTAGAATTAATATTCTAGAGTAATACATTTATTACTCTTTTATTGATTTCAGAGAGGAAGAAGGAGAAAGAGATAGAAACATCAATGATAAGAGAGAATCATTGGTTGGCTGCCTCCTGCACACCCCACACTAGAGATTGAGCCCACAACCAGGGCATATGGCCTGACCTGGAATTGAACCATGACCTTCTGGTTCATAGGTCTATGCTCAACCACTGAGGTGCACCAGTTGGGCAAGAGTAATACATTTTAATGTTATACTAGAAGTGGAGAAAATGTTACTATCCCAGTACATAGTATTTTGATATTATCTTAAATAAACACAGTTGAGATTTTCATAATTTATACTAACATATGGACATATTTTAAAGTGCATTTGTTAAGTACTTGTGTCTACAACTTTTCTGTATCTTTAAACACATTTCTTACCACAAGCTGAACTCTTCCACCATTAAGTACATTTGGATCTAACTCAGGCAAGAAATGATTGCTGCAGTGACAAAAAACAGAAATAATATTATTACATAAATATAGAGAAAGAATATGAAAAAAATGCCCAATTAAAGGTTTGGGACTAATTAGTAATTTAAAAAATGCTAACAATAGTTTTCTTAAATAGGGGTTACATGCAAAGGTATATACAAATTTACGTTTTTCCGTAGTCATTAATAAAATTAAATTTGACATAAAATTTCTAAGTAACACTTTAATGCTACCTTTCTTTGCTAAACATAAACACATATAATAAAAATATGAAAGAAACAAGAATGATAGCTAAAAAATTATTAAAAAATATAAATACTTATTTACCTACATATCTTTCTTATTTTATGATTAAGGCAAAGCTTCCTATTTTTAAAATATTTTTTGTGGTTTAATACATTATTCTACTGCTCATAATTAACTTCTGTTTAAAAGTAGAGCATTTGGATTTTCAAGAACTTCCATTCTTGCCCTGGTCAGTGTTAGAGTGTTGGCCTGTGCACCAGAAGGTCTCAGGTTCGATTCCTGATCAAGGGCACATTTCCAATTGTGGTTCACTCCCCCACCCCTACCCCAGTAGGGGAGCCTGTGAGAGGCAACCAGTTGATGTGTCTCTCTCACATGATGTTTCTCGGTGCCCCTCTTTTTCTCCCCTTCCCTTCCACTGTCTCTGGAAAAAAACAACCCACTTCCATTCTTGAAAATAGTATTTCTTAAAATGTTACTGCCTATACCTTTACATATTATATTTCAAAAGAGAATATCCATAAATAATTACCTGTTGTATAATATATTTAAATATAACTTGTTTAGGAGTAAGGGATATTGTTAAATGTGTGAGCTTATCTAAACTACATCCTGAATAAGTTTTTAAAATTTTCACATTATCTCTGCTAATGCTTTAAAATCTCTGAAAGACCTCTTATATCTGGTTAATGTAGATGGCAAGTCATGGGGTTATACTACATTTGTTTATAGTTCTAAGGATTTCATCTTATGAATTACACTAATTGTAGGATTTTGTTTGTTAGTTTGTTACTCATTTAAATAGTTATTACCCAAAATGCCTGGAAATGTTTCTAAAGTGTCATCTACATTTACATTCCATATTGGTTTACACATTTAATAAATGCTTAAAATAACATATATTTTACTTTTCTGTGCATATAAGTGGCTACAATGAAAATCTTGAAAATTTATGTCAAAATGTTATCTCCAGGCTTTTATTTCCTTAAAACTTAGATTCAGTGGCTATGTGTGTGTGTGTGTGTGTGTGTATATATATATATATGTTTTATATTGTTATTGGCTGGATTTTGTTCCTATAAAATTCATATATTGAAGTCCTAACCCTCAATACCTCAGAATTTTACTGTATTTGGTTGTAGGGTGAGGGAATGAAGGTAAAATGAAGTCACATGGTTGGGCCCAAATCCAGTATGACTGGTGTCTTTATAAGAAGAGATTAGAATATAGACAACACAGATGAGGGATGATCATGTGAGGACACAATGAGAAGGGAGCCATCTGCAAGCCAAGGAGAGAGACCTCCAAAGAAATCAAGCTTGCTGACTCCTTGACCTGGGGTTTGTAATTTCTTGAACTGTGAGTAAACAAATCCTTGCTGTTTAACCTACCCAATCTCTGGTATTTTGTTATGGCAGCCCTCGCGAAATAATATATATATATATATATATATATATATATATATATATATATATATATATATATATATAATTAATTGACCCTGTTTATTGCTAAATAAAAAATTTAATATCTTCAACCTTGTGAGCTCACCTCTATTCTGTGAGATAGATAAAACATTATAATCTCACTATAAAGGAGAGGAAGCTGAGCCTTGGGACATCATTGAAAATTAGTTATATGACATGTAAAGTGTCAGCATCAGGGTAGAATTATAATTTTAATTGCCAAACATAAATGATAACAAAAATAACACAAAATAAAATACAATTTGTACTACATATAACATTTATCAACAGTTAATATATACTATGCATTTACTTTAAAAAGCAGAATCATTTGTGCAGTTCATCTGTTGTTATTAAGCATTTACAGAAAGAGTTTCTTAAACATTTTAGAATGAAAAATATAAAGAGTGATTAAGTCTATTTTATATAAGAGGCCATTTTATAACCTGGCTTCATGGTATATTGGCCTTTGGCTATAAGTCATGTTTGTTTTAGCACAGTTAACCTAGGTTTAACTTTTCAAGATGTGTTTACAATACAAAAATCTAATTTAAGGGAAATGACCTTACCATTTCAAATCTCTGGAACTAGTTGTTTCATGAACTCCAACCTGTGTGTGAAGCCACTGATATATATATTCCTTACTCCTTTCTAATTTTTCATGTGCCTTGGTATCCTCGCAGATAAATTCTTCTTCCTTAACTGAGAAAGGAATATGGACATTTTATTTGTTATTTAAAGGGATCAAATTTGGTCCAAACAGTTCAGTTAGGGTAAAAACTTTATCATAAGAAAGGGGGGAAATAACATAATGCATGGGATCTAAATCATCTGTAAGAAAAAAGTCAGTCACAAAGTAACTTTTCCTGCTTGAGTTTCAAACCCACGTACTTTGAAAAATAAAGAAAATGCCTTAATGCAACCAATATTTTTTAAGAGTTGTTTTGTTATTCTTATAATTAGAAATTTCAAATAATTATTTTTGGTTGACAGTAGAATCTATCTATATATATATAAAAGCCTAATATGCAAACTGTCCCCTCTGGAGTTCAACCAACCAGGAGTTCTTTCACTCGCTATGACGTGCACTGACCACCAGGGGGTGGCGCGGAACAAAGGAAGGCCCCGGCTGGCAGCCAGCAGCTGTTAGGGACCCTACCTGTACTGGGACTCTAGTTCTAATATAAAAAAATCTATCTATGCACTATGATGTCCTTTTAGGCTTATTTTATTTTATTTTATTTTTATTTTTATTTTTAAAAAATATATTTTATTGATTTTTTACAGAGAAGAAAGGAGAGGGATAGAGAGTTAGAAACATCGATGAGAGAGATCGATCAGCTGCCTCCTGCACACCCCCCACTGGGGATGTGCCCGCAACCAGGGTACATGCCCTTGACCGGAATCGAACCTGGGATCCTTGAGTCCGCAGGCCGATGCTCTATCCACTGAGCCAAACCGGTTCGGCCTTTTAGGCTTATTTTAAAGACCAATTGTTCTCATACTAGTTTTATGCATATGCAGAATTTATAAATATAATGAAGATATTTAAAACAGAATTTTAATTTTATTTAAAACTAAGCTTGGTTTGTGTAAGGTAATATAATATTTTAAGTTGGGAATACAATTTCTATCAGGATTATATGGCTTATGCCATAACTAGAGGCCCGGTGCACAAAATTTGTGCATTCAGGTGGGGTCCCTCAGCACGGCCTGTGCCCTCTCACAGTCCAGGAGCCCTCAGGGGATGTCTGACGGATGGCTTAGGCCTGCTCCCCACAGGAAGTGGGCCGAAGCTGTCCATTGGACATCCTTAGCACTGCCGCAGAGGTAGGAGAGGCTCCTACCACCACCACTGCGCTCGCCAGCCATGAGTCCAGCTTCTGGCTGAGCGGCACTCCCCCTGCATTGAGCGTCTGCCCCCTGGTGGTCAGTGCGCGTTATAGTGACCAGTCATTCCGCCACTCAGTCAATTTGCATATTAGCCTTTTATTATATAGGATACTTATTTCAAAAAGAGGGGTGGGGAACATAACAATAAAAGTGTTTATGGAAAATATGAAGATGATAAATTATACTAGGTATGAATACCAAGGTAACAAGCATAAAAAATAAAATAGTTAAAAAAGAAGACTCCAACCCTTACATGCAAATGTAAATTTTAATATATATATGTATATATAGTTGTATTTTTTTAATTATAGACATTGCTGCTACATTAATGCTATGCATTTCAGAGTTACACTGAAGATCTGTTGTTTTAGAGCTTTTATCCAAGAATATGATTTTGGGGGCTGGTTTCTTTTTCAGGTGCCATAACAGTTTTGGGGGCTTAATAGTTTTAGACAACTGATTGACAGTAAATCAGAGAAATATACCTCTTGAAAACTAACTCATGGTAATCAAACTCACAAGAATGCTATAATTAAAAATCTGTTATTTAAACTGTCAATTTATTAATTTGAACTATTCTTTTGCCATAGATCATCAGCTAAAGATCAGAATGTTCATTTCTCAAACCTCTTAGTACTCATGGATCTTACGTTTCCAAAATGGCCACACCCTTGCATCCGGAGCTGAAACTAACCCACCCATATTTGATATATTGGAGACACATATACTTTACATACAAGGGCTAACCACTAAATCCATGACCTGTCACCATTTTGGTAAATGGCCTTATAGGTAGATGTACAGAAACTATAAAAGAGACTCAGACAGAGGAAAGACTTGGTGTTACCACACCCAGTGAGCACAGCATTAAGTCTCTTCTCCAGCAGAGTCCCAGCCTTTTCTATGCTTTTCTTGGGTGACCAGGTCAGATTTGGAACCATGAGTGCAGTGACAGAGAATAGTGGGGACTCCAGTCCACAGCTGTAACCTTATTCTTATTATTCAGAGAATCCTTTTGTAACAAGTGTACTTTTAGTTAAAAATAAGAATTATCTATGGCTTCCTGCTTTTAAAAACAGTGACACATACTGATAGTCACTTTTTTAAGTAGTCATTTTGGAAAGTGTTCCTCAGCTGTGCAATAACACCCTATACATATTAAGCGGTTTTTACATCAGAACTCAACCAAGATTCTAGACAACTATTCCCAAGTAAAGATGAGACATTTCACTGTAAGGGTCCCATTCAAATGAACCATTTTAACCCTAAGGAATAGATTGGTAGATTGGCACAGCTCAGTGTTAGAAACAGAACAAACACAGTGATGAAGTTGGCTGAATGAACTCAAAGATACTGCAATTCAGAAGCTGCAGGAAGTGATTTGGCTAAGCCATTTCAGGACCACTTCTGCCACTGAGAAGAAAAAACTAAGGTTTACTCATTGAAACTTGCAGAAGAAGTCCTGTTTTTTTGCAACTGGGGTACGAAAAATAGTAGTGACCTGGGTTACTTAACAAAGTTCTAATTTAGCCAGGCTGCCCAATAAGTATTTCCTTTCAGTTTATAGAAGCATCATTTTGCCTGAAGAAAGTGAGACCCTTATCTACTGTGCTATCCTACTTCTCTGGGACTTGCTTCACTAACCTCTTGTATCATCAGCCTAAGAAAAATGTCTTCCTTTGATTGCTGCTCTCCCCTAATTACTACTGTCTATATAGGCCCCTTTATTTCAAAACACAAATTTGATTGCTTTTATTTAAACAAATTGTTAAACTTTTAAATTATAAAAATAATGTAGTCTCACTATTGACACTTTAAGAAATAAATAAAAGAATTAAAAATAAAAGAAAATCCACAAAAATCCCACTATCCAAAAACAACCACTGGATAATATTTTTAAGGCATTTCCTTGTAGTTTTCTCATAAAATTGCTTTGTTTGTTATTTGTATATATACAGCCTACCTTTCAGTTAGTACTGTAACAAATGTATTCCATGAAATGTAAATCTCACTCTGAACACACTATTAGTGGTTTTACACTATGATGTACAAATTTGTTACATAAGTTTGTAATTATCCTATTTAGTTAATTTATTTGATCAGGTGGAATTAATGACTTGTCTAAAACTATCAATATTTTGAAGAACTCAAAATAATCTATATTATTAAATAGTTTTAAAAGCTTTAATCAATTTACCACATAACTATATGAGGTTTCTCAATTCACCGAGCCCCTGGTCAACATTATAATATTACGTATTTAAAGTTGTTGATATTTTGACAAAAATATCATATGATATTATCTAGTTTACATGTCTTTGTGGCTACTGAAATTTTGCATATTTAATATGATTATTTATTAATTATAGGTCATATAGTATAAAATATCTTTCTGTTCTCCCCAATAACCTACTGAATCTTAGTACTGAATTTATGTTTTTGTTTTCAATTGACTACTTGTGATCCTTTATCTGTTATCACTGGTGCAAATATTTACTTCTGCCCATTATTTGATTTTAGTTTTCATTTTACTTTCAAAAGAAGATTTTTTTCTTCTTTAGGAAAACACATTTCTTTATTTGTTAAATATCTTCTAAACTATAAGCCATTTCCTCATTATAATTTATAAGTTTGTACCTCTCAATTCAGTAAACTTCTAAAATGAGATATAAAATTTCAGGGACAAATTCTATAATCTTCTAATACCTTGTGTTTCACACTAAAAGGTATTGGTTAACATTTTTTGTAAGAGAAGTCCACTCTCTGTCTCTTTTTTCTTTAATTTCTGTTCCCTCCTTAATTTATTGCAATCTGGTTTTATGAAATTGAAATTGTCCTTACTGAGAAGGCTTTAAATTGTCTTCTCTGACAAGCACATATATTCTTTACCTTCATTGACCTTTTTGCTAAATTCAACTATGCAGGCCATTTACTTTGTCTTAAAACTCGCTTCTCAGAAGGACTTTGCAACAGCCAAACTTCGAGTGATCCTCTCAGGCTCCTTCAAAGATTCCTAGATGATGGTGCTCCCATTCTACACTTACCTAAGAGACCACATTCTCTACTCTGCGCCTGGCACTGTGCTGGCTTCTGAGGAAGGTCAGCTAGGGAGACATTGTATATTATCTCATGACGCTGGCAGCCTAGAAGACTAGGTATCACCAACCTGTATCTTATTTATATTTTCATATCCAGCTGAATTTCAGAATCACAACTTAGTTTTACCATTATCATCCCACTAAGTCTGTTTTCCTCCTGAATTCCCAAGGCATCCAGACCAGATATTCTGCAGTCAACCCTGGCTGCTCATTTCTTAAGTACCAACATCTAATCAGAAACTTGCTCTAATTCATCTGCTGTGTATCACACTCATACGTGGCTCCTCCTTTCCATCTCTACTGGCCCCATATTATTTAGGTGTACTTTTTTAAAAACAGGAATGAGTGTGTAATGACATAATATCTGTCACAATAAGAGAGACACCCCTCCTCTTAAGACCAATACTCTCAACTATACTCTGAATCCCAAGTATTCATATAATTTAGGATTCATTGATATAATTTAGGATTCATGGTATTTTCTTTCTTTTGCCGCTCAGAAATGGCTTTATATCTTCCCCTCCTCTCTCATCTTCCCTAATCAGATGGATTTTTTGAAATAGTAGATACAGTCCAGTCTCTGATGACTCATTGACATTCATGCTCCAGCCCACTGCAATATGGATTCTCCCCCACACCATTCCACTGGAGCTGTTCACACTGAGATCACTAATACTGCTAAGTCTTTGGGACTGTTTGAAGTTCTTATCTTGCTGCCTCCTCTATAATATTATATACTGTTGTCCACTCCTTCATTCTTAAAGGCTTATTTCCTTTGGATTTTGTTTCAGACACTCTCCATGTTTTCTTCTGACTTCTGTCTTAATCTCAGTCTCCTTCAAGGATTCCTCTTTCATTGCCATTCCTTCCAATTTCAGGATTCTTCTTTGGGGTCCTATCCTGGCTCCATCTTATTCTATTTCCTGTATGAGGACATTCATTTAATTTCTTCAATCACTCTCCCTATTGCCTTCTGAAATGTATTTATCCATAACCTCTCTATTTAGTAGATATGCCCAGATGTCAAGTGAGTATGTAAAAAGACTGAAGCCATGTATTAAACCACTTTTTCCAAGTTGCTACCACACTACCACCATTGTCAATGTACAACTCAGAAGCCAGAATGTTGCACTGAAACAGCTTTCTACCTCCCAACTGCATATTTTACCTCCTAAATTCTTTTCACTCTGTCAAATCTCTTGCATTCCCATTGCCACTACTTTAATTCAGGCCACCATCATCTCCTCTGCATTACTGTAACAGCTTCTCTCTGGTCTATTTGCTTTGGTCTTGCTCCTACATATACTATCTCCATATACTAAATAGTCTTGCTAAAGTACAAATCTAATATGCTACTTTCATTGATTAAAACTCCTGGGTTCTTCCACTGCTTTTGGATAATGTGCAAAATTTTTTGCATAGCACACAAGCCTTGCATATACTTTTAAGAAATTCATGTGTTAGGTTCCTGCCTCAATCACCCAGATATAATTGTTCAAAATTATCTCTTTCGCCTATAAACTTTGTTCTTGGTATTATCCGCTTTACCAACCATGTTCTTGCTTCAGGTCTTCAGATCTCAGCTTTAGAAATTACGTTCTTTGGGGTAAGCCCCTGAGCTTCCAACATTGCATTCCTTATTCAGTTTAGGTAAGAGATGTCCTCCAAAGGATCCTATAGATCCCATAATAACATCTATGACATTATATTCTACTTTCCTGTTCAATGTGTCTGTTTTGGCTACTAGAATATAAGCTATTTAAATGGGACATAGTAATATGGTGCTCAATAAATATTGGTGAAGTAAAGGAATCATTGCCACAGTTGATTAATGTCCTCTCAGAGCCCCGAGAAAGGTAGAGCTGGAATTTAGAATTTTAGGGTGGATACAAACCTGTGCATTGTGAAGGATACCCCATTATCTAAACACTAGAGGCCTGGTGCATGAAATTCGTGCACTTGGCAGGGGGGTGGGGGGTGTCCTCAGCCCAGCCTGAGCCTTCTCGTAGGGAGCAGGCCTAAGCCAGCAGTCAGACGTCCTTAGCGCTGCTGCGGAGGCGGGAGAGGCTCCCGCCACTGCCACTGTGCTTGCCAGCAATGAGCCCGGCTTCTGGCTGAGCGGTGCTCCCGCTGTGGGAGTGCACTGACCACAAGGGGGAAGCTCCTGCGTTGAGCAGGATCAGGCCAAAACTGGCTCTCCAACATCCCCCAAGGGGTCCCAGATTGAAAGAAGGTACAGGCCAGGCTGACGGAACCCACTGGTGCACGATCGGGGCCAGGGAGGGACGTGGGAGGTTGGCCAGCCAGGGAGGGACCATGGGAGGGCTCCAGGGCATGTCCAGCCTGTCTCACTCAGTCCCGATCAGCTGGACCCCAGCAGCAAGCTAACCTACAGGTTGGAGCATCTGTCCCCTGGTGGTCAGTGCACATGATAGTGAGCGGTTGAGTGCCCTTAGCATATCATTAGCATATTACGCTTTGATTGGTTGAATGGATGACCAGAAGACTGGACACTTAGTATATTAGGCTTTTATTGTATAGGACTAGAGGCTCGTTGCATGAAGATTCGTGCAATAGGCCTTCTTTCCCCTGGCTGCTGGCACCAGTTTTCCTCTGGCACCTGGGACCCAGACCTTCACTCTGGCCACCGCCTTCCATCTTCGCTCTGGACACAGTCTTCACTGCGACTGGAGCCTTCAGTCTTTGCTCCTCACTCCGGCCGGAGTCTTCAGTCTCTGGCCAGAGCTGCTCCTGTAGCTCCTTCCGCCCCCCACCCTCCCCCTCATAGCTTGATCACTGCTTCGCCTGCAGACCTCACCGATGGGCTCCTGGGTCCCAGGTGGCTGCCTTGCCTATGGCCAGGCTTTCTGCGGCTCCTGGTGTCCCGCCCTGCCTGCAGTATGCAAATTAGCCGCCATCTTTGTTGGCGGTTAATTTGCATATCACGCTGATCAGCCAATGGCGATGGTAGTGAAGGTACGGTTAATTACCATGTTTGTCTATTATTAGATAGGATGATTAGCTTAATTATTTTAATAGAAACTTCACCTCAATAAGTCAAATTAGATTGGAGTAAAAATTAACAACTAACGTGGCATCACCTGCATGGAGAGGAGATAGGGGGATTAGGGAAGTTTCTGTGCCGAGTCTTCTGCTGGAAAAACTCCAACAACTTCTCCCCTGGGAAAGGAAGACAACTGTGTCCCAGCTTTCCCAGCTTAGACCACCTCACCCCATAGGGGGTGTGGCAGTGGAGACCTGCCACCTACCCTCCACCCCACCCGAGTTACATATGCCCCACAAACCTGAGGCTGCCAGGGAGTTACATGCTGAAAATCTAACCCTACAACTTAAAGAATTAGAAAGAGATCAACAAGAAAAGCCCAGAGTGAGCAGAAGGAAGGAGATAATAAAGATCAGAGTGGAAATAAACGACATAGAGACCACAAAAACAATACAAAAGATCAATAAAACCAAGAGCTGGTTCTTTGAAAGGATAAACAAGATTGATGAACCTCTAGCCAGGCTCACCAAGAAACAAAGATAGAGGACCCAAATAAAAAAAATCAGAAATGAAAGAGGTGAAGTAACAACAGACCTCACTTCCTTTCTTAATGCCTGTTTAGAAAGTCATTTCAATTTTTAAATGATGGACGACTTAAAATGCTATCTTCCCTAGTCATAGCAAAACTTAGGAGAGCATTGTTGAGTAAAACTGGTTATTCAGGCTAAATGGAAATAAATATGTGTAGCCTGTTTCTGTTATCTACTGAGTGTTGTTATTGAATAAATGATATAATGATATATGATATAAATGATATAATGATGTTTCAAAAATCTGACAATTAAAGGTATTAAATTAAAAAAAAATAACACAGAAAAACTTCTCTGTCATAAAGGCTTCTCTGTCATAAAGGCTTCTTTATAAAATGTTCATAATGTATGCAACCCTAGAAAAAGTTGTTCAGCTTTAAAGAAGTTCACCAAAAGAAATAAATTCTTTTTTTAATGGAAATATTCCTTTCTTTATGAAAAGCAAAATAAGGATTCATTAAACCCATATGCTTCAAATAAACCAGTTTTCTAAATTTTCAAATATAGCATAATATATACAGAGGGAGATTAAGATTCAATTGTCATTTGAGGCACACAAAAAGGGCTAATTATTTATATTTTTATACTTATGGCAATTTTCCCATGACTATTTTCTTTTCCTGTAATGGCTTTCCTCGGTAATATAATAATAAAATACTCTTAGTTTCATGGATAGAGATGAGTTCATTTCTTTACCAAAAGCTTTTGGAGGACATGGTTGCATGCTGAGCAAAATGCTTCATGTGATAGAAATATTTTTGGTAACTTTGATAAATGGCTGATTCTATGTATTTTATGCTGGAAATACTAAAAATGTGATTTACATTATAAAGTATAAGTGGTCCGTATGTGTTTATTAAAAGAAGTTATTGCATCATACCTCACAAATAAAGCACAAATAAAATTGGAGTTTGGCATAAATGTTACACTAATAGAATTTTAAATTCATTAACATTTGTATAAATACTTGTTGATAGGCTGTTTATGGCTTCTTCCTTAACCAATCCAACGTGTTGTTGGAATGTTGACAGCACTGGCATGTAACCAATAATTCTCTAAGAGCCATTTGTGTGTGACAAGCAACATCCCTATTCTTTTAAAATATATTAAATATATATGTAATTGATCACTAAGGAAAAAATGACTTCATGAATAAAGAAAAGGATTGTTTGTACAAAAGTTTAAAAACAGAAATTTTGGGAATAGAGCCAAAGCTATATGTAAGGGTGAAAGGCTAACTGCAGCACTAATCACTCCTTTACATATTTCATTGTATTTTATGGCAGGAAGAGTAAAAAAAAAAAAAGTACTAGAATGAAAAATACTTGCTAGTCCCTGACATTTGAATTCATTTTCAAAATTCATCTGTTTGGGGGTTGGGTAGTACATAGAATGTATGAATGTTTTTTTATGAAAGCAAAGAAAAATAAAAATGAGTTACTAAATTATATCTTTTAAAATATATGGATTCTGCAGACAGTAGACAGAACATTTAATATTATGGAGTTACTATATTTAAGTGAATCTCTATGGAATAACAAATATTCTTTTACAAAGTGGACATTAGTGTACTTATCAACCAATTACAATAAGTGTCTGTATTCAACTTATGTACAATTCTGAAAGCAAAGGTTTTGCCATTGGTATTGTTCAGTTGATCTGTATCTCCTCATTTATATCTTTCTAGCAGAGTACCATATAACACATAAAGGTGGTTCTTTGGTTTCTACTGTGAGAGCTCAAGAATCACAAGTTGGTAAAGTCATAGAGATATTAACTTATAATATGTCTCCATGTTTGTTGTTATCTAGGGCTAGAACGAGGGTAAGTTAAGTGGGACAAATGAAATACCTTAGGCACAAAATTTAAGGTGGTGACAAAAAAACCTCAATCATCAAATGAATATTATTTTAATGTAATATTTTAAAATAAAAATTTTAAAAATCTATGATTAAAAAATATCAAAGTTTTAAATGATGGGATCAAACAATGATGTGCCAAGACCTATTGAACCTGAAGTAAAAGGGAAAATCAGTAATAGTGATTCTTCTCTGCCATGGTATTGGCAGATTTACCCATTTTTTAGAAATACTAAGTGTAAATAGGGCATCGTTTTTAGAACTACCATTGCCTAAAATTGCTTCCTACGGCTTCCTGTGAATTGGGCACAACACTTAATTTTCCATTAAAAGAGGCGCTGGAATCGTGACATATGAGAAATTAATTACAGAATAAATTAACTTGGTCCTTAGAGAAAAGACTTCACTTTAGTCATCTTTTTATCTGCCTAGCAACAGACTTGAACAAAGTAAGTTGGCTTTTTCACTTATTAGCTGTGTAATGTTGGGTAAATTACTTACTTTCTCTCTGTCTCAGTTTTCTCCTCTTAAAATGTATATAATAATACATAATAATAATTGCCTAATATATATGAATTATTTAACAACTGTAGCCATTTTATTATTTTTTTAAAAAGTGAATTGAACTCTCCTATGCATAGGCTTGTGCTATCTAAATTGCCACACACTAAGACTCCCCGACCCTGGAGGTGAGACTATCTGCAGAAGTCTCTAAATCCAGACCCAGAACCAGGTTCCGGGGAGTCACTGGCAGGAGGGGAAGATTCCAGGATTAACCACAAAACTACACAGAACACTATTCTGGGGTTGAGTCTAGGAAGGCCTCTTTATCAGAATTCTAAATCTGTAACAGGTATTTTTAAATGTATTTTATTTCATACTATATAAGGATTTTACTGTGCCTTTAAGAAAGAAGAAATAAGAGATAAGAAGGGTATACAGTCCTAATTGATTTGAAGTTATTTCAAATAATTTTGAGCAATTGCTCAGGACTAACCATGACAGAGGTTCCATTGACATGATTCTCTCTCGTTTCACTTTCTCAATTTAATTAGTCTCAGAAAATATTCCTCTATCCAACTCAAACTCCCTCAGGGAGTGTTAATATAGTAGGTCATCCAAACTAGGGCCCACCTGATAGAATAATGCCTGATGATGTAAGTAGGTTGACTTTTAAAATAATATAATCTTAGAAATTCTACTGCCTACTGTTTTTGGTTTGGGAGTTTTTTGTTTTTTGGTATAGTGTTAAGACTTTAGGTCCCTGACATATCGAATAGTTTTTACTCTTTGGTTAAAAAAAAAATCCATAATTCTATTAATTTGTGTACTAGTAGTATTAATTGAAAGCCAAGTAGAGACTGTTAATTTCCTTACTAGTTTTATTTGAAAATAAGAAAGTGTTATTATATTGATACATTAATATAGAGGCTTGATGGAACAATTAAACATTTTAAAAATATCATTGTAATAACCTTTTAGAGCTATAGCTCATGGCACATGTCTACACATTCACAATGCATTTCTTAATGTCCATTAATGTTTTGCACCTAATAATTTCTATATTTGTCAAACTTTAGAATATATATATATGCTTCTGTTATAGACAGGAATAACATCATATGGAGTATTGAATGCATATTAATATCGCTTGCATTATAAAAAGCAATAAATAAAAATAATTTTCCTTCACACTTTGAGTGACAATATATTAGAGACTAATAAACCTGGTACCAAAATTATTGTATTCTTTAGGTAATAATTTGAGAAAATATTCCCATAGCCTCCTGAAGATGTAAGAATTTTCATATTCCATTAGTGCAAAATTTTAAAATTTTATTATATTATCTTTAAAAAGACAGAATTTTGCTTTATGTAGCAGAATTTCATTTGTAAATGAATCAGGGTCTCCATTTATGCATTTCACTTTTAATTGAAATGATAGGTAAAAGCATTATGGATCCACTCACACCGTAGTAGAGAAAGAAGTCAGGATAAGGCATTATAGATTTTCCTATAAACAAAGTTAATTTCTAGCTTTAAAATATTTATGTAAATATTGATTTGTAGAAGCTCTTTCATTTGTTTGGAGGAGAAATTAGGAGTGGAATTTTAAGCTTGAAGGGCCCTCAATTGGACAAGTCACCCCATTTATCAGAGACATTGTTTTGTTATCCATAAACATTAGAAAATAAAGCAATATATAGAATGCTTCATGGATTTGCATGTCATCCTTGTGTAGAAGCTATGCTATCTCCATATCCTTCCAATTTTAGCACTGCATCTGTGCTGCAAAAGTGAGCACTGGGAGCTTTTTAATTACTTGTATTTTATTGAGATATATACAATGCATGCAAAATATTGTATATGCCATGTGATTATATCAAGATTTATAAATAAATATATTATAAATATACACATAATTATGGAAATTATATAAATTATTTTAAATAATTATCTATAATAATATAAGCAAAATATTCTAATTAGACCAAACATCCTTTCGGATGTCCTTCCAGACGACCTTCTGGATGAAGCCGGGGCTGCGAGGGAAGCCCGGGTTCCTGGTGCCAGAGGGAAGCCGGAGCCGGCAGCCGGAGGAAGGAAGGCCTACTCTTGCATGAATATCATGCACTGGGTCTCTAGTATAAATAAAATATGCATAAATATTTCATGTGACCTCTGATCATTAAAAAAAAAAATAGAACACTATTTTTCCAAAATATCTTACTTCTCTTAGGGTAACCACTATGATGAAGTTTATAACCTTGACATTCTTGATTTCCTTTATAATCACCTATGTATTAAATATTATAGAATAGCTTTGTTTGCTTTAGAATCCTTAAGGAATTTTTAAGAACTGATTTAAGTCCAGTATATGTTAAAGTTTTGTGAATATCCTGTGTGTGCTTGAGGATAATGTACATCCTCCAGCTGTTGTGTCTTCTATATATGTCTTTTATGCAAATGTTATTAAATTGGTTTATCAACCCATGTCCTTACTGAGTTTTTGAGTACTTGTTCTATAAATTACTAAGAAAGATACCTTAAAATTCCCCCAATATAGTTTGGAATTTTAAACCCTCTTGGTACTTCTTTCATTTTTGCCTTATATTATTATTTTTTAATTAATAACAATTCATTTTAGAGCAGCTTTAAGATTAAAACAAAATTAGGAGGAAGGTATAGAAATTTTTTCATATACTCCCTGCCCCTACTCAACCAGAGCCTCCCCCATTATTAACATATTTCCCTTCCCCACCCAGTGATACATTTGCTATGATCTGCAAACTTACATTGAGACATCATAATTACTGAAAGTCCACAGTTTGCATTATGATTTATTTTTGGTACCATGGATTTTATGAGTTTGCACAAATGTATAATGACATGTATCCATCATTATGGTATCATACTGCTCTGAAAATGCTCTGCTCTCTGTCTCTTCATCCCGTCTCCCCTGCCCCGTCCCCTAGCGATACTGTCCTTTTTAATTGTCTCCATAGTTTTGCCTTTTTAAGAATGTTACATTGTTAGAGTCATGCAGTATGTAGTCTTTTCAGATGGGCTTATTTCACTTAGTATTATGCATGTATGTCTTCCCCATGTCTGACTTGATAGCTCGTCTGGTTTTAGTGTTGAATAATATTCCATTATCTGGATGTACTGCAGTTTATCCATTCATCTACTGAAGGGCATCTTGGCTATTTCCAAAATTTTTTCAATTATGAACAAAGCTGCTATAAACATCTGCGTGCAGGTTTTTTGTGTGGATGTAACTTTCCAATTCATATAGGTAAATAACATAGAGTGTAACTACTGGATGGTAAGAGTATGTATAGTTTTAAAAGAAAACTCAAAACTGTCTTCCAAAGTGCTATGCCATTTTGCATCTCCACCAGCAAGGAAGAGAGCTCTGTTGCTCTCCATCCTCACCAACACTTGGTATTGTCAGTGCTCTTGATTTAGGCCTTTCTCATGGGTGTGCAGTGGTATCTCACTATAATGTGCATTTCCTTGATTAAATAAAATGTGGCGATTTTTTTCATAGGTTTATTTGTCATCTGTGTATCTTCTTTGGTGAAATGCCTGCTAATGTCTTTGGCCCGTTTTTAAAAATCAATGTGCTTTCTTCTTGTGGATAATTTAAGAGTTCTTTGTATGTCTTGGGTAGCAGTTCTTTATCAGATACATGTTTTGCAGATATTTTTCTCTAAGTTTGTGGCTTGTCTTTTCATTCTCTTAACATTGTTTTTAACAAAACAGGAATTTTTTTTATTTTATTAAAACCTAACTTATAAATTATTTCATGCATTGTGCTTCTGGTATTATACTTAAAAAGTCAAAGCCATACACAGGTTATCTAGGTTTTTCCCAATATTATCTAAGAATTTTAGAGTTTTGCATTTTACATTTAGTTCTGTGATCTGATTTGAGTTAATTTTTGTGAATGGTATAAGGCCTAGATTCAGTGATTTTTAAAATGTGGACATCCCCTTATTCTACCAACCATCTGTTGAAAAGACTACCTTTACTCAGTTGTATTACCTTTGCTTCTTTGTCAGAGATCAGTTGACCATATTTGTGTGAGTCTATTTCTGGGCTGTCCGTTCTGTTCCATTAATCTCTTCTCTATTCTTTTGCCAACATCACACTGTTTTGGTTACTGTAGCTTTATAGTAAGTGTTGAAGTTGAGTAGTGTCGATTCTTTGTAGTGTTTTAAAAATGTAGAAAAATTTGTTATCTGCTAACTGGGTTATTTAATGATTTATATATAGTGTAAGTACTGATATATTTGAAAAAATTATATACATATATATCACCTTGTTTTGTGCTTTCTATTTGCCTGAATACACTATGTTCTTTTTCATTACTTCTTGGTTTCATTTTGAATTGAGTACTTCTTTTCTTGCTATTGTTTTCTTTCTACTAGTATGGAAATAATATTGTTTGCATATATTCATTTTAGTTTTTGCCCTGGAAATCATAACATATGTAGTTAACATAATTAAAATTAACCAATCATTTTGTCATCCCAGAAAATATAATATTATAATATAAAATAATATGAGTAAATATTAATATATCTATATTTTCATTGTGAAATTAAATATCACAAGACATTACATTGCTATTCATATGTTATATTTTACCAACATTATTTCTTATTTTTGAATTTTTTTTCACCCTTCTTTAAACCAGGGATCTTTCATGTGGGATTTTCTTGTGAATAGGACTGTCCATTTAAATAAATTTCCTTAATATGCATCTGTTAGTAGTAAACTCAGTTTTTGTTATAAAAGTGTTTTGTTTTTTTTGTCCTTATTCTGGTGAATTCCAGTTTGGCTATAACTTATATTTATACAACTACCCAATCATTGAAAAGACATTAGCTGTCAAACATTTTTTCTCATTAGTTTAATATTTTTTTTCTATTGTGTGCAATTTTATTCTGATGCATCTAGATGTAGATTTCTTTTAAAATTTATACTGCGTATGATTCACTCAACTTCTTGACTTTATGGATAAATATATTTCATCTAGTTCAGGAAATTTTTCACTCATTATCTTATTGGATATTTCTGTTGCCTCATTTTATCTTAGCTATCTTCTTGGAACTCCAACTACACATAACTTAAACCTTCTATAACTTTTTCTATATATTTTCATGTCTTAAATTTTCTATCTCTTTGCTTCTCTGCACTGAATTCTAGATAATATTTATAACATAATATCAACTTCATGATTTCTTCTGCTTTGACTGATCTTCAGGTAAAACCATATTATAGCTTTTAATTTCAATTACTTAATTCCTAAAATTTATATTCTGTTTTCTCAGATCTGTTCTCCCCTACAGATATTTTCAAGATAGACTTTATTCCTTAAAATAAGCATTCTTATCTTATAATCAGTAACTAATAACAATTAATATAAATTATTTGTATATTTTTTTCTGATATCTATTATTTCTACTAGACTGACTCATGGTATCTTATTTTATTATAAATTAAAATGTATTTTTCAATTCAGCCACATACGTAGAGTTGATTCTATCAAATTGGGGTAGTATCTCATATAATAGAGGTAATATGCAAATCGACTGTCACTCCAACACACAATATGGCCACACCCATGTTGTCAAAGATGGCTGCCCCCATGTGGCCACAAGATGGCCTGCAGATGAGGGCAGTTGTGGGCAATCAGACCAGCTGGGGAGGGCATTTGGGGGTGACCAGGCCAGCAGGGGAGGGCACTTAGGGGAAATCGGGCTGGCAGGGGAACAGTTAGACGTCAATCAGGCTGGCAGGGGAGTGGTTAGGAGGTGATCAGGATGGCAGGCAGGTGAGCAGTTGGGAGCCAGCAGTCCTGGATTGTGCGAGGGATGTCCGACTGCCCATTAAACGGGCAGTTGGACATCCCTCACATCCCTCAAGGGATCCCAGATTGGAGAGGGTGCAAGCTGGGCTGAGGGACACTCCCCCCGCCCCCCGTGCACGAATTCCGTACACTGGGCCACTAGTATTACAATAAGTTTATATTTTAAGATTGCTTTTTAAATTATATTCTGAATTTATTCTGGTCTCAGCAGAAGAATATATCCATCAATCTTTATTTTCTCAAATATAAGTTTGTATTATTTGTTAGCCCTACAATTTTTAAAGATTTTTCTGTCAAAATTTATTCATCTATCCCAATATCACAAAAATCATTTAGCCTCTCTTTGTCCAAAAGTATTTCTGCAGTTTAACTTTTACTAATTTTTTCCGTTTTGTTTTTATTCTATGTACTCATTACAAGAACCTTTCCTAAAGCCTCGGGAATCATATACAACTGAGGGCTTCTCAATCTATGTAGAATAAACAGTAACCAAAGTTGGCTTTCAATTTATTTCACCATGTTGGAAACATATATTATCAAAATATTGTCTATCACATTAAAAATATGTTTTTATTGATTTTTAGAGATAGAGGATGGGAGAGGGAGAGAGAGAGAGAAACATTGATAGGCTGTCTCCTACACACCCCCTACTGGGAATTGAGCCAGCAACCTGGGCATGTGCCCTGATGGGGAATTAAACCAGCCATCCCTTGGTGCAGAGGAGGAGGCTCAACCAACTGAGCCACACCATCAAGGGATGCTTATCATTTTTAATAGCTTGGTTGTAGAGAGAGAACTGATATAAGAATCAGAAAAATGCTTACTATCACTTTAAATCTTAGTTTCATGTATTGTAAAATGAGAACATGTCTTGCCAATCTGTGAGACAAACTCACAAAATCATTTGAGGACCTGGGGAAGGAATCCTATAAATTAAAAAAATATATAATTTTCTGATTTATGGTATCTACTGACCTTAGAAATGGCAATTTTGATTTTTGACCCAAAGTCTTTGTGATTTCAAAACTTTGGCCCTCTCTGCCATAAAAGATTATTTGATGTTTCCTGGGATATGGTTGGCTTGTGTTAATTCCCATTAATATCTGTTTTAAAATCACACCTACAGCCAGGCATATATAACATTATTACAGTCCTAAAAATTATGTTAGTGTTCCTCAAAACTACTAGATAGTTTATAAGCAATAATTACACATGCATGATTCCTAATAGCATTCCACAAATCAACCAAAATATGGGAAAAAATATACACAAGTTTAAAGAACAGTTTGTAAAGCAAGATGATTCATTATATAATTGCATATACCTATTATTGGTAACTCATTTATTTATTAAGTTGTGAAATGAATGTTCTTCTATGTCGAAAAATTTGTAGGCTTGAGATTTGATCCCACTTTCAGGTAGAAAGTTTGCCTAGCATTCTTCAAAACTCCTACAGGGGAAAGGGGCTTTAATATTCACAGCACAGTAAGAGCATGAACATGAGCATATTTGTATTGCTTTAGATACCGAGCTCATGAAAGGTTTTTGTCCCAAGCTTAGGGAGCTCGAATATTTTATAATTAACCTGCCTTTTGTACTGATGAGAGAGTATTTTCTTTATTATATTGGACAGCAAGCAAATCTGCCCTCTGCTTCAGAAGAGTCACTAGTTCTATCTTCTTAGGCTGTTTGCTTTATATTTTAAAAGATATCTGGAATGGAAGGGTAGTTAGTGCCACCCTCCCAGGATGCTCAAAAATGCAAGGAAATTGTCTCACCACACAATCCCCAAGTCAATCTTGAATGTGAAACTCATGATCTACCTTTCCTTTCCTTCTATTAGAATTCAGGCTAAAGTAACTCTGTAGATATCGTTACTTTAACTAAAATGTTATGTCCCATTTAGTGTCAGTGATATGAAGTGTTCAATTTGTAAAAAGAATTCTCTTTATAAAGGTGTTTTTTTTTCCCTAACTTGAAAAGCATAGTAATAAAAAAACGAAGTCAAAGCACTTACATTTTAAGTTTAAAAGATACAAAAAAAGAAGTCAGTAAGTTCCATCTTTAGGTCAAAATATGCTGTTTTATAATTCTATTGTAGCACAGAAACAAATGGAGATAAAAGTTATTTTTAGTCTTTCAGTGAGCATAGGTAAGAAATATGCTTAAATAGACTTAAGTATATGTGTTATGCAAATGTGTATAAAAAGCTATTCTTGAGAAAGTATTAACCATAGGAAAAGTACAGAGTTAGAGAACACTGGAGTTTCTGAGCAAATCATACATAATTTCCTATGGCTACAATGCTTATTGTGCTTATTCATTCCCACAATTTAACAACTATATAGTAGAATTTTACAAATTCCTCTGTGACCGAATGTGGAAAATTTTGTTCAAAATTCTTTCTTATTTTCCAAAAGTTATTCACAAGAAAAAGTAAAGTCTGTGTTCTTTATTACACCTGGTATATTAAGAACCTTTAAAAAAAGTCATTCATTTCCATATTCAGAAATACAACATTAAGGGAAATTTTGTGGGAAAATATGGTTTCCTCCTGCAGTGGAAACACTGTGGCATTTGGAATCAGCCAGATGTAGGTTCAAACTCATACTCCTCTTACACAAGCTTCAAACCTTGGTTGCATTCTTCAGTAATATGGGGATAATTACTTTTTCTTTTACAGGAATGCTGTGAAGACTCAATGATATATAAAGTCTCTCAAGATTATTCTGGTTGCTCAACAAATAGCATTTTATTTTCTTTCCTCCTGAGGCAGCCTCCTCAAGATAGTAAGAATATTAGGTATCAATTCCTCAGGAAAGAAATTTATTAGAGCTCCTTATCATATTGTTTAATTACTAGTCTAAGGATAGGGGGTTTGTCTTAATGTATTTATACTAGCTATACCCAGAGATAAATTTAGAAATGAAAATTAATTTCTTTCATAGTAAAAAGAAAACACATAACTAATCTTTTTTTTTTTTTCAAATGAGAAAACTGAGATTCAGGTGAGTTAAGGATTTACCCAGGATGCAACAGCTAGCTAGTGACAAAACAGAAACCCTCTAAATCTTAAACTTGTGCCTTTTACCATATTGCCAATACTAAGGCAAACCTGTGAGTTTAGAACTGTTTGAGACCACAGCTGAGTGCTTTCTTTTCATGTCCATAGGGGTTAAAAGTGCCACTAATATATTCTTTTGAGTTATAGAGGCAGAAGACAGAAAATTTTCTTAAGTCTCTAAAAAAAAAAAAAGCCAGTACTTTAGGTCATATGAGTCCTGAGGAAATTTCAGGTCTATAATGTTTGGTAACAACCTAAAATAGTGTGCTGTCTTTGGTATTTAATAGCTAATTGTATAGATAATGCATACTAACAGTAGACCAGCTCACAATTTTTTTCTTCAATTAATCTAACTTCATGTTTAATCCATCTATTGAGTTTATAATATTAACTACAAATCATTTTTATGATTTTATTAATCATATTTAATTTCTAGAACTGCTATCCAGTTTTTTCAAAGCTTCCTAATTTTGCTAGTTTCTTATATTTTACTAGCTTCATTATATTTTAAAATACATATTGATGTATGAAAATATATAATACATTATGTAGTTCATCAAGTTAAAGACATTTTTATTCTGTAGCTGATAAATCTACTACATTCATGATTCAATGAACTGATTCTCTAGTTTTTTCTATTTGTTCTCACTCTAGTGCCTTTTACCTCAAATGTTTAGTAATATTGTGACTGTTTTAGTTTATATAAACTTATATATATATATATATATATATGAATTTTTAGAGTTGTGACTTTAAACTATCCAACTCAGAAAGACTTTGACTGCCTCTGCCAGGTACTAGAAGACACATTCCCACTTACTCTGGAGAGATCACTCCTAAGCCATTACTTGCTACACCTAGCTGTATAATATTTGTGTTTATTTCCTTTTATAATTTTCAGCATTTATTTTTAATAAAAATTATGTTTAAGGTGCAGAACCTGATGATTTGATATACATATATGTAGAGAAATGATTACTACTGACAAGTTAGTTGACATATAATACCCTCACATAGTTCTTTTGTGTGTGCTTGTGTGTGTCTGAGATAAGGGCACCTGAAATCTACTCTCAGTAAATGATCAATATTCGGTACAGTATTAGCTATAGTCATCATGCTGTACATTATGTCTCAAGACTTATTCATGCTTATATTCACTTTTTATTGTTTCTGACTTTTGAGGAATTCTCTACCTTTGTTGGTAAGAAAGAGAGAACAGTTTTTAGAATAGTGAAGTTATTTTGTATGATACAATAATGATGGATATATGTCATTATGCATTTTTCCAAACCCATGAAAATAAGTGTGTGGCTAAAGTGAACTCTAATGTAAACTAAGGACTTTGGGTGATGAAGTGTCAGTGTAAATCCACTGATGATAAGAAATGCACCTCTCTGGTGAAGGCTGTTTATAGCGGGGAGCCTGTGTGTGTATGAGTTGTATGAGGTATATGGGAATTCTACTTTCTGTTCAGTTTTGCAATGAACCTAAACTGCTTAAAATGATAAAGTCTATTTTAAATACTTTTTTAACCTCAGTATCTTAGGTGAGCTGTACATGAATACTTAGTTCACAACATTGCCTGGAACAGCAATCTCTTTAACAATTACTGTGGAAGCAGAAGCTCAACATGCCAAGGCCAATAGATACATTTCAGTGAAGAACATGTGGCTGAGATGGCTGGTGGGGATATTTGGAGATAGAGATAAGCTTCTAGCAGCTGTAACAGTTGCCGTTTTCTAGTGAGAACTTATATGCCAATGGGTCTATGCACTTCAGTACATTCCCTCACAAGGACTTTGAGGTGCACAATAATATTGCCATTTTAAATATAAGAATGCTTATGCTCAGAGAGGTTACATATAATGTTGCAAAGGAAGTGGTACAGCCAAGACTTTAAAATTAGTCTGCAGCTCCCATCAGAATATTTCTTAAATATATTATCATAATATTTTTATATCTTTCCACCAGAGAAAGAACATCCAAATCCCAATTTAGTCTACCCTCATATGTAGAATTTGGGACTCAAGAATTACTTTTGTATTTTCTATCAAAAACAGTTTTTTATTTAGTCACTACATACATATTTTTGCTACTGATCATGTATTTTTTTGAGATACTTTCATGCTTTTTAATAGCTTTATATCAAAACCTATATAATTTTATTTTGCTTTTCAAGATTTAATACTTCAGTTACTTCCTATTTCATGTTTACTTGCCTTCTATATTTCCCTACCTTTACTTAAACTGTCTCTTTTCCCTTCTACATTTTTCTCAGTGTCCATATTATGGCAAGAATACATACAACATCATTGACAACAGTGAAAGAAGTTTAGGTACAGTCTATAAAGGCACTTGTTGAAGGGGTCACTCATTCCATTCAGAGTAACGTCAGGGCTGTCAGGACAGTGCTGCTATTCAATGCGCACCCTCTCGATGGAATCTAGCCATTTTCTTTGTCTTCGCTCCATCTGTAGGCCCCAAGTTAGCCACGCTTGGGTATGAGCTACTTCACTCCCATATCACATACCCTGGCATTACCCAGCTGAGGGAATGTCTGAATTGCCTGTTTATCTTCTAGTGGGACTTTGCTTATTTTAACTTGGTCTTTCAATTGCACAAATTTGGTGCCTGTGCTTGCTTGGATTTTAGATTCTTCACCTTGTTTTGTCACTATTACTTCAGGCATCGGTTTAGAATGAGGTTTGCATAACAGGGCAGGTAACATTGCCTTGCTGGGCCTTATTTCTTCATCTATAAAATTTGGGGATCACAATTCCTATGCCTTACTCTCTGAGTTGAATCATCTTAAAAGACTGATGTGATATAGGAGTGATACTAAAATTTTTACAGCTTTATGGCATGGTACTGACCAATCAGAAAGGATCCTGGCTTTGAACTGGAGCAGAGTTCTGAAGGGCCCCTACTCTATAGGACAGTTATCCTTTAGTTACTGAATATCATAGCCTTGGGAGGAGATTTCCATGGGAAGAATAAAGCAGCCACAGTGCATGGGGTGGCTGGAGTGGGGAGAGGCTCATGCTTGGACATGCCAGTCTTATATAAGGTCTATTTAAATGCTCTCCAAATTTTAGAACACTATATTATTTCCTAGTATCTATGATGTTTTGATCTTGATGTCACTGGAAAATTACAAGTAGAGATTTTTCATGTGTGTCAACTGCCACCTGGCTGACAGCAACTTGTAAGTTTCCATCTATTATGAGATGCTACCTGAGTGCGGAGAGATGAACATGTAAAAAAATGCATATCTTGAAATAAATTAAATACTAAATAATTTAATAATATTTTATGAGCAAACTGTATTCCACAATGTAAAATGTAAATATCCATAACAGTCAATCTTGGATCATTAAATTAGCTTATCCCAAACAAGATTTATGCTACATAATTTTTTATGGTTGCTCTGCTATAAACTTGATATATTATATGTGAATTGCTTAAATTTTTTGAGTGCTTACTATTCTAGCAGCTGAGGATCTAGCTGTGAACCAACAGAGTCCTGAACTTCAGCAGCATACACAATAAAGACGTTTTAACTGTAGGTATGAAGCATGTACTTCTGCATGAAATAAGCACTAAGGAAATGTCCGTCAGCCCTATGTTCAATAGGAGTGAATAGGAAGGGAATTACTCTTGCTAAAGTCTAATCAGGTGCACTGCTCTCAGGATGTGCTTTGTGAAGTCTTTGGAGGCTTTGCATGTGCATCTCCCTGGCTGCTCTGTGAAGAAGCCAGGAGATCAGACCCACTTCCCACACCAGAGCAGATGTACTCTTAGCTGTTTTACACACAATATTGAATTTGGGGTAATATTTCATTCAAAGAAAGGTTTTCTTGCTAACATATAAAGTTGGAAAATCGTTCATCTGGTGGACAAACCATAATCTCAGCATGAAAATGTTTAAATTAAATTTCCAACTCTACCGCCCATTTATAATTTGACTTCAAATAACCAAACCATGTCTAAACACATGACTGACAAACAAATGATTCCGAATGATTCTGATCCTAGCTTTCAGTTAAACTGTGAAGAAAGCTATGCAAATTATACTATTTGGGCTGCTGTGCATGGAACAGCCTTCATCCCATCAAGTGATTATAAAATCCTGGTCCTATCCTGTATCCATTATGTTTTCCCCTCCTTTGGGAGGCATTTGAAAATAGAAAATCACCATAATAACAACGATTACAATATGTGCTGGGAGTTGTGACATACCCTTCCTATTGCATACATTTTTTATTTAATTCTCATAAACTCTGGGTGATGCTCCCTATTTTTAAGGTGAGAAAATGGAGGTTCAAAGAATTAAGTAGTTAGCCCTGGTGACAGTGGCGAAGCTATGATTTAAAGCAGTGGTCTTCCTGCTTTAATCCTTACCCTCATCACACTATGCCATGCTTACCTCTCTACATCGACTGTCTACCTTAGACAGGGACAGATGGGGGAGGAAGAGGTGGTGGAAAGCAGTGTATTCTTTGAGGCAGGCAAAGGTATGTAGGTAAATAAATGTTGCATACATAAAGTTTAAAAATGCACTGAAATAATAAACCTGCTTGAGAAATAAATGAAGATTTGTTTTAAAGACTAATAAATCACAGATTTCTCACTTGAAAAACTAAAATTTTGCATATTTCACTACATGCAAAATGCTACTATTAAAAAGCACTCAGACAGATGTATACACACAAAATAACAGTTTTAGACCATGGAAGGAAAGACTGCATGTGTAACTGAGACTGAGGGGGCTGACAAATCTATACAGGCAGACCAACTTTCCTGGCTAAGAACCAGGAGTTACGCTTGTTACATAGAACTCTCAAGGGTACCAAGCAATCAGAGGTCACAATCGAGGCAACAGAAGCAATGTCACCATATCAGAGAATGGGCCAATTCAGATCTGGTCCCTGACAGTCACTGAGGTCAAGGCTTGCGGCAAATAATTGTATTAAACAGGAATAGTCCCTGCACACTTTTGGAATTGTCATCTGAACAAACAAGTCCAGGTCATCTGTAGGTTAAATCTGAGTTTTGTTTTTTTGTGGTTTTTTTTTGGTATTACAGCTTACTTTCTAGTCTTAATCCTTACAGTTTTTACATTTATAACTGTATTTTTCTTTTAAGCAGGTAAATGCTCAATAATTTTTTTTTCTGAACCTTAACAACAAGCCTTCATTTAAATTCATGCATTTGTCATTCATTCCATTTTATTATTTGTTCTCAAATGCAATTTTTAAATTTGGACTACAGTGATAGTACAATTTAATGTATAAAGTGTACTGTGCTTAAAATAATATGAAAAATAGTCTTGTATTCAAATTAAATGATTATAAATTTTGTCAATTAATTACTATTTATATCACTGTATATACCTTATATGATAGCAATTAAATTCAGAACAGTAATTTTAGATACAAGATGCAAAAATTGCAATTAGTAATTAAAATGAAACAAAAGCTTTATTTATAAATAAGTAGCTTAAATATCCATTTAAATAAAATAGGGAAAAGAAAATATATATGTAATAGAGTTGCATTCAGTTTTATATGAGATACATGATATACAATATTGATAAGTTCATATTTTCCTCAGAGCAATTTGGAATTTATGAATTATCACCTCCACTTTTTAAGAAACCTCAGATCACATTTGAAAAATTATTTTTAATCCATGTTTTTAATATAATGGTAAATATTTAAAACATCTTTAGTTATGCTACTATTTTAGTATTGCTTAATTTAAATAAAAATCCTTGAGAGGTTATTCTTACTATAAATGTTACTTCTTTACATGCTTTCCACAATCATGTTTAAAAACTGTGCATTCTAGGGCTCTTTTTATTCACATAAATTCCAGGCAGTAAGAAAATCAAGGATTTGATGCTTGGTTTTAATTTACATTTATTTATATTTCACTCTTAAAAAATTCTCATAGTTAATATTTAAATTATACATAACCACACAACACACATACAGGTCCATGACAGTTCCAAATGAAAAACAAAATAAACCAAATTGTAAAACTGGAAACAGTTCATTATCCAACTGTATAAGAGTGAAACTCTTTTTCCATGGCTGTATAATTATTACATCATCAATAGAAGAGTGTGGTCCTTATGAGTAAGATGACACATCACATTCTAAAATACAATCAACATAATCCTTACCTCACTTTAATCAAACTTATAGTTTTTAGTTGTTTATTTTATAATTCTTTAGGATGTGTGCGATCAAATCTGAGAATTTATACTGTTCGATAAATTATATGATCCTTGTGGAAGTATAAATCTCAGTTTTGTTTAAACAGCTCAGACTGTGTCAATTTCAGAGACTCTTCTCAGTATTTACTTTTTAAAAAATAATATTTTAAGTTTAGTGCTAATATGTTTTTAATTAATAAGTTTATTAATTGTACAAGAAGAGAAAGCAGCAAACATGTTCAATATTAAAATTGTTATTTTAAGGAAACAATTTTTACCTCATTAAAATAATAACTATTTCAAAACATTATATTTCATATCCAAATTATGAGGAAACCAAAAAAATAAAAATAATCTATAAGTCAATTACATTTTCAGATCAGCAAAATACACTGTGAGAGTGTTCCTTCCCTTAATCCAATTGCCAAAGGTGTTTTAGCAGCTCAAATAGGTGGTTAGACACATTCCTATCATACTTTCTGAAATGTATAGATGGTTTTTGTTTTTATGGTTATTCTTTCATAACTTTAGCCTTTCTATAGCTATAAATGTTAATGAAGACAAGACTACACTCACATACACACCTATTCACATAGTATGTGCATTTATAATTGAAGTTAATTTTTAAAATCACTGTTTTCAAACTATTCTGGTGAGTTATTGAAATAGTATTATTTGTGGTTTATTTATTTAATTATTTAGTTTATGATCTGAATTACCTTAAAAGAAAATAAATGAGAAACTTAACTGCAAGTTAATCTTTTAGAGGCACCTGGTCATCATCCATCCTAATGGGCAATAAAATCAATTATTTGGGCAGTGATAAAAATGATGAACAAATAGAAGGGAATACATTTCATTTTGATCCTTTCATATTTAACATACACAATTCCACTTTAAAAGAGAAAATTTTAGTCAAACTGTCATCTACTTCTTTAATTCTATGGCATTTGACTTGTTTCTAAAATTATCTGAGTTTCGCACTCTAAGACCTGGGTCACAACCTTATTTAGGGACAGGAAATAGTTATCAGGTCACCGAGTGGTCAAATGGAAAAGGATTTGAAATGCTTCAGCACTTAGGACTCTATTCATTGAGATGATTGACTGCTACGTTGTTTAAAGGTTGAACTTTCTTTGCTGGTATGTCAGCTTATGTCTGTATAATTACAGCAATTTAAAAATATCTACAGAGTATAAACAGATTATAATAGTATAAGTAAACAATCTTATACATCTACAAAAAGGAGACATCTTTAGGACATGCACAGATATTTTAATTAATAACTTATCTGAGTCCAAAGCTAATATAACTCCCTTGGCAATTGGGTGCAACAAAACTATGGGTAAGGAAAAGAAAACTTAAAAGTTATTTCACTCTGCTATTTTTCTTCTAAAGAAGACTTGAAACTTGCCATGTTAATTTAGCACCACATTTTAGTATTATACTGGATAAATCATATAATTCTTCCTATATAATAATGATTAATCCAAGCCCATAATAGATATTATTCCTATTTTTTATATGCACCTGATATTACTTCAGGTGAATACAATCTACCTTTGATGATGGAAAAAGGAAAAATAGGGGGAAGTTGGAGCAAAATGAGTAAATATTTGATTTGAGTCATTTAGCACTTGATCAGTTTCCCTAGGGTCCACAATCATTACTTGAAATTAAAATGATCATTTTGCACAGTTCCCACGGCATGTAGTGTCAGAAATTTTATGCAATGAGAAGTGTATGGCTGGAAAAATATTTTAAAAACATATAAAAACTCATAGAAGAGAATTAAGCAAAAGCATTGTTTGACTGACTCACTTTCCAATGTTCAGAAGCCGAAGAATAGGATGTTATAAAAATTGTGCCAAAGGTATTATTCCATATTGACATTATTTCATATGATCACTAAAACTTAAGAAATAGATGTTTTATTCCACAAATGTGAAAGGAAGCAATCTTATCACTGATGGACAGAAAGCTGGAAAATTAGGCACAGATTTATTTATAAGTTTTATTTTATAATAAGAAACTGGGCCATTACAACCCTGTAACCAAAGCTGGGGTGCGTGCACTGGAAGGCCCCTGCAGTCTTTTACAGCTTTTCGGAGGCCTGGGCTGTGAACTGGGTTTGCACTCTGCCAGCAGAGCAGCTCTGACCCGTGGAGAGCACGCCTTCAGATCAGCACTGCCTCGGGCCCTTCTGCTTTCTCCAAGAAGTCTTACATTTCAGGCATCAAGTTGAATTTCTTCTGGAGATGATTAACCCAAACCCATGACAGATTTTTTCCAAGATATCCAACCCCTTATGTTTATTTTATCCTGGCTCTTTTTTGGATGTACTGGACACAAGTAACTTACTCATTTTACATGTTAAAGGGATGGTGAAGAGCCATTAATTCCCTTAAAATAACCCTTAAAAAATTCCCTTAAAAGATGAGAAAATATTTTCATGTGCCAGGCTCTATTGTGTGAGCTCATATTAACGATATGATTTAAAATGTTAAGAAAGATGTTTCTCTTCTACTATAAAAAAATTTAAAGCATTTCATCACATTTCCAGATAGGGATCTTACCCTTTTTGGGAAATGCATTCTTGTGGTGTATTAAAAATCACAATGTTAGAAGGATCAGTTACTGTTTCCATAAGCCCAGTTTGTAGGGGGTTTCAACTAACCGAAATCTTGGCACACAATTTTAGTTAATAGTCAAATAGAAATGCATAAAAGGGTCTATTCTCCTCATACACCAACCCCTGCCATTGTTTCTATTTCTACAACATTTTCTTCTAATCATTGGTGAGATGAGTTGTAGGAAAATAATTTAGGTGTTTTTATGTTCTTCCCAAAGTAAAATATTTTAAACTCAGTGGTAATTAGATGACTTTTTTTGGAGCTATTAGTATTTTTTGAACAAGAACATTTTTTTCTTCTTTGAAGGAACAGAATATGAATTTTATAAATATTTTTTGGAGAATATATTTAAATATTTTAGGCCCTAAGATTTCAAATGCAATAGGATTTTTATTATGAACACTCAAGTTATTTTACAAAATATTTTAAATATTAAAATTGTTAAGTATATAAATTACCAACACAAAGCAATAGAAAAGCTTACTTAATATATTTGAATATTTACTCTCCTAAAATTAACAGAAATACATTGAAAAATTAAATTAAATTTAAAGAATATTTCAAATGTAAGTCTGGGTTTCAATATTGGGTCTGATAAAAAGCAATTTAAGAAAAAATTATGTGCCAAGAATAAGAACTCATTTCATCAGATAAAATATTATTAATATGTACATGTGCAAATCCATGAGAATGGAAACAAGCAAAATATGAAATTGGAAAGCAGCTTCAAGGTATACACCTCCACAAACACAATTCCATTTGAATATAAGCATTCATTTATCAGTGACAATTCTAAGAAACTTTCAACTTTGAGATTAGCATTGGGTTATGATAAAATGTTCTCTCTAGTAAATGGTTTAATATATTAATATATTAATATTAAGTCTAAATATTAGTTATAATAATATTCATTTAATTAATTTCCAAATAGTATTTAATAATTAAATAGTATTTAATAATTAAATAATTTATAATTATTTTATTCTAAGTAGGAAAACCTCATATACAATTAAAAGTCACTGGTGCAAAGAATCATAGACTTTATTTTAGAAAATTTTAAGGTATAATATTTTTATGTAATATTGATAAACACTGTAAAATTGTTAAAAATTATAAATTACAGAATCACAAGGATTATATAAAATCAATTCACTGCTCCAACTCAGCAATTCTGAAAGTATTAATTTTTTTTTTTACTTTTCAATAAAATTGCAAAATAAATTTTACCTTATAAAACATGTCAATAGCTAAATCAAAATATTTTATCTCTAAGTGGAGGATAAAAACTAAGTTAATTTTTATAATTAGATTTATTACTGGAATGTTTAGAGATATCAGTTTCTTCTTTAATTCATGCTTCATTGGGTTATGTAGGTTCAAGACCTTATAGAGAGTGAAAAAAAAGAAATGACAAGAGATAGCATACACTGTAGGGGTGGTAGGTTAATGCCAAAAGTGTGCTGATTGATTGATTGATATCAATTTCAGAAGTCTGGATTAAAGCTGCCTATCAAATTTGTCTATCTAAAATTTAGAGTTAAATGGATCATTGACCAAAATCTGAATCTTGTCTATTCATTCAGGTACATGCATTTACCTTCACCTGAAAAATCTCTTTCCATGGAAGAAGTATTGGCTAAGAAGAAGAATAAAATGCCCTAAAACATATACACCATATTTCAAAACTTTCAAAATTTATCCAATTAGTATAATCAAATTTTAAGTTGTACAAATTTCCTTGTAAATGGCTATAGTTCTTGACAATAGCAACAACTAAAATGTATTGAACTTACTATGCATTTGGTACTCTTCCCAGCATTTTGCATGTATTGATTAATTTACTCAACTCTGAGACCTATACATTATTTTACCTCATTATACCAATTTTATAAATAAGGAAACAAACACACCAAAGCTAAGTGTATGATTTAAGTCACACCCCCAGCAAGGGTGGAGTTTGTATTTACAACTGGTAGTCTGACTTCATAGCTCACTCTCTTAACCATTAAGCTGAGTAATAATTTTTAAAATTAAAATAATGATCTTGAAAAATCTTGTAGAAAGTAGTGAAGCCTTAGAAAAACACAGGGGATCCCACAGTTCTATTAAAACACTATAAAATCTCAGAATATAAAAATTATTTAGTTTTCTGAAAAATATAAAACTTTTTTTGACTAATAAAATACTCATCTCTATGTTTCAAAAAAAAATGTTTAAAAACTATAAACCCTTAAAATGAAGAGATACTATTTACAATGATGAAGTTTTTCAAAATTCAAAACCTCACAGCTGGTTGAGCTCAAGTAGGAAATGATTAAATGAATTTCCAAGTTTGCTAAATAGATCGAAAAGGTTTGAGACAGTGCGACCTAGAGCTTGAATGTGAACACTGAATGAGTTGTAAGTTTAAGTTGGGAATAGGCCAATATCTGACTTTGAGTAATAGCAATTGGCAGGAGGAGTGTTTCTAAGAATCCACAGGTATTTTTTAAAAGTCAGAACTGTTTATTAATTCAACAAATACTTATTGAGTGTCTAGTATAGATGAATCTAATACTGTTGCTAGGTTCTGGGGATGGGAGGAAACAGAAATATCACTAAGATTTGATCCCTGACCTTGGAAGGATTTCCAGTCAGGGGAAGAAATAGACAAAAGCATATAGTTATAGGACAGTATTAAATAGCATGTACAAAGGTCTAGGGGGGGTTAGTAGTATTAAGAATGACTTCCAGATGAAATGAAATTTGTCCGAGTCATGAAGGGTAAATATACGTCTGAAACTAGAAAGGTGAAAAGAATCATTGGAGATAAAGGAATAGCACAAAAGTATCAAGGGCAGTTCACTTTGGGTAAAGAAGAAGCATCCGTTATGGTTGGGAATATACTGAAGCAGTTCAATATGGTTAGGGAATATTAGGGGTGGGAGAGAAATGGTGTACTGTGGCACTGGGAGACAGTTTGGGAACAGTTTGCTGAAGTCTTTGGAATTTGGATGAGAGCAAACAGAAAGACACTGCGAGATTTTCAAGGGTGTGCTGTGTGCTGAGTCACAGTTTAGATTAGAAAGACATTGCAGTACAAGTACAGATATAGCACTTAGATCAGCGGTTCTCAACCTGTGGGTCGCGACCCCTTTGGTGGTCGAACGACCCTTTCACAGGGTTCGCCTAAAACCATCCTGCATATCAGATATTTACATTATGATTCATAACAGTAGCAACATTACAGTTATGAAGTAGCAACGAAAATAATTTTATGGTTGGGTCACAACATGAGGAATTGTATTTAAAGGGCCAGAAGGTTGAGAACCACTGACTTAGATGATTGAGAGCCCTAAGAATATTAGAAAGGAGACTATTACAGTATTTCAAGGCAAGAGACATTGCAGATAATGGCTCATGTGGGAGCAGTGTTTATATTCAACAAATGAGAAAACAGAATTAAGAATGATTCTGATTTTCTTACGTTGAGTGAATGGCTAATGGTACTATGAACAGAAACAGAAAAAAAATCAAACAGGTAAGCAAAGTGGGATAAGTATAATACAGTTCATGTTAGATAAGCTGGGTTTGAAGTGCCTAGAAAAAAGTCAAAGTGGGAAGGATGGACATAGAGATTTAGTTGTCATGGCTTATAAATAAAAGTTGTATGAGAATTAGGTGTTTCAAATCTCGATCTTTTTATCAAGCCATGAGAACAGGTCTCATTTGTATTTCCATGTTTGCTTTTGTCTATTTACATGCCTCCTCCACTGGACTCAAGGTTAGTTTTGTAAAGAGAGAGACTAGGTCTTATCCATCTTTGTATCCCAAGACCTAGTATTATGTCTGACAAAGTAAACATCTGCTCTATGAGTGAATGAATATGTGGGTTGGATAGAGAATAAGGTCAGAGACAAAATTCTACATAAATTGATATTCAAGCAACAGCAATAGGTGGAGAAAATAACTGGAATGGAGTAATTAGACAAATAGAACAGGAGAGAGTGGAAATGAATATGGAAAGGATTGCGATGGCTTAGTAGCTCAGTTGGTTAGAGCATAGTCAGGATAAAGCTATGGTCACTCCCTGGTCAGGTTTCAGAGAGTGAACCACAGGTTACATACTAGAATCAACAAATGAATTCATTAATAAGTGGGACAACAAAGCCCTCCCCTCCCCTCCCCTCCCCTCCCCGCTTCCCCTCCCTTCTTGTCTCTTCTCCTCTTACTAGGGAAATTCCTGAAGAAAGGGCACATAGAATGAGAGCAGAAAAGAAAAAAGAAAAAAAAATTCTTGAGTGTAGCAATTGAGAGGTGAGCATTGATTACTGTAACACATGTAGTTTGAGTAGAATGGTGGGAATGTGACCAGAGTATACACCGCATAACTTTACAAAAGAATTGTACATGAGATTACATAAATTTCAATTTATTAGTCTCTCATCAGGCTGAAGTTCTGAGGGAGGAGCTGGTTTGTCTGTAAATTTGTTTATTTATTTATTTATGCCTCCAGTTTCAAGTACAATGAAAGAACACCAAAGCTCACAACACTTTTTGTAGGAATCAAAATTGTAGAGTGAACAGAATGTGCAAAACAAAGACACTGATTAACTGCCTAAGGAACTTCATAAAGAAAAAGAGCCCAGCCATGTGGCTTAGTGGTTGAGCATTGACCTATGAACCAGGAGGTCATGTTGGATTCCCAGTCAGGACACATGCCCAGTTTGTGGCCTTGATCCCCAATAGGGGGCATGCAGGAGGCAGTAGATCAATGATTCTCTCTCATCATTGATGTTTCTCTCTCCCACTCCTTTCCTCTCTGAAATCGATAAAAATACATTTTAAAAAAAATAAGGCATCCTTCTAGGCTAAACAAATGTGAGAGATGGATGGATGTAGTAGCTTGAAAACAAGATAGAATAATTTTTTCAATGACTTGCTCATATGCTAATATTAAGAAGTTAATAGATATATAGTAAAGTTAGAAATTTAAGAAACAAAAGACAGGAGATGACTAATCATGCAAAATATCACTGAATCAGGCCCTTTAATGGGTGGTTTTAAAAATATTTCATTTAATCATTTAAAAATTTAAAGTATATTGAAGCTAAAAAATAAAGTGTATTGAAGCTATATATGTATGTATATTGTTTGAAAACTGAAAAATGGCAATCCACAGATTTATACCTCCCTATCCCTAATTTACACTCTTAAAGGCAACCACATTCAACCATATTAGTCATTTTTAGTCATTTCTTCTACATTTGGCCTTCATATATCTTGATGTCTTTATTTTTGAAATTTTTATAATACCTATTGACTTCACAATATGAAAGACAAAGATTTAGTCCTTTTACAACACCTCTACCATATACCTTCTCTTCCCATCTCTTAAACAAATAATAATTTTTGGTTAAATCTTTTACAGATGAACCATATAGAATACCAGAAGGGAAGGGTTAATAACTTGTTCTATGTTTCTTCTCTAGGTGCAGGGACATATGAGTATTTGATTCTCTGGTCAAGAAATTGTTAGAATTTAATCTTTAATCAACCCGAGATCAATGAGCATTCAGCTGTACCAGACCAAGCACTTTTACCTTTTACTTCATTGTTGAGATTGTTTATTGAACAATAGTACGAAATACTGGTGAAGTGCAGCTGAAGCAGAGAATTGGCGTTTGCTACATAGCCCTAAGTGGACTGGGTCACTAGCTAGCCATTTACCTGAGAAGGCTCCACGACTAACTGATTATAAAAGCTGCTGGGATCCAGAGCTGATGGCTTCCTTTAACTGAGCTTGTCTACACAGTCACAGCTTCATCTCTGCTGCCCACATATTTCCTAAGAACAGCATGGCGAGGACACCAGATGCTGTGCCCAGGCATCACAATGTCATCACCATACTAAGCATGCTTTGTGGACTCCTCTCCTTGGTTATTCCATTTTTTTTTAAGTCTTCATCTGAGGATATTTTTCCATTGATTTTTAGAGAAAGTGGAAGAGAGAAGGAAAGACAGAGAGAAACATCAATGTGAGAGAAACACATTGATTGTTTGCCTTCTGCATGCCCCAAACCAGGGCCCAGGCCGGGAAGGAGCCTGCAACCGAGGTACATGCCCTTGACTAGAATCAAACCTAGGACCCTTCAGTCCACAGGTCAATGGTCTATCCACTGAGCCAAGCCAGCTAGAACTTGTTCCTTAAGTGCAGTAAATTTATGTGTAGGGCCTATTGTGTTTCACAAATTTAATATGAACTCAAAACACACAGCTGGTAACAGAAAAAAATGATACAAAAGTTACAGGTTACATTTCCTTGTATAATTTTGTTTTGTCACATTTAGTTATCTAACTTTTTACATTTAGTTTTCTATGTACAATCGTTAGTCTCCAAATTCTGTGTTAGCAGAGTATATCTACTATATGTTCATGCATTAGTATTCTATATACTAGTACATATTTCAGGTGAACACAAAACTCTCTTCATAAAGAGTGTATTAACTCTTATAAATACATTTTACATTTAGTTTTCTATGTACAATCGTTAGTCTCCAAATTCTGTGTTAGCAGAGTATATCTACTATATGTTCATGCATTAGTATTCTATATACTAGTACATATTTCAGGTGAACACAAAACTCTCTTCATAAAGAGTGTATTAACTCTTATAAATACATCCCAGCACATTAGACCAGTGGTCGGCAAACTGTGGCTCACGAGCCACAGTTTGCCGACCACTGCATTAGACAATCGATACTATTTTATTTTCTCAGAGATTGTTCATGATATTTTCTCTTATCATGGAGTGTTTATTCTCTAAGATGGCATGAGCTGTCATCCTGGGATCTCCCTTGACCATCATTACATAGATTCTATCGTCTCTTTTCCTTGCTAGATCTCATGTACTTCTTTTTCATAGTTTACTTCTTCAATTTTATGAAGGCAGACCTCCAACATCTTTCTGAGCAAGATTACAAGGGAGATAAATTAAGACTCAGAATGTTTTTATCTTTTTTAATTTTATTAATAGTTTGCCTCCTTTGGAATTGTAGGTTGGAAATAACTTTTCCTAAGAATGCTGAATATACTGTCCTATTGTCTTCTAGGTTCTAATATTAATGTTGGGAAATTCAATGACATTTAGATAAATGACCCATTGCAAGTGATACGTTTCTCTTTCTGGAGCACATTTAGGCTCGTTCCATTGTCCCTTGTTTTAATGACATTTTTCAAATATATACCATAAAGATGGGTAAATTTTCATTCATTTTCCTAACATTTAATAGGCCCTCTTGCTCTGAAAACTGGTCTCCCTTAGTTTTGGCATTTTTTGAATGATTACTTTGATAATTTCCTTCTATTCATTTTTGTTGCGTTCTCTCTTTTTGGACTGCCTATTGTTTATCAAGAATTGGACCTCCTGGACTAATTTTATTCTCTTTGTTTTCTTTCATGTTTCCCATAACTTTGTATTTTTGCTCAAGTTTCTGGGAAATGTCTTTAATATTATCTTTTAACTTTATCTTTTGCCAAGTTTTCATTTCTATTATCATGTTTTTATTTTCAAACAGATATTTTTGGTTCTCTGACCTCTCTTATTTTATGGGTGCAATGTTTTATAATGTCTATGAGAATGGTCATGGTATTTTTGAAGACTTTTTCACTTGGTACCATCTGTTTCTTTCAAGTTGAGTATTATGTTTGTTAATTTTTTCCTCTATCTTTCATTTTATAGGTTTCTTTTAGATGTTTAAGAATCCTCATTTCTGTGCTTACATTTTAGAGTGGCAGTCTATAAAGTTGAGAGGAAATTCTGCACAAGTGAGTGAGGCCTATCATCTGAAAGGTTCACCTTAAGGTGACCTACCTGAGTCCTATATTGGAAATATCTGCTGTCAATAATTAGATGCTTCCTCTTAGACTGATAAGAATCTCCAGAAAGACTCTTCTAATCTCTTTCCTGGAGGTTAAAGGCATGGTGCTATGGACCTATGTTGAAACCCTAATTCCCAAGGTGATGTAATTTGGAGATGGTGTCGTTGGGGAGTAATTAGGAATAGATTAGGTCATAAGGGTGGGGCCTTCAGATGGTGGTAGTGGCCCTATAAGAAGAGAAAGAATGATCTCTTTCTCCTTGTGCATGCACCAAGAAAAGGCCACATGTATCCACAACAAGAAGGTAGCCATCTCTAAGCCGATAGGAGAGGTCTCGCCAGAAACCAAATATGGTAGAACCTTAATATTGGATTTTCCAACCTCCAGAAATGTAAGGAATAATTTTCTGTTTTTTAAGCCATGCAGTCCATGGTATTGTGCTAAGGGTGCTCAGGTTTACTACAAAACATGATTATCAGCATTCTGAGGGTTGGGCAGGAGAAGTGCTTGGGGTCTTAGCATTTATTTTATATACCTGCACTTACTCTTCTTAGTTTGAGTAAGATGCCAAGATTCTCAGATAAGTCTGGTGTTCCTGAGTTCAGAGACTCTATTTTTTCCTATCTAAAGAATTAAGTTCAAGAATTTTGCAAAGGTAACCCAGAACTATTTATTTTAATAACTATTTAACCCCACTTTCAATTCCTGAAACTTTCAGTTTGAAATAAATTTCATATTTCATTGCTGGTTTAAGCTTTTGCTTTGCCATTATTACCCATGTTTTTAATTTTCTAGACTAAAAAATTACATTGCTGTTGCTCCTTCCCATATTTGTTAGTGTGTTTTAAAAATACCTCCACTTAAGTATTAATGTTTTCATACCCAACCTCTTTCTTAGATTATCATTTTACTTTCAAAATATCATGAGGAGCAAAGATCAGAGTTCCCAGTTACAGCTGAGAAAACCAAGACATGGATTGTACAGCTAGTGTATTTCTGTACAAAATTCAAATCTAAGTCTTCTCAGTCCAAAGCCATTGTTATTTTGTTATCATATTTGGCCTTCTTTATATAGAAGAGTAAAATCTGTGATCATGAGCTTTATAATATTTTATAATAATTCTCTGAGACCTTGATAGGATTATTACTGGCTATCCCAGATGTATAGATAGTGTCCTAGGTAGCAAGTGCATGGGCACCTGATACAGGTGGGGACAGAAGTTTCTTTCAGGGGGCAAGGAACAAGACAGAATTTTTTAAAAAGTGCCATGATCTTCCCCTGAAACCAGAAATCTTTCCTACTTTCTCTGTGAGACTTTGACTCCAAAGTCCAGGAGTCTTCCTCCTCCTTCTTTGAGGTTCTACAGAGAAGCAGCAGATAGAGAGAGCTGAATGGCAGGAGGCCTTGCTTTCATTTTTGAAGAAGAAAGTTTTGTTGGACACTTCCATGGTGAAACTTTTAGCATTTTGAAGATATCATCACATTGTGTATTAGTCAGCTTGGGCTGCCATAATAAAATACCACAGGCTGGGTACTTAAACAACAGAAATGTACTTCCTCATACTTCTGTAGGCTGGAAGTTTGAGAACAAGATGCTTGCAAGTTTAATCTCTTTTGAGGCCTTACTCCTTGGCTTGCAGTGGCCACCTTCTCCAGGTATTCTCAAATGGCCTTTCCTCTATGTGTATGCATTCCTGGTGTCTTTTCCTCTTCTTATATAGATAACAGTTCTATTGGATCGGGGACCCTCTCATCTGATGTCCTTTACTCTTAATCACCTCCTCAAAAGCCCCATTTTAAAATGCAGTCATATTTAGGTTAAGAGATTCAACCTTCTAATTTTGTGGGGTGGGACACAATCCATAACAATTTTATCCTGGTGCTCATGACTGCCATTAAGAAATCATTTATTATTATTGCTCCTTTGAAGATAATATACTTTTCCATCTCCCCTCTGACTCTTATTAAAAATTTTCTCTTGTGTTACAGTGTAATTTTCTTGAAATATATTTTCTTTGTGATTTATGGAGTTTCTTGAATCTATAACTTGAAGTTTTTCCTCACTTTTGGTAAATTCTCAAATATTAACTCTTCAACTATTACTTCTATTCCATTCTCTTTTGTCTCTCCTTTTTGGTCTGTAATTACATGTGTGTTAGACATTTTGTAGTTCATATGTCCCTGCTTCTTTTATATATATATATTACTAGAGGCCTGATACACAAAATACGTGCACTCAGGGGGTCCCTCAGCCCGGCCTGTGCCCTCTCACAGTCTGGAAGCCCTTGGGGGATGGCCGACTGCCAGCAGGCGGACATCCTTAGCACAGCCATGGAGGAGGGAGAGGCTCCCGCCACCCCGCTGTGCTTGCCAGCTGTGAGCCTGGCTCAGGACTTCTGGCTGAGCAGTGCTCCTCCTGTGGGAGCACACTGACCACCAGGGAGCAGTTCCTGCATTGAGTTTATGCCCTCTGGTGGTCAGTGTGCATCATAGTGACCAGTCGTTCTGCTGTTCGGTCAATTTGCATATTACCTTTTTATTATATAGGATCTTCCATTTCATGCTTCAATTTGGATATTTCTTTCAGAGCTATTTTTCAACTCAATCATTCTTCATTTTAGTAGTAAGATCCATCCACTGAGCTCTTAACCTCAGCTGTGATTTTTAAGTTATAGACTTCTTTTGGATATTTTTATAGGTTTACTATCTTGTTGAGGCTTCCAGTCAAGATGGTGATATAGGTAAATGCAGTACACACATCCTCCCACAACCACATTCAAATGAAAACTAAACTACATAACAACTATCATTCAGAACTGCCTGAAATCTAGCTGAACATAAGTCTTACAACTAAGAAGATAAACAAGAAGCCACATTGAAACTAGTAAGAGGGGTAGCAATATGGAAGGGGCTGCTTTCACACCCATGTTTGGCAAATAAAAACCAGGAGGAGTATCTCAGCTGTCGAGGTCACCCTTGAAGAGTAAATGGTCTCAGTCCCAGACCAGGACACCCAGCCCAGGGTTCCAGTGCCCAGAAGAGAATACCTATAGATGCTGGCTGTAAGAACCAGCAGGGATTCTGGCTGAGTGAGATGGAGAGCTATTGGAGTCCCAGGTGTTCCTCTTAAAGCAGCGGTTCTCAACCTGTGGGTCACGACTCCTTTGGCGGTTGAATGACCCTTTCACAGGGGTAGCCTAAGATCATCCTGCATATAAGATATTTACATTACAATTCATAACAGTAGCAACATTACAGTTATGAAGTAGCAACGAAAATAATTTTATGGTTGGGTCACAACATGAGGAAGTGTATTTAAAAGGCCAGAAGGTTGAGAACCACTGTCTTAAAGGGTCCACGCATAAACTTTAAGTTATTTGACTAATCTCTGAGCTCCAGTACCAGGGAAGCAGCTAGAAAGACACCAGGGACATACGGGGCAGAACTGAAATGTATGGCATCAGGGAAAGAGAAGTGCAGCTTTCCCCCAGACAGAAGTGCTGGCAGAGACCATTGCTCCTTTTCTAAACCCTTCCCCAACAGAGCCATTCAGGCAGGCACTAAATCTGTGTCTCCATCAACCTGGGTAAGAGTGTTCACCTACCCTGGTGATTCCCTGAGAACTCCAACTCCATAATTGACTCATAATTCTTTACCAACTTGCATACCCACTATGTCTCAGATGGCTTTTCTATATGAACAGCCTGTCTTTGTTTATGCTTCACATTTTCCTAAAATCTCTCAAACAAGCAGATCTAGTCTTAGCATGCCCCATACCTCTCACTAAGTAGTTCCAGGCCCAGTACTAGTGACAGCTGGCCTTGGTTTGCAGCGTGGCCTCTCCTAAGTACCTCAAAACACAGCAAATTAGCAGCCATCTGCTGGTCACTTTGTACCTCATTCCAGGTGCTCCCAGAATCAAATAAAAGATTTGGAAGATAAGAAAGCAGAAAACACCCAATCAGAACAGAAAAAGTAAAAAGAATCCAAAAAATGAGTATAGTTAAAGGAGCCTCTGGGACAACCTCAACTTATTAACATTCATATAATGGGGGTGCTAGAAGGAGAAGAGCAAGAGCAAGATATTGAAAACCTATATAAAAAAACTAGAGGCCTGGTGCATGAATTTTGTGCATGGGTAGTGTCCCTAGGCCTGGCAGCGATCAAGGCCAATCGGGGCCTTCCTTCCCCCAGCTACTGGCTGCTGGCCAGGGCCTTCCTTTGTTCCATGCCACCCCCTGGTGGTCAGCGCACTTCATAGCAAGCATTTGAACTCCTGAGGGCACAATTTGCATATTAGCCTTTTATTATATAGGATAACAGAGACCAGGAAGCACAGAGTCCTAAACAAGATGAACCCAAAGAGGCCCACACTAAGAGTCCTAAACAAGATGAACCCAAAGAGGCCCACACTAAGACACATCATAATTAAAATGAAAAAGTTTAAAGATAAAGAGAGAATCTTAAAAGCAGCAAGAGAAAAGCAATTAGTTACTTACAAGGGAGCTCCCATGAGACTGTCAGTTGATTTCTCAACAGAAATTTTCAGGCCAGAAGCAATTGGCAAAAAATATTCAAAGTGATGAAAAGCAAAAACCTAGAATCAATATTACTCTATACAGGAAAGCTGTCATTTAGAATTGAAGGACAGATAAAGTGCTTCCCAGACAAGAAAAAGCTAAAGGAGTTCATCACCACCAAACCAGTATTACTTAAAATGTTAAAGGGCTGTGTTTAAGAAAAAAAATAAAAAAACATAAAAAATAAAATGGCAATAAATACATAACCATCAACAATTGAATGAATCTAAAAACAAAATAAACAAATAGGACAGAAACAAACTCATAGATACAGAGAACATTCTGACAGTTGCCAGATGTTGAGGGATGTATAAAAAGGGTAAAGGGATTAAGATGTACAAATTGGTAGTTACGGAATAATCACAGGGATGTAAAATATAGCCTAGGCAATATAGTCAATAATATTATAATAATTATGTATAGAGTCAGATGGGTACTATATTTATTAGGATGTTCACTTAGTAAGTTATATAATGTCTAATCACTGGGTTACACACATGAAACTAATATAATATTATATGCCAACTGTAGTTGAAAAATAAAAATATTTAAAGTCAAAAAATAAAAAAGGAGATTACCAGTAATTAAAAAATATCTTGTTGAAATCTTAATTTCCTCATCTATATCCTCAAAGTTATTAAGTATATTTCCTTTAAATTATCTAATATTTGAAATCTTATTGGTTCTATTTCTATTGTCTATTCTGTTTTGTAGTGTTCAATGATATTGCCTTATCTCCTTCTAAGCATACTTACTTTTTATTGTGTGCCAAATATTGTATCGAAAGAATTAAAGAGGTAATTTGAAGTTTGTTATCTTTTTTGAAGGTTGTTTATGTTTATTTCTTGCAAGATGCTAATAGATAGTCTATTCATTTAGACTGGTGATATTATCATAAGCTTTCCTCAACTTCTCAATGCTCTGGATTTCCTTTTTTGACTCATAATTCTTTACATACTTGTTAGTTCTTCAATGTCATCAATAAGATTTAAAACAAATTTTCAGACATTTGTAGTTCTCTACAGGAGGGTTGTTCTGAATTACATAGCTCTATTATCAGAAGAGGAAGTCCTCTTTTTATTTTTTTAATGAAAAGTAAACTACCTACATAAAAAATATATGATATATGTATATATACACTTTGGAACAGAGTTTATATAGTTCATTATGGCTTAATTAGAAAAACAAATTATAAATGATGTGGATAAAGAAGAGTTTAATAGCCTACTCTTTGACCCTAAATTATCATTCCCTGAATCCCTCTTATCCATAGATAAATATTTTTTTAATTATAGTTTTATGCTTTACTACACAAAATAGACTAATAATATTTTTTCCTTTAGAAAACTGAAATGACTTCAAACCTTATATTAAAAATCTATAGGCCCAATGCATGAAATTCATGCAAGGGGCTCGGCCCTTGCAGATGTTCAGAACATCCCCAGAAGGCCGTTTGGCTGTCTGGTCTAATTAGCATATTACACTTCTATTATTATAGATGGTATGATAGTGCCTGGACCATATTTAGGAAGTTTTAATTATAAGTACATCTTATAGACTTATTTTCTTCCTTATTCAAATATTTATTGAGTACCAACTATGTACTTGTCTTTATTCTAGGTGCTGAGGATAAGTGAATAAGAATGTAATGGTTTATCTTTCATGGACCTTATATTCTACTAGAGGCCTGGTGCACAAAATAGTGCACCGGTGGAGTCCGTCAGTCTGGCCTGCGGGGATCAGACCAAAACCGGTTCTCCGACATTCCCTGAAGGGTCCCAGATTGTGAGAGGGCACAGGCCAGGCCAAGGGATCCCACCAGTGCAAGATCCAGGCAGGGAGGGACCACGGAAGGGCTTCAGGGCATGTCCAGCCCATCTCACCCAGTCCCGATTGGCCGGACCCCAGCAGCAGGTCGGAGCGTCTGCCCCCTGGTGGTCAGTGCGTGTCATAGTGACTGGTCGAACAAACAGTCAGACACTTAGCATATTAGGCTTTTATTATATAGGACTAGAGGCCTGGTGCACAAAATTCGTGCACAGGGGAGTGTGTGTGTGTGTGTGTGTGTGTGTGTGTGTCCCTCAGCCTGACCTGCACCCTTCCAATCCAGGACCCTCAGAGGATATCCTACTGACGGCTTAGGCCTGCTCCCCGTGGTTCTCTGCTCTCTGCAGGGCCTGCCTGCACCACACAGCAGTGACTGCCAAGCAGGCCATGCTGGGAGCTGCCTGTGTGCTACGTTTGCCTACTCCTGGGTCTCCGTTGTGATGGCCAAGCAGGCCGTGCCATGCTGGGAGCTGCCTCCTCCCTACTGTCTGTCTCCACAGAGGCAATGAGGTTAATTTGCATACTCACTCCTGATTGGCTGGTGGGCATCGTGGAGGTACTGTCAATTTGCATCTTTTTCTTTTATTAGTGTAGATTGGTGGAAACACAACACAAAAGTAACAGTTTAAATTAATAAATAAGACAATTACAGATAAATGTCACAACTGTAGCAGATGCCATGACAAAGAGTAACTGCATAGAGGAGGAAGGGTTACTTTAGGATTTATTGTAAAGGAAAGCCCCTCACAGGACTAGAAATGCAAACTAAACAATGAGAGGAGCCCTTTTGCAAAGTGTGGAGGGCAGAGTTTTTAGGCAGAAAGATGAAGTACAAACGTTCCAAAGTAAAAAATTTCTTAGCATATTTGAAGAACAGAAAGGAGTCTGATATTTACAGTCAGATGGGCCATGATGTAGAGTATAGTTTTGTTTTAAGTTAAGGCTCCCATACTAATTTTGTTTTATTTATTGAATTGAGAGAGATGAAGAGAGAGAGGGATAGAGGGAGAGAAAGAGAGGATAAGTATTGAGTTTTTGTTCCATTTATTTATGCATTCATTGGTTGATTATTTTATGTGCCCTGATGGGGGATAGAACACACAACATTGGCATGTGGGGATGATGTACTAACTAAGCTACCTGGACAGGGCCTATCATATTAAATTTTAAAAAGAGAAGTTAAAATATGACTTCTGATCTTCAACTATCTCTACTTTGGGGTTCCAACATACAATGCATATTTATTTATTTTAATTAATTAATCTATCTATCTATCATCTATCTATCTATTTTTTTTAAATCCTCACCCAAGGATATGTTTGTGTTGATTTTAGAAAGAGAGAGAGAGAAACATTACTGTCGAAGAGTAACATCAATAGGTTGTCTCCCGAATGTGCCACAACCAGGGATCAAACCCTCAACCTTTGGGTGTAGGGATGAAGCTCCAACCAACAGAGCCACTCAGCCAGAGCTCAATTTTATTTATTTTTGCTACTGACTTACCTCAGGTCCTTTTCTCTCTAATCTTTGAATTGAGCCATCAAAAACAACAACATATAAAATTAAACTACAAAACTTTGTTAACTGCTATTTAATTCATAGTTAGTGCAGGCAAATTTTCACTTTTCTAAAAATAGTGAAGTTTTGTCCTCCATTTCTAAAGGGGGTTGTGAGAATTTAATTAGTTATTATAGATAGAACACTTGGGATATTGCCTTACTCAAATGGTAAATGACAGGGAAGAGTAAAGAGGCTGTGATATCATATTACACTAAATTATATGGTAGATAAAAGCTTATTCTGAATATTGTGAAAACACAGTGAGTGGTGTTCCAAGATAGAATCTTAAAAGTATTGCTAAGGCATTAATGCCTGAGATGACAAGAATTAGCCAAGTGAGAGATTCTCTGCAATGCATAGGGCAGTGAGTCCAAAGCAGCATGATCAAAGACATAATATAAGCATGTTGCATCTCCATCTATATTTAGACTATTTAGGGAAGGGTCCTTTGTGTTTTTATTTATTCATTACAAAACATTTATTTAGCATTGATTATAAATTAGGCACTATGTTAAGGATAGTAAACACTAAGGGGATATACAGAGCTAAAATTTTTGTAGAAAAATAGCAATTCAAAGTAGACTGGTTGTTAGAAACTGAGCTGATGGGCAGATCACATTTAGAAATATTCATATTCAGGTCTACTTTGTCTAATACTGAGACTTGCTCAGTATAAATGATTATGAGCATCTCTTCTTAAGAGCATGCCTTCAGGTCTACTCTGGTTGCCTGCATATGCCCTGTACCATTTATTCTACCAGCCCCTATACCTAGTCATTAGCAAGTACTCTATACAGCTGTGTGTGTGTGTGTGTGTGTGCGCATAAAATCTATTTTACAACAATCTATATAATGTGACTGAGTCTGTGCTCTAAGCTTGAGAAAGAGAGAGAGAGAGAGAGAGAGAGAGAAGTTGGCGGGGGGGGGGGGATGTGTGTAATCCTATAATAAAAAAAGCACAAAAGAAGATGGTTTGATTAGAAATGCTCAGAAGTAAAATTATAGAAATTAAAGATCTTTTAATGCCTTTAATGCTAAAAATTTTAATACAAAAATATTTGAACATTTATGATGTATATGGACATGTGATATGTGTAAGTGTTACGTTTTATAAGAGGAGAAATCAGAAGCATGTTACTGATGACAGCACCAGACTGAAAATTTTAAAAACTTGATTTTAAAATCAAGCAAAATTGTTCCAGGGTTTGGAGAAGCAAATACTAAAATACTGAAACTTCTTCTCTGAGAAGATTGTTGGGCCAGATCCATTTGTTTTGCTGGCTTTTCTAGCTTCTGTCGTTGTTCAAAGTAAGAAGTGTAAATTTGGAATTGGCTTTAGGAATAGCAAATTGAAAACTTTCAGCAGATTAGGGCAGAAAGTCATAGAATTTATGTATAAATAAAAAGAGAAAGAAATGAAGCCAAAATATGGTGTTTACTTTGGAGCTGTGTGGAGAGCTTTTTATCTATCTGAAAATTAAAACGGGTTTTTGAAAATATGGTCATTATTTATTTACAGTCTAATAGGTACTTATAATGCTAGATAATCATAATAATATTAATAATAATATTAGCTTTGGTAGCAGCTAATATAGGGTACAGATCACATCTTTATCATGTAGGCACTGAACTGTTTTTTAAATTTATATCAATGTGCCCAGTCGGTGTGGCTCAGTGGTTGTGCATTGACCTATGCACCAAGAGGTTAGTGGTTCAATTCCAGGTTAGGGTACATGCCCTGGTTTCAGGCTCAATCAGAGTAGGAAGCATGCATGAGGCAGCTGATTGATGTTGATGTTTCCCATGGATGTTTCAATCTCACTCTCCCTCTCCCTTACTCTCTCTCTCAAAAGCAATAAAAAATATCTTAAAAATCATATTAATGTAAGGTGTGAGAAATAACAAAATTGATTAGTCTCTCAGAGTTTTGCCTAATTTAATAATGTCTTTATTCCTTTCTTAAATATTTTGATTCTAAGTTTGTATACACTTCAGGGTTACCTAAAAACCTCAGTTCTTCAATTTTTGTTTGATATTTGCTAACTTTTTCTTTTGGATAAAGAAGTTATTCTCATTTCCCTTCAGCCATTTATTCTCTGTATGATCTTGGACAAGTCATTTGTCAAGCTCTTAAAACTAGTTTTCTCATCTGTAAAATGTTGAAAGTTATAATACATTTTTCAGAATTTCTAAGAAGATTGAATCAGAGAACTATGTAAAACTCTTAGCATAGTACTTAGCAAGAAATATAATAAACATTACCAATTGCAAAACATTAGAAAAATAAAGCCATACTTTTAAAATGAATGTTGCTAACAATGAAAAATTTTAAGCACTTACTATGTATTTATACTGTGTGTTGCAAGCATTTCACAAGTAGGATCTCATGTAATCCCCAACAACTAAGTATTATTAGCATCCAGTTTTACAGGTGAAAAATAATGCTAATAGATGTTAAATAATGTCCCCAAGTGTGCAAAGTCAATAAATGGTGGAATCAAGATTCAAACTGTGCTAAGACTAACTTTAGAGTATACACTTACATCAATGAAGCTATGTGTCCTCCATACAAGTGATAGCTACAGAAGAGTATGTCAGGGCTCTAAATTAAACATTCAACACCCCCCCCACACAAAAAACAAAGGAAGGTTGGTGGGAGATGTTCAAGGTAAGGAACAAGACAATGATAAATCAAGAATCAAATTCCAAGGCAAAAATCAGATATTGAAACCAAAGTAGAAATTATGGGTGATAAAGGACAAACTGAGACAGGTACCTGACATTAAAAACTATAAATAAGCAAATAGATCAAGTAAACAAATGTTGACTCTGTAAAGTCCTCAGGCTTTTAATCAAGTATCATAGAACTGATTGATATCTGACACACTGCCTGTATATGAGGTTATCCAGGGAACAGGTATGGTCAAAGGTTCCTCAGCCTTGATTGGGTTAAAGGAAGGTCTAAATCTAGCACCTAGACAAAAATTTTCAACATGGTATGAATATGATAAAATAAAAGGATATTCTGTAAGATAAAGCCTGTTAGGAGGGTATGATTATCTACTTTATAAAATTTAATGTAATTTAGTATTTTATATTCAATATTTCATATTAAAATGTCTCAAACTTAAGCATATATTTTACCCTAGACTAATAGAGTATATCCACCATCCTGTCTGTCCTTTTAGTGATATCCAGAAAAAGTCAACAGTAATAATAAAAATATTTAGTACAACTTATAAGAGGAATTATGAAAACCCCACTTGACAATATTACAAAGTTTAAAAAATGGATTTTTAAATATAGCTAAAAATATCAGACATTATTATAAAAGAAATGAGCATTATAGGAAGAAATAGTCAAATACTATAATCTAATTTCAACAACACCAAATAAGTTATATGACCATGTGGCATGCCATTGTGCTGAGATGGTTTTCCATATAGAGTCATTCAATCTAACCCTCCAGCAAAATTTAATTCTGGTCTCCCTCATTTAAGGAAGGTAAGATGCCCAATTATTAATTCTATTTAAACTTTTTAAGAAAATTAAAAGGCTTCCAATATTATAAAATTAGATTGTGATAATGGTGACGTAACTAAATATATCAATACTTATTGAATTCTACTCATAATGGGTAAATTTTATACTATGCAAATTTTATCTCAATAGACCTGGTTTAAAAATGTGTCCCTACAGGGAGGCCGGTTTCAGTCAGGATGCTAACATATAAGTTGACTGGCTAAAAATAAAAGTGAGTCAGGAAGGTGGGTGAAGCCAGAGTAGCGGAAAGACAACATGGGATTCAACCTGGCCAGCAATGATCAAATTATATTTGCCTCACTATTTCCCCTTGAAAAGGGAGCAGAAATAAACATATTACTGAGGGGGGAAAAAGTTTTGCTATATCCAACAATTTTTGCCAAGCCCATTCCTTTAAAAAAATGTCTTAATGTAACTAGTGGTCACTAGAATATCTGGCACATATATAACTGTCATTCAGTGAAATTAATGAAATGCCAAATGTACTTAACCCTTTGAGTGCCAACCAATATCCTAGGAACTATGCTAAAATTGCCAAGGCATTTTTGCTGATTTTATAGCAGTTTAGGAAAAAAATTATGAATTGCAAGTAAATGAAGTTACATATTCAATATCTTCCACAAAATCGTCATCTTCACAGCAAGAATTGACATATTTAGCAATATCATCATCACTAATAAAAGCAGACTTAGAACTGGACACTGCAGGAGGAGCGAGATAGCGCTCCCGGCACTTTTGGCGAAAAACAGGAGGAGTGCAATCGCGCTCCCCGGCACACCAGGGGTTAAGGTAGAAAAAAAAACCTAAACACATTTCATTTGGAAATGAAAACAAAAATACACATTGTATCATAGAGCATATGTGGAAATGTTTTATGTTCGATAGTCCTCTTTATCTCTACCACTATTTGAACTATTCTTAGTATCTAAATATATAAAAGCCTAATATGCAAAGTGTCCCCTTGGAAGTTCAACCAACCGGAAGTTTGATCGCTCTCTATGACATGCACTGACCACCAGGGGGTGGCACGGAAAGAAGAAAGGCCCCTGTTGGCAGCTGGCAGCCGGCAGCTGCTAGGGACCCCACCCATGCACAAATTTTGTGCACTGGGCCTCTAGTATTTTATATTAGCACAGAAATTAATAAGTATTCCATATGCACATATAAACTATTTTTGATAGTTACTTAGCTTCACATTTCATAGGAAAAGAAAAAATACCAAAAAACATGTTAGGATAGATTTCTTTTCTGATTTCTAAGTATGTGCTAATTTAAAGGGGAAAAATGCCCAGTTATCCTTTTCCCCAGGCATTTCCTTTTTAAAGTAACAATGCTCCTATTTAACAGGTAATATCTGTCGAGTTGGTATTAATTTTAGCAGAATTTCCACTCTTTCTTCTATTGTATCATTTTTTTGGGGGGGGGGCTTTATTTATTTAGTCTTATTGTTGACAGTATTACAGATGTCCCCATTTCTCCCCCACCTTTGTCCCCCTCCACCTAGGCCTCTCCACACTATTATCTGTGTCCATGGGTTATGCATATCTGCATGTAAGTTCCCTGGTTAATCTCTTCCCATCTTCCTCCTACTCTCCTCCTTTCCGGACCTGTCAGTCTGTTCCATGCACCTATGCCTCTAGACCAGCCGTGGGCAAACTACGGCCCGCGGGCCGGATCCAGCCTGTTTGAAATGAATAAAACTAAAAAAAAAAAAGACCGTACCCTTTTATGTAATGATGTTTACTTTGAATTTATATTAGTTCACACAAACACTCCATCCATGCTTTTGTTCCGGCCCTCCGGTCCAGTTTAAGAACCCATTGTGGCCCTAGAGTCAAAAAGTTTGCCCACCCCTGCTAGACCTATTTTGTTCATCAGTATCAAAAAATACCTTGTAACAAATGAAAATGAACACACAATAACCCAAAATCTATGGGACACAGAAAGACTAATCCTGAGAAAGAAGTTCATAGCATAACAGGCCTATCTCAAGATATAAAAATCTTGCCCAGCAGGCATGGTTCAGTGGACTGAGCATTGTCTTATCCACCAAGAGGTCACTGGCTCCATTCCAGATCAAGGCACATGCCCGGGTTGCGGGCAAGATCTCCAGTAGGGAGTGTGCCCAGAGGCTGATGATCAATTTCTTTCTCATTGGTGTTTATATATATCTCTCTCCCTCTTCCTACCTCTCTCTTTAAAATATCAATAAAAACATACTTTTAAAAAATATATAAAAAAGAAACAAGAAAAATATCAAATAAATTATCTAAAGCTACAACTAAAAGAACTAGAAAGAGAACAAGAAAAACCCAGAGTAAATAGAAGGAAGGAAATAATAAAGATCAGAGTGGAAATAAATGTCATAGAAACTAAAAACAAAAACAAAAACAACTACAACAAAAAAACCACCATGAATTATCAATGAAACCAAGAGCTAGTTATTTGAAAAGATATACCAGATTTATAAACCTTTATTCAGACTCATCAAGAAAGGGAGAAGACCCAAATATGTAAGTAAAATCAGAAATGAAAGAGGTGAAATAACAACTGACACACAGGAATATAAGGGATTGTTAGAAAATACTACAAACAACTATTTGCCAACAAATTGGACAATCTGGGAGAAATGGACAAATTCCTCAAAACATACAATGTTCCAAAACTCAATCAGGAAGAATCAGAAAACCTTAATAGAGGGATAACAACTAATAAAATTGAAACAGTAATCAAAAAACTCCCAGCAAACAAAAGTCTTGGACTGGATGGCCTCACAAGTGAATTTTACCAAACATCCAAAGTAGAACTAACACCAATCGCCTCAAACTATTCCAAAAAACTCAAGAGGAAGGAAGATTTCCAAGCTATTTTTAGGAGGCCAGCATTATTCTAATTCCAAAACCAGACAAAGACACTACAAAGAAAGAAAATTACAGGCCAATATCTTTGATGAATATAGATGCTAAAATCCTCAACAAAAATTAGCAAATCAGATTCAGCAATACATTAAAAAGACCATACACCATGACCAAGTGCACGAGATGCAATTCCAGGGATACAAGCTGGTAGAATGTTCGAAAACCAATAAATGTGATACATCACATAAACTAAATGAAGGATGAAAATCACATGACCAATTAACACAGGAAAAACATTCGACAAAATCCAGCACCCATTTTTGATAAAAACACTCATCAAAGTGGGAATAGTGGCCATAAATAATAAAGGCCACAGATGACAAACCTACAGCCAACATCATACTCAATGGGCAAAAACTAAGTGTTTCCCTTAACAGGAACAAGAAAATAAGGATGTCCACTTCTACTCTTTCTTTTAAAATAGTGAGTGGTGAAGTTAAGATTGTAATAAGAAAATGAACCCTTACTAAAAGTGAAGCCTTATTTTATATTGAAAACACATTTTAATTCCATTAAATTCCAGATTTTAATTTTAAATATTTAATACAGTTTGTGAATATAGTAAATTAAATATATTAGAATATCATTTCAATATTTGATTACTTCCATTGACATAGGCTAATATTATCTGTCATAAAATTTAAATTATATAGTAAAACTAATCATACAGCATTATAAGACTTTCACAAAAAATAGGAGGAATTCAAATTTATGAAAGCATTGATATAAATACTAAAACACTATACTAATTAATCAATACACTAAATTCATATTTTAGCTCCAGGAACCATATTTTGAATGTTATTTAGTTATATCTTATATATAATTTTTCATATATGTCCTTTAGTACTATTGAGGATTTTAAAAATTTTTTTTAAATACACATTTTAATCTATATATTTTTTACCTTTCTATGAATCTGTGATTAAAACATACCTTCAAAGTAACCAAGTCTCCTGGGTTGTAGCTTCTTTGGTGATTGTGTAGCAGAAACTTTACTTTCATTGTTTTTGAATAATGCTAGGCGCACTGTGGCATCTGGACAAAATAAGAAGATAAGACAGAAGGTCAGCCCTAGATCATTCCTTCTCTGAAATAGCTATATATTTTTTATGATAATATTAAAAATGATACCTGCTCTATAAAACTATGTGAAGCCGAAACCGGTTTGGCTCAGTGGATAGAGCGTCGTCCTGCTAACTGAGAGGTCCCAGGTTCGATCCCGGTCAAGGGCATGTGCCTTGGTTGCGGGCACATACCCAGTAGGAGGTGTGCAGGAGGCAGCTGATCAATGTTTCTCTCTCATTGATGTTTCTAGCTCTCTATCTCTCTCCCTTCCTCACTGTAAAAAATCAATAAAATATATTTTAAAAAAACTATGTGAAAATGATGATATTATTTTTTAAAGACTCATAATATGAAAAGGTAATCACCTGATAACAACTAATGAAATTGAAGCAGTAACCAAAACACTCCAGCAAACAAGTGTTGGACTGGATGGCTTCACAAGTGAATTTTACCAAACATTCCAGGAAGAACTAACACCAATCCTCCTCAAACTATTCCAAAAAGTTCAAGAAGAAGGAAGATTTCCAAGCTACTATTGGTTAACTGATTAAACACATAGCTACTATTTAATACAAAAGCAGAAACACTAATAATGTGAACAAATTTTACATCTAAAATGTCCAGTTATGGCATCATCCTTTTATTTGGGGTGTTGCTTCACTGTTTATTATTTTAGCTCCTTATTTAAATTCATAATATTTCTGCTGCAATAAAGTACAATTTCCATAAATACATAATAGGTAAAAGCTATTATTTTAGGAAATATCAAATACCCTATTTTTATCCTCTAAACTATGAGAAACTGGGCTAGATGAGATGGACGGAAGATAACCAATGGGATGAAGAACAGATATAAAATGATTATTCATTAATTTTACAGATAAATTAATAGTTTCTTTATTGCCCTAATTTATTGTATTTTACATAACAAAAATGTAAAAATCCTATATAGTAACTTTACAAGATAAATAGGATAATTGTAAACGTAGGGCCCTATATATTTCTTTTTATTTGAATGAATGGTTCTATAGAATGTAAAATTGGGGATTTGGTAAGTTAAAATAAGACAAAAGATTTTTGCTTGTTGATGAACTGTAAGGAAAGAAAAATATAGTAAGTAATAGGAAATAGAATAAAGAGTGGAAATTTTTACATTAAAGTAGGTTAACTTAGTTGTACACCTGAAACTAATAAAATAGTGTATGTCAATTATATAGGGTGTCCCGAAATTCACACAAGATTTGCAATTCAATTCAATTGAATAAAAACAAATAATATATTATATGCTAGCATTAAACCACAATTTAGTTCAATGTACATTTCTTAGTAACTCACATCATCTCGCAGGGGTTGGAGAAGGCAATGGGGGAAAAAAGGGAGATATGTAATTCTTTCAACAATAAAGATTTACTTAAAAAATAATCTTTGATTAATACCTAGTATAATAGAATTAAATATACTAGATGGAAAAAGAAGATTTTAAACATTATAAACCCCAAAATACATATCTTCATGAAATGCTAAGACAGCATGTGTTTTGGAGTATAAATCTGAAAAACAGTATCTTCAGAGTTATTCTCTAGCATGAGCAAACTGAAGGTTTTCACTATTCCTCTAATAATAATTTATCTTTAATAAGCATAATTTATATACTTCACAGATATTATATTTCATAATATTAGGGAAAAATTGGTCAATATTGAGCACATCTCATAATTATTAGTGACATGAATTATTATGAGTTGGGTTCTTTATATATTCAATATAAACCATCAAAAAGAATAATAAAAATCCTTGCATGTATATATTAAAATATATTTAATAGAATGAGTATTATATATCATTTAAGTTATTTACAGAAAAACATAATGGCATGCCAAAGGAGCATTAGTCATTCAGGCAGACAGATTACCATGGGCTTACATACCTGTAATGACACCTTATTATAACCTGCTGATCTTTCCTCACATTTTTCTGATTGTCTTGCCTTTCCATTTGAATATGTATTTTCTCAGGCAAAGGCATTACAATTCAACAGACCTGGGTTAGATTCAAGCTCAAACTTACACTAATTCTATGACTGGTAAAAATGCTCTCACGCTCTACCTCCTCTGTCCAATAGAAAAAAAATTGGTTTTGAAGTATTACTGTGAGATTTAATGAGATCATGTGTGTAAAGCATCAAAACTTGTGTCTATATAAATGTAGGTGCTCAACTAATGTAAGCATATAATTACAACATAAATAATAATAACAATTCCAATTTTTATATTCTTTTAAATGATGAATCCTTCATATAATAAGGTGGGATATATATATATATTTTTTTAATATATTTTATTGATTTTTTACAGAGAGGAAGGGAGAGGGATAGAGAGTTAGAAACATCGATGAGAGAGAAACATCGATCAGCTGCCTCCTGCACACTCCCTACTGGGTATGTGCCCGCAACCAAGGTACATGCCCTTGACCGGAATCGAACCTGGGACCCTTGAGTCCGCAGGCTGATGCTCTATCCGCTGAGCCAAACCGGTTAGGGCATATTTTATATATATATTTGATGGATCTATAATTGATTTCATTTTATTCAACATAGCACATAGAATAAAACCTATTGATCTTTTATAAGTACTTTGCAATCCCTATTGGGCAAATAACAATTTTTCTGTGACTTGATTTCTTAATATGTAAGACATGGATAACAATAACACTTTCCTCACACTATTATCAAGATTAAATAAACGAATATACACAAAATATTTAACAGTTGTCTAGCTCTATTTACTCAGTAAGATAATTTTATTCATCAAAAGCACATAAAGAGTGCTAAATTTTTAGTATTTTATTTCAAAACATTCTTATTTTACCATCTTAAATTGATTTAAAACTTAAATTAATTCAAATTTCAAAGGGATAATAATAAAGAAAAACATAGTAATTCTGGGCGGGGGAAAATATCACTTAATTTTGATAGTCCCTGGAAATACCACTGTGAACAAGACACTATTCTTACCCTCAAAAACTACATAATCAAGTAAAAAAAGCTTAGACATAAGGATATTGCAAAGAGTACAGCTTTGACATCTTTTCTTGCATTGCAAGTCAGGTTTATACATTTAAATTGATTCCTCTGATATCATCAATAGCATTTCTGTCCTTTTTTTTTAAGTCTTTATAGCTCCCAGTATGACTTGCCCAGTATCTGGGAAATAGGTTTTAATACATCTTAATAAAATATTTAAAGAAACCCATAAGTAAACTGAGTTTCTAGTATGCATGTGGCACTGTACTTGAAACTTTATCTTCATTGTCTCATTTAAACATCATAATTTTATTTAGACATTAGAATATACTAAAAATCATTTCCTTCCCTGTGGAATCCCATTTTAGTTTCTATAATCCTGACCTTAGCTTATTGATTTATCCTCACTAACTTCATACTGAAAATCTGGTTATTATCAATTTTCTTTATGTGCCAAGAACAATAATGTTATAAAATAAGTTTTATGTTAAGATTGAAAGACTAACTATATTTCATCATCTTATAAGGAGTAATATTTACTAACTTAAATTTGCCTTCCCAAATATAAATATGCACTTAAATGACTGTAGTACCCTACACACACAATCATACACATAATCAAAGTCAAATGTATTTAGTGACTTTTATCTAACTTATTTCTGATTTTATTAACAGTTATTTATTGAACATCTACCATATACCAGGCAGGGTATTAGGTTCTGGGTATTCAATGTGGAACAAATAGAGTCTTGGCATCAAGGACATTACTATTTAAATGAGTTTTATCATCATTTTGTGGATATAAGAAAGTAAGATTTGATAAAATTCTTATAAATTTGTTGGAAATCACTGAGGCAATCAAAACATATCATTAATAAACTTCGTTTTACCACAGTTTTGTCTATACTATTCCCTTTTCATGCTTCCCCCTTAACATTTATTAGTTGCCTTATCATTTTACAACCTAATCTCTTTGCTATAGCCTATGAACTGCTTAATTCATATTTAAAAAATTAGCCTGTCTTATTTTCTAGCAGGCTTAATTCTTGGCTATAACTAAATGTTACCAACACAGTCTCAAGTTATTTTCTTTATTGAAATAAAATCACTAACTATTGGAATGCTTAGCATGTACTTAATACTGTACTAGGTGTTACAAATAGATGCAAAATGATACTTATCCCTACTTGTGGCTCTACATTTATAACTAAACTAGAGGCCCGATGCATGAAATTCGTGCAAGAGTAGGCCTCCTTCTCCTGGCTCCCGGCAACGGCTTCCCTCTGGCACCTGGGACCCGGGCTTCTGGCCCCCGGCTTCATCCAGAAGGATGTCCGCAATGACATTGGTCTAATTAGCATATTAACCTTTTATTCTTATAGATTAACTTTGTTTGCTCCAGCCTGCTCTTTCTTTTCTCTAATTATAAAATTCAAAATGCATAAGCATGATAAATGTTGGAAAACATTATGTCTTCAGCTTTATGTCCATAGCCCTTAAGCTTCTTACCATCTGTTCTTCACCAAAATCCCTATGCCCAGGACTCTCTGAGGAGTGGTCCATGTCAAAGCCAGTCACTCACTCTCTTTCCCCACTTGGCTCATCTCATTCTTGCTACCAATTATACTCACTACCTTTAGGTTATTGACCCTCATCTATACTAAGAAAAGGGTAATATGCTAATTAGACTGGGAGACCTTACAGGAGACCTTCCAGATATCCTTCTGGACAAAGCCATGGTGGTGGGGCTCGGGCAGAGGCTGGCGGGGGTGGGGGGAGGGAAGTTGGGGGCAAGCAGGCCGGCAGGGAGGGCAATTGGGGGTGATCAGGCTGGCAGGGGGGGAGGCTATCAGGCCAGCAGGCAGTTAGGAGCCAGCAGTCCCGGATTGCAAGGTTTAAGCCCAATCCCCCAGGATGTCCGACTGCCGGTTTAAGCCCGATCCCCCAGGATGTCCTACTGCCGGTTTAGGCCTGATCTCTGGAGGATTGGGCCTAAACCGGCAGTCAGACATCCCCTGGGGTATCTCAGATTGGAGAGGGTGCAGGCAGGGCTGTGGGACATCCCCCATGCATGAATTTCATGCACCGGGCCACTAGTGTATTCAATAAACCAGCAACTCTCACCTTGCACATAATGTGTTTGACTACAGTACCAAACTCTAAAGTTCCCTAGGTATCTGTTAGTTTCCAGGGCAGATCACCACATGCTGAAATTCTGTGCATAAGGCAACAGTAAAAACAAAAACACAAACATATAAAACCCCACAAAAAACAAGACTAGTCATAACTGGTTTGTGCTTATGTCCATCATGAGGGAAATATCAACAACTTACTAGGAATAACAATAATCAGAACCCAAACCCAAATTGAGTAAAAACAATCATGGTAACTTCTCACAATTTTGTATTTTCTCCTGTGGCTTCCCGTCAATTTCCCTGGCCCTGCCCCTCCTCCTCCTGCTTCTACTCTTTAAAGCAAATGGGCTCATTTATCACAATAGAAGTCATCAATACTGAGTCTCCCCTGATGGCTGCCCACACTGTGTGTTTCCTCAGCCCCTTGCTTCTTCATTAATCAGTGTTCTCAGTGGGATTATTACTCTACCTGCAACTTTCTTTAAATAATTGACCCCATGCCTTTTGCCCTATTCTCACTCTCATCATAAATCATATATTATTGTCTCATATATCCCTTGGCTAATAAATATATGTAAAAGATATAAAAAGAAAATATTATTAAGTGCTTGCTAAGAGCAACTAGCTCTAAGGTTTTTCATAGCAGAAAGTTGAATCAAAGCTTCCATACTCCATGCATTTATGCTTCACCTCCTTGAAAACTGTGGCTGTGTTAGATTTAGGATGTAACTGGTTCCATTTAATTAAAGGTTCCTATTCTCTGAAGCCCCACCTGCCACCCTCCCTACCCCCACAGAGCTGGTTAGTATCCAGTAGTTTTAAGGAAAATGTTGCCCTCTGGTGGCTTGAAAATTTCAAGTTGTCCATGTAAGATATATCTCCATTTATATTTGAAAAGTATTAGTAAGTTTTTAAGTTCCATCAGAATTTAAATATTTCAAATATTATTTTAAGTTCTTAGTGAGTAGAATTTTTAAATTATGGTCATTATTTTTGTCATAGTCAAATAAATAAATAGCATATCACAGACTAATTAAATTTTAAAACTGAAAAAGTACTAGAAAATGCTTTAGTCTATAAAGAAGAAGACCCAATAACAGTGTTAAATAATTTGCTCACAGATACAAAATGACATAAGTGCTATATCATCAATCTGGTAGAATTTTAAAGCATCATAATGGAGAAGGGCCCACTGATACTCTTTTTCTCTGTTAATCTTACTTTGAATATTACTATGATGTGTATCTGTTGTGAGGGGGGAGTAGAGAAACAGAAGGAGGAGAATTTATGGTTATCGTTAAGTTTTACATTTTAGAACTCAATTTTTAAAAAGCCTTTTATTTCATCAATCTAATAGTATTTTGGTAAAACAAAAGCTTAACAGATAGATACAGAACCTCACACAGTAATAAGAATGCAATTGGTTTTATAGTCATGTAATTAGAGTAAAAATCCCAATAAAAATTACACAACTGCCATTTTGGATTTTTACCTAACAGGCCATGCTTAATGACCACTATTAAAATGTTAAATTTAAGATGTAGTTGTTAACTTGGATGTCTAATTGTACTTTTTTGTTTGTTACCCTACCATGCCCCCTTGTGACAGATAAAAAGAGGTTTAATTTTTGCCTGATAATAATTATGTCTAATCTTTGGCCATTAAAGCAATTACTTTGATGTATAAGCATATATTCTTTATTCAAACTTTTGCTAAAACATATTATTTACTATGCTCAACCTAAAAAACAATTGCTCAGTTATAAGAATTAGTAAGAAAAATCTATATATATTTCCAGAGACTGAGTCTAACAGAATAAACTTTTCCTTAGCTTCAATATCAGAAACCATGCAAATACTTTTTAAAATAAATATTGAGCATAAATTAGTAATTGTTTAACATTGGTTGAATCAGTTCTTAAGCCACTTCTGATATTTGAACTTGCCACAGGAGTTTCAGAAACTTTTATTATTATCAAAATAGCTAATGTTATAGTACTAAAGATATGCTTGAAATTAATTTTAATATTTTAAAACTGACAAACTTTTAGTACATAATAAAAATACTAGTTATCTCAAAAATAAAAAATTAAGATATCACTAATATAACATCAGAAAAGGAAAGTTGAACATTTGTGAATATAAAAATGAATTACCAGTACATTATCAATGGCTAGTAAGTACTATGCCAATACATATCAGTTATTCCTTGAAAACTAACAGTATTTTGACTATTTTTATTTGTTTTTCTTTTCATTAAATATATATTATATATGCTACTTAGAATTATACTATTGAACTTATAATAAATAGTAATACATAGAAAAATAATAAAGATAAAATTAACCTTTTGAATGCTTCTTTGTATGCTTAAGTCTATGATTTCATAAGTAAATATTTATAAACTTATGAGTAAATGCAAATATATATGCAATTTGCAAGTTATAGATATAAAGTCATAATAACCTGCTATTTCTCTCCCTGCCACCTATTAACTATTCCACATATTAAATAATTATGCTAACATGATTAAAGTTATCCAAAAACAACAAATGATTTAAATAGCCTGATAAGTGGGATTGAAGAAAAGATGCTTTTCTATAACTAATGTGGATTTTATTTTCCCAAGTTCTACATAATTATGAAAGATACATATCATTGTGCTTCTTTTCCAAATTATCAAGTTCATAGCTAATGTGAACAGTTCATGGGCCTGATGAATTTACATAAATAGTATATTGACTAAACATGCAATTTAAAAACACACAAAGGAATAAGCACGTGAAGCAGATGCTCTTTAAAATCAACTTCTGCCAAAATAAACCTGCTCAGTAATAAATTACAGAATAATTTTTTTAGTGCACAATAGATAAAAGAATCAATAGCAAAGTAGATAAGAAGTAGAAAAAAGTAAAAATAACATTTAAGAGCATAACAAATAATTTACTGTAATAACAATTTTATTATTGGAATTATTACCTCAGAAACACTCATATTTGCATTTCATTTCTGTTCTTATTAAATACAATTTGGTAAAAATATTTTAAAAGGATGTATATTCCACGTCAAACACACAGTTATTATTCAAAGAGCATTGAATACCCACCTAATTTTTTCCTTAATTTCTTCGATTTCATTTTCTGTGCTCTCTTCAGCATTTGCTGAGCAGTAGAAATATCCTTAAAGCCCCTGTTAAGAGATTAAAATTAATAAAGACAAAACAAATATCCAGGCAATATTTATATAAACATATACATATAAACATACATATCTGAATTATATTGTCTTAAAGCAAATTTGAATTTCCATTGAAGAATGTGAAATTTAACAGATACATAGTTTCTTCAAAACTAATAAAGGTATTTTTGAAATCTTGAAAAATATCTGCCTTGGACATTTAAGAGTCTTTCAATTTTATAAATCTTTAATATTTTAGTGTAAAGTAGACCACATACCATTCTTCTGAAATTTTTTCCTCTATTTCAGATTTTAGCAAACTCTTTCTGCTGGTCTTTGATTCAGGTGCCTGGGATAAAGTGCTACTTTCTGATCTGGCAATAGAAAAAACACACACAACTGAATCAACACAAGTATATCAGCACTTTTTTAAACTACAAGCTATTTATGTTGCCTCAAACTTGAAAATAAAATCCATTTAAGTTACAGAAAAGCTTTATCTTGAAAAGCAATAAATGTCTGCCATTAATTTAAAATGTTTACATTGCAATTACTTGAAGCATATTTCAATCGTTTTGTGGAAAGAAATGCAGCACCAGAATTTTTATTCTAATCTTTATCTCAACCTATATAGTAGTATTTAAAAGTTTACTTGTTTACAACAATTACATTATTTTACTGACACAAGTTTTGTAGTTTCTTGAATGAATCTACTACCTTACATATTTTTATTACCTTGAAAACTCTATAAAATAACTGTATGTTAACACTAAATGTTGCTCCATCTTCTAAACAAGTAAAGTTGCTCCTATTTTCATTATTTTCCTACTTTTGCAAAGAATGTAATATTCTTAAGTATGTCATTCGTGGGTCAATCCAAGAAGTGATTTGGCTTACCTGCCATTGAACTGTGTGTGTTCCGATGAAAACAAATTTTCTTTCTCATTACATAGCCATGCTTGAGCTGGACGACTTGGTAAATTAAGTGAAGTATCATCATTGTTTAAGGTTCCAGAAAACTTATCAGGAAAAAAATTACATAAATATAAAATAAATTGAAAAATTCTGGCATTCATATTGTATTATTTTACATGTAGCAGAGAGCAAGTAGCCTCCTAAGGAAAATGTATAAAAATTGATCATTATAATAAAATGAAATTTATGTAATAAAGATATAAGTATTCTTTGTTGTAGTGATGAGGAATACTCTTTTTGGTATAGCTTGCATATACAAAATGATTAATTGCAAAGATCTTTAAAAATCTCAGGAAACAAAAACTTCAAAGATTATCAAATAAATAACAGATATTGCAGTACATTGACCTCTGACTGAGAATCTTCAGCTGTTGCCCTGTTAATGCATATTTTTATATTTTAAAAGTGCTTTCAACTAGTGATTTTAGTCTACTGCCAAATATGCAGCTGAACTGCATCATTTTTTTTTTTGCTACTGTGAAATAAAGTGTTGAAAGAAATCCAAAATAAAGAAAAAAATTAGGAGCAAATGAAAGAAAGGCTACATGAATAATTACATCTGGGGATGAGGAGGAAGTCAGAGGCTTCTAAAAGTAATTGTGTTTTTCAAGTCAATAAATTGTATTATTAATCACTGCGAAACAGCACAACCCTAAGAAATGAGCACAGATCGAGCACTAAGAGGTTTCCATGACATGTTACCTTTGGCCAGTGCAGCTGGTTTGGTAGAAGCTGTGTTTGTGAAGGGAAGCAGGCGGGATCTAAAGCTCGCCATTCTTTCTCTAAGGCAGCCTGCACGAATAATAGCATGAATGTACATCGCTTAGCTTGCATAACTTTTACAAAGAATTTCTAAGTTGTCTTTATATACTACTTAAGTTAAGAAAACATATCAGAATTTTTATTTACATGAAAATTTGCTACTTGTTATTGTGAGATGTTATGCATCTGCTTAATGCAATCATTCTAAAAAATGGGATAAGATTTTTTTTTATCCCCAGTGGAATAAAGTGAGAACTCGAGTACTCAAGTGCTCTAACAGTGAGAGGTGCAGACTGCTCAGTGTATTTAACCGTTTGATAACTATGACTCTGAGACAATGCTAGATGTAACGGAGGGAAATAATCTATTAGTTATTTATAATATAAATTATAATATCTTCCATTAAACCTCACTATTGAAAATGTATAGTAGTTTAACACATTAGTATCCATTTTTCTATAAACACTATAAGATAGCTTTTATTTAATATTTTTCCAAAATTTCCCAAATTTTTTGGATAGAAAAATATTTTTATGGCAATATAAGAAACACAGTTCTTAATATTGTATTCTCTCATTTAAGTGCTTGAAGTAAAAAAGATAAATTTAAATTTTGAAAGCTCCCATTTTAAATCCCTTTACTCTTTACCTTAGAATATCTTTATTTCATTTATGTAATTTACAAATTTATTTATCTTTCTATAATGAGACTATACTAGTTATGCTAGTTTGTATAACTTCGGACATAATTACCCAAATTTTATTTGCTTGGATGATCTAATCTGATTTAGAATAAACTTCCGTGGCTCTACAATGTTTTTAGAATCTTTATTTAAAAGAAAGATGATCAGAATACCAATAAACTTGTTTCTTAAAGGTTCTAAAATGATTAAACATATTTATGATTTAAAAACTAGCATCATTATGTTCTGGGGAGATGGGAGTGCAATTTTCAATTTATACTTTTGCAAAATTCTTGACCATTGCTTGAAAGACCATTGGGAAGGCAACACTAAGATATCCTAACTACAGGCTAGCATTGCAATGAAAGACTTTCACTTACATAGCATTTAGTCTTAGGAAGCCTAATCAAATTTATATTATTTGAATATCTATGCAAATAGGACACCTTTGATGAGTGTTAAACAGATACGTTGTCCAATTCCATCAAGGCAGAGATCACTGACATATATATCACAGTTTGATCCTAGTTAGATCTGGTTTAAGAATGCTATTTGATGCAAAGGTGCAAACAGGTTTCTGGGCTCAGATTTTTAAATTATTTCTTTTGTATGACAAATAAAGGCAAATCCAGATATAGCTCAGGAAAGATCAAGACCTACAGCATATCAGCTACGATCAAATTAGTGTTCTTAGTCTGGTGAGAACAGAGAAGATGTGAAGATGTAGAGACAATATTATAAAAGGCAATGTTCCAGAGGATTCTGGGAAGATGGCGGAGTAGGAAGCACCAGGAACCTGTCTCCCAATTGATGTAACTATGTTGGGATTCTGGAGTCTTTGGAAGGCTTGTGACTTCCAGGGGAAAATTGGATGGTAAATTGAAGTTAATTTCGGTCAATTTCAGCCCTCACCACAGTAGCAGCTATCTATCTTCCATCCCCAACCCTGAGGCAGGCAGCTGCTCATGTGTTTCTGAAGCAGCTTGCACACAGCATGTAGGAGTCAGGGTAGACAATGAGGACTTTGTCCTCCAAATATTGGGGATCTGTTCTCTAATGGCTGATTATTGCTTCTGACCACAGAGGTGCAAAGAGCTTTTGTTGTTGCACCTGCTCTATTGTTGCAAGCCCTGCCCTGCCAGCTAAATGATTTCCAGGGGATTACCAGGGCTGGTGTCCCCCCTGCATCTTCATTTTTCGCCCTTTTCCTCTTTTGGGAGCCAGACATTAAAGGCTAGGAAATTCGTTAAAATTTTTCTAGAAGATGAAAGCATTAATATAAAATGTTAAAGAAATTTTTAGTAATTATGTAATCATAACCAAATAATGTTACCAAGACTAATGATTTATATGAGTTCAAACATTAATATTAAGTCTATTTGGCAGTACCTAGAATGTTGAGGGGAAAATATCTCAAAATGTCAGGGAGGAATTGGCCAATATTATAAATACTACTGTTTTAAAAATGTATATCAATAGATCATGATCACCACTGGATATTTATACAAATGCCAGTTATGGCTTAAGAAAACCTTCTGTTCAGATATTTTATAGCTCACAACTGAGGATCTGGAAAGGTTTCTGGTTACTAAAATACTATTATCAAATTTATATATTGAAAATGAACTTGAATTTAGATAAATTTGTAACTCTATTTTCACAATTGAGCATTGATCAGATATGCGTATACTATGTGGCTTTTGATCAGAGAAGGAATCATTATTATATAATCCAACTTTGAGAGACTAGACTATAAGGCTATCAGAAAGAGGAGCTGCAAGTAATACACATGTTTATTTGTATATTAATATACAATTTTTTTCATGCAATCCAGTGCAGTCACTAAGATCAAACTTGTCCTAAGTATCAGGTCAGTTAGAGTTAAACAAGTCCTAGAAATTCTAAAAGCCATGATTTGATTTTTTCCCTACTCCCTTCATGACCCGCCACCCTGCCCCAACACTTCCCTCTTCTTCTGTCCAAGTTGACTCTTGCTATCCCCCCAAAAATTATTTCTAATATTTCATGATAACTTCTGTTACATCTCAAAATCCTTAGTTTGGAAACTTAGCTAATTCTGAATCCTAAATCTCATTTTCTAAACCCTCTTCATCATCAATGGAAAAGCTTATATTATTGGAGATTTCTGTTATATATTCCATAGGTGCCTCTTTTCACTAAACCAAATATGTCACTTTTCTTTTGCCTTTTCCTTTGCCTATACTTTGGGTTTTGTTTGTTTGTTTATTGTCTCTCAATGTACTATAATATGTAGTACTCCCTAGAGTAAATTTGAGATAGGGATCCAAATATGAACTCCAGAGCTAAAAGTTGCCTCATATAATGCATGTTATATCCTCCTCGAACATTATCCCTGCACTCTTATTGAATGTGACTTTGGTCTTAGACAAATAAACAAAACAAACACACACAACAACAACAACAAAACAAATCCAAATTTGTTGTGGTTTTTGTTTTTGTATTTATGATATATTAGCTTTCCTCTTCTTCTCTGTGTTTAGGTACTCATAAGAGGATTGGTTGTTTAAATTTAAAGACAACTTTATTTGTTCTTTATATGTTGGCTTCTAAAGAGCATATGTAAAAGAGAAAATTAAACACTGTTAAATTAAGTCAACAACTAAAATTTATTTTATAACTTAGAGTGCAAAAAGAAGTGCCAATGTAGATCACTATGCCACATCAGACTTAATACACCTATTATTTTAGATATTTATTATGTTGTTATTTACATTTCATGACAAAGTGGCAACATTTTCAACAAAAGGAGATTTAGACCTAGGTTCATGAAGACATCTGCTAAAATAATTCATTTTATAAGGTGATACGTTGAGTACTCAAGGACTAAGAAAATGTCTTACTCATCAATGTTTCAGAGGATCATTATGAGTAGTATGTAGTCGGTGCTCAATGTTGGGAGACAATTCTTCATGGGTCTCCCACATTTCTGCATGTCTTATTACAGATTTTTTTTTCTCCAAGACTGTATTTTCAAAAATCTTTGTATAGCTAACAGGCTGGGAGGATAAGAGATATCTTATGTTTCACCGTACCTTAGAGGAACCTAACTTACTTAGTGTTACCCAGACTCATGGGGTATTTGGCACATTGATTCAACTGATGGATTTGGGCATGGTTCATAGTAGAGGACAGAGCTAAAGTTATCTCTTGGGCAGGGTCTTTTATAATATTGTTTTTGCTTCTATATAAACTAGAAATTGACCTGTTACATGTTTTACTTTTCCATCCCTAAGTGCCATAGGGGATTATCCCAATAAGGGAAAATTGCAGGCAGAGAAGTGCTAGTGTGATAAACTCTTATGACCAATGGGTCAGGATTTAGTGTGAGCATCTCTACCTTCTATGTCCAAGCTTTCACTATATAGATGAGATCCTGTAGGTTGTATGTGAATTATATATCAATTTTTTAAAATCCTGTTTCAATGGTCCTGATTATGGTGAGTATTATCACACACATTTGTATTCAGGGGCTAGCTGATAGATCTGAAAAAAATTCTGGGGCCTGAATTCTGAAGCCTGTTTATCAGTAGGTTCTGGGGACTCGCCTATGTGGGAAAAAGTACAATGTTCAGTCTCTCCAGTAGCCAAGGAAAAACTCCTGTCTATTCAGCTCTTTACCACAAAAAAGGAGGCCCAACATCATATCAGACCCTTTCAGTAATGCAGATAATAGAAGTCTCTGTGAATGGTGATTTGGCTATTTGGAACCTCTCTCCTCCAACTGGAAGCATCCTTGTGGTTTTGGGTTTGTGGCCCTTCTCACCCAGATGCCAGGCATATTTATATTGAAATCAGCTATTGCCATCCTACTTGACTAGAAACTAAATGATTGACCCATTGAGGCCTTGTGACTGTCTGGCTTGATGTTCTCAGTTTGAGAAGTCAGATTCAATCACCAACAGGTATGACAGCCCCAAAAGCCACACTTGTTAGAGTGGCTCAGTGGCATCTCAGCTTTACATGAAAAAGTGGAAGTCATACCTCTCAGGAAAACTTTGTCCCCACTTCATGGCCTAATCCGAAGCTGCTGGCTTGGAGGGACCTTGATTCACTCAGGTTCCCCTAATGCTTTGGCCTGGTTCAGGGATGGTTCAGCTAGGCTGAAACTCAACTGAATCTTGAGCTGCAGCCAATGGCCTCAGAGTTTGGTCTGCCATGTGGAAAACTATAGACTCGCTGACTAAAAACACTCTGTTTGGGGCCCACACACCAGGGAAACAAATCACAGCTGCACCTGATTACCAAACAGAACCATTCTGATTACTCATGTGGATGTCCATGGCAAGGCCTATTCTCCATGAGACGAGTAGAATCGTATCACTAATTGGGCCTGATTCTGTTTCTGAGGCGAGCCTTCCGGTGCTTGCCATACCTGTGACTTCTGCAAAACTTACTTAATTGTTTTACGGTGGAGGAGGTCCCATTCCATGGGTCCTTGTCTCTGCCTGCTCTTGGAAAATTGACCACACGCATTACACCTTCAATACCTTACCTTTGTTTATACCTTTTCAGATGATCTATTAGCTGATTTTGGCCATATAACTGTGACCTTTGAAACTTGTCTTCATAATTTCTCAATTTTCTAGACCATTGGAGTCTGACAGTTGTGTGTGTTTTATTACAAAATCCACTCAACAAGGAGCTAATAGTGGGACTCTACCCACTCACACTTCCTTTTGTCCATGCAATTTAAAAAGTAGTTTGATCAGTTAACTGGGGATCAGTAAGGATTAACCATTACAGCTACTTCCTAAGTAATAATTAGGAAAAATGCATGGCGGGTTTTGACAGCTCAGGATTCTATCCTGGTCACTCCTGTGCAAAATGCTTAATTATTTTCCCCAATAGCAAGTCTCAGGCCAGCATTATTGCCATATCTTCATGGCGAGGCCTGGCCAAAGGGCGCTTAGGATAAGTTACATGGTTAAGTTTTATAAAAATGCACCCTTTCCTCTAGTTCCCCACCCTGCCAGATGGAAGGTCTAACTGTAGTATACAATTATAGCTAAATGAAGTGGAAACTGAAATTTTGAGGAGATGGAAAACAACCTCTCAGAACCACTGAAGGGAATACCTTATATTCTGAGAGGTATAGGGGAGAGAAATTAGCAAACTTTTTCCTTCAGAACTATCCCAGAAGCCTTTATCCACAAGAAAAATGTTCCTAAATTGCTGCAAGCACCTTAAATTTAACCTATTGCTGGGTCTGCCATCCCTTTTCAGGAGGTTGTGGAACACAACTTGGTAATCATTTCCCTGAAGTTTGCTGGTTAGTCTATCATGACAACAGGCGACAGCCTGACAGCAGGAATAGAGTGAAAATCCTGCAGCTCCCATGTACATAATCTCTGAATGTTTTCTCCACCCCATTCTCAGTCATCCCATGGACTGGACAAATGCCACCTGGAAGGTGTCCTGCTCACAAATTACCTTCGAATGTTTCAGGAAACAACACTATGGCCCTGGAAAGTATTCAAGTCAGCCTCAACTCACGGGCCAGGGTTGTTTTAGATGGCAGAACTGCATGAAACTTCTTCATCAAAAGCCAAGAAGGAGTCTGTAATATCTGATACTAGCAGCTGTGCCTGGATTAAAGCCTCAATCTAGTGGGAAGGTAAATACAGAAACTTAAAGGTAAAACCACCTGGGCTATTAATAGTAACCTTAATTAATTGCATCATGAGGATAACCAAATGGTTTTAGTCCTAGCCTCTGTCAGATTATTTAGAGTGGCCACAGGAGTGCATACTTATGGGAAACTTTGCCATGTAGAATAAAGGGGTAGATATTGTTAGGAGACAATTTTCCACTGGGCTCTGACAATTATGCATGATTTATGGCAGCTTTTGTTCTGGACCGTCTTTTCAAAGATATTAATATAGCTAACAGATTTGAAAGATGGAGATAGTCTTTTAGTGTTTCCCTCTGGGGAAGTCAACATTAATTGTTTGATATAATAAAGATACTGACATTCTCTGGAGCCTAAGATGATCAACATCACTAATAATCAGAGAAATTCAAATTAAAACCACAATGAGATATCATCTCACACCTGTCACAATGGCTATCATGAATAAATCAACAAACAACAAGTGATGGTGAGGATATGGAGAAGGGAACCCTAGTACACTGCTGGTGGGAATGCAGAGTGGTGCAACCACTATGGAAAACAGTATGAAGGTTCCTCAAAGAATTAAAAATGGAACTTCCATTTGACCCAGGGATCCCACTTCTGGGAATATATCCTAAATACCATGAAACACCATTCAGAAAAGATATATCACCCCTATATTCATAGCAGCATTATTTACAATAGCTAGGATTTGGAAACAGCCCAAGTGCCTATCAGGAGATGAGTGGATAAAAAGCTGTGGTACATCTACACAATGGAATACTAGGCTGCTGTAAAAGAGAAGGGTCTCTTACCCTTTGAGACAGTGTGGATGGACCTGCTAAGTGAAATACGCAGATCAGAGAAAGAAATATAGCATGATCTCATTTGTGGAATCTGATGAAAAAAATTAATTGACCAACAAAATAAGACCCTAGGCATGAAGGCATGGAACAAACTGACATATCTTGGGGGGAAGGGGGGGGAGTGGGGAACGAGAAGAGATAGACCAAAGAATTTATATATTTATATTCATAGCCCATGGACACAGACAATAGTGTGATGAAAGCCTGGGAGGGGCAGTGCTGGGTGAATGGGGGACAAAAGGGAGATAGAGGATATCTGTAATACTGTGAACAATAAAAATATATATTTTTAAAAATAAATACATACAAATAATACATTATATATAAATTAGTTTATTCTAGAATACAAGGATTAATGTTTAAAAAATCAATGGTATATGCATAAAAAGTATTTGATAAAATCCAAATCATATATAAAATCATCATGATCATGATCATGATAAACATATTAACCTCTTGGAAAGGTAAGAAGATGCTATGGAAGGTAACTTCCTTAATCAATTCAAGAACCTATATTAACAAGTACTTTACTTAATGGTGGTATGTTGAAAGCTTTCACCTTGATTTGAGGAGCTAAAAAAAGATGTCTGCTCATATTCAACAATTTACTGGAGGTAGTAGTCAGGACAACAAGGCAAGAAAAATAAACTCAAGGCATAAGAATTAGAAAAAAAAGAAATAAAATTGTCATTCTTCTGAGATGACTTATTGTGTATACAGAATATTCAAAAGACTTGAGAGATAAACTACCAAAATTAATAAGTGATTTCAACAAAGTGGCAAAATATAAGGTTAATATGCAAAAATAAATATAATATCAGAAAACATCAACTACCTAGGGAAAAAAAATCTAACCAAAAATGTACAAGACCACTACAAGAGCATTGTGCACAAAAACCTTAATTGGCCTAAATATATGGTGGAATATTCTGTGTTCATGGATTTTAAAATGTAATATTCTAAAAGATATCAGGTCTCCCACATTGGTTTATAGATTCACTGTATCCTAAGACAAAAATCCTAATTTTTTGTGCAAATTCACAGGATGATTCCAAAATTTGTACAGAAATGAAAAGGGTCAATAGAGTAGTAGTAGCACTTTCTTGAAGAGAAAGAACAAAATTGGAACTTTTTATAAGACTAAATATCAAAACTTATTATAAAGTATATAGTAATTAATGATGTAAGGATAAACAATAAAACAATGAGAAAAATTAAGAGAACCCCCCCACACAGTTACCTGAGTTGAAACAAAGCTTCTACTGCAATCCATTCTGAAAAGTATGGTCTGTATAACAAATGGTTTTGAGTCAATGAGATAACCAAATGTGTGTGTATGGGAGGGAGGGGATCTCGACCCTTTTCTCACACTACTCACAAAAATTACTTCCAGATGAATCATGGACTTAAATTTTGAAAGTTAAGATCATAAAGTTTCTATAATATGATCTGGGAGTAGGCAAAGATTTCTTATATGTTAAAAAACTTTTGTTTTTAACTTAAAACTAGAAACAGTCTTTTCATCAAAACGAACCGTAAGAGAATAAAAAATAAGCTTCAGAATTTAGAAGGGATATTTGCAAAGAAAAGGAGAGTAGTATTCAGAATATATAAAGAACTTCTACAAATCAGTAAGAAAAAAGTGTACAACCTAACTGTAAAATACCCAAACTCTTGATCATATCACAAATGTGGATAACTAAATGGCCAGGGAGCATATGAAAAGGTACTCAACATTATTAATTATGAGAAAATTTCAAATTAAAACAATAAGATACCATGACAAAACTTACTGGAATAGGGGAAAAAGTCATGAAAATATAAACTGTCGGTGAGGATAAGGCTAGTCTAAAATTCTCATATTCTGCTTATAGAGCTACAAATTAATACAATCACTTTGGAATAATGTTAGGCACTATCTACTAAACATGGGTAAAGACTATGATCCAGAAATTCTATTCCTAAAAGAAATGTGAATATATATATATATATATATATATATATATATATATATATATATCAAAAGATATGTAAAAGAATGTTCATAGCACCTTTAGCCATAATAGGTAATACTAGAAATAATTCAACAATAACTAATCTTTCAATAGTAGAATAGAGTTTTGGAAAGTGGTATATTCAAATAATGGATTACAAGTGGTATATTCAAAAGAGTGGAATTTATACAGCTGCATTCAACCACATAGATGACTCTCACAGACATAATACCATGCGAAAGAAGAGCACATACAGTACGGTTCCAGTTATAGAAAGTTCAAAAATAGGCAAAACTAATCTATGGTAAAGGAGGTATGAATACTACAAAGGCATGAGGAAGTCTTTTGGGCATGTCCGTATGTTCTTTATCTTAATCCGACTGGTGGTTATGCCAGTGTTAACTATTTAGAGAGGAGGGAACAGAATGAGCAAAACTAAGGATGTAAAAGGCAAGTGCTATTGAGAGTAAAAGTGTACTCAACTTTGTTGGAACGTACGGAAGCCAGAGGGGAGAAGTGGTGAGTATGTCTGTACAGCTTGCTACCTTTTTGTGGAGTACATGAATAACAATTTAAGGAGGTTATTCATTTTTCTAGGGAACAAAGAATTATTAAAGGTTTTTTTAAAGAGGGTATATATAAGTTCATAGTTATATTTAATAAGGAATAATTGATACAATGTGTAAATCTGGTTGAAGAGTATCCCAGAACTCTTGTCAATATTCTATAACCATGATTATATACTGTAGGGTAAATTAAGATGTTAAGAAATTAGAAGAATACTTTTTCAAGTGTTATTTTAAAAAACGATAACAGTGTTCAGAGGTTATAAACTTTAGAAACTAGTTTAGCTCCAAAATAGTATACTAAAAATATTGTACGATCAGTATTTCTATGTTATAGTTGTTACTTACTTCATCAAATTTAAAATCCTCTAAATCTATTTCTTCATATTCTTCTTCAGATTCTTCATTCTTAATAGCCTCTAGAGCTGTTGTCAGTTTCTTTCGCAAAAGAAAGCCCTTCCAAACCGCCTAAACAAAAATTTAAAGCATGTTATACAAGGTTATAGATCAAACTCCAAACCAGATTCTCCGTATTATCCCATTAGGAAGATAAAACATCTTAGACCTTAGTTTAATGGCTCAGTAATCTGTTTTTTGAACTTTATGTGACACTTAAAACTGCAAGATAAATTAAACAACTGCATGTGTCTAAAGTTTTGAATCTCAGGAGACTTTCCTTGTGGTCAGCAGAAAAGAATCTTTAAAACTCCCTCAACTGCACATGTAGGTCAACCAATCAATTATCTGATAATTCCTCCAGGACCCATTCTAAACTAAGAAGAAAGAGATATGAAAGAAAACTAATTTTGCTAATTTTTAAATGATTATATATAAAATAAACTAACACATATTTAGGAAAATGTCACCATACATAAATGGCCATATTAGAGAAATAGTATCCTGGACCATAACAATTAACTAATTCTTCCTTAAAATAAACTAAGCGTAAAAGTAATAGAACTAAAACCATTTAGATTCCCCAATAACCTTGGAGTAGGGTAAACTTCCCTAACTGTAACTCTAAGATCACTGCAGCTTTTTATTTAAAAATGAATATCTTTATATACTGCTAGGAAGTATGCTCCCAGATATATTATATATTATAGATATAAGTATAAAGAACAAGGTAGACAGAGTGGGTTGTTTTTGTCTCTTCCTATTTGAAATATTTTTCACAGATAAATGCATGTTACCATTTATCTATGGAAGACTGTATATAAATATATAATAAATGTATCTAAATATATATTTAAATAGATGCATAAATAGTATAAATATAATATGTTTAATAATTGTATGTAAATATATATTTAAATATACCTATATATTTAAATATACATGTATATGTGGTTTCTAATATTTAAAAAGTAAAAGTATATATTATAAAATAGTTATAAAAATATTAACTTATAGAGGCAGAAAACAGGGTGGAAGTTACAGCAATAGAAGCCAGACTTCTGTGACTATACCTTGCTTAGATTTGACTTTGGAACTGTGTGCATACTTAGGATAATTGTAAAACAAATAAATATGAAAAAAGAAATTCCTAAAAAAAATAAAAATATGTTTCATACTGCAGGTATAACCACACAGAAGTTATTTAAAGTGACTTTAAAATAGATTTATTTAATTATATCCCTAGTAATATATACTCAAAATACACATTTAACTATCAAAGATACTTTAAATATGTTTTCCATAAGGGTAATGATAATGATATATTGATATCATTATTCTGAAAAATACATATATTGAGAATTTATAAACAGACAACAGATACACCATATATGACAGCAGAAGTCACTCACAAACTCAGCAGCAACCAGCCTAAGCAGCCAAAACACAACCTCTACAATTAGCCAAGACTTGGTCAATGACTGATATTAAGAAATAATTAGCAGTTTTTAGGTTAGTAATATACTGCAGTAAACTAATAGATCTTATAGAAATTTATAATTATATATTTACAAAAGGAATAAGATCTGATTTTTTTTTTTCAAATAATCTAGTGATGAGGCGGGAGAGGTGGCTTGGTTATAAAAGAGTTGGCTATAGAAGATAGCAAGGTCAGGTACCGACACAGAGAAAAGAGGGTATAAAGGAAATTGTTTAATCCAGGTCTTTAATGACAAAGATTCATTCACTGTGGCTCACAATGGATCCAGCCTAACTCATTAGGGAAAGAACATTTACAAAGCTCCAGACTATAATACATAACATGTGTTTTTCTGGTGTGAGACATATAGATATCTTCTTCATGAGTCTGCATCAGGAATTCAAGCCCCAGACATCTCTATTTTGTTTATGAAAAATAATGGTAATATAAGTATGGAATAAGTAATATTTAGGTTCTTATTTGTTTCTGTCAAGGTCTCAATTTTTCAAGTAATCCATCTATGATTGATTCATTTTTATTTCACACATTCAAGTCAATTCCCTGCCTGGACAACTATATCTAGTCTAACTGTGCTATGGCTTCTTATTATTCCAGTAATATGAAATTCTACGTTGTTTTTATTTTCACTGCCCATTATACCAAGAATTCCATTCTCTTACATATTTACACTGAGCATTATATATTTCTCAAAGTGTATCTTACATACTAGTACTTTGTTAGAATAGGCTAAGTGCTATAATAAAAATACATAGTAGCTCAGAAAAAAAGTTATTTATTTCTTGACCATATAACAAACACTGAGAGAATATACAACACAATGGGACACCACTTTAGCAAAGAGCAGTGGTTCTCAACCTTCTGGCCCTTTAAATACAGTTCCTCATATTGTGACCCAACCATAAAATTATTTTCATTGCTACTTCATAACTGTAATGTTGCTACTGTTATGAGTCGTAATGTAAATATCTGATATGCAGGATGGTCTTAGGCGACCCCTGTGAAAGTGTCGTTTGGCCGCCAAGGGGGTCGCGACCCACAGGTTGAGAACCGCTGGCACAGAGTGATTGAGATATCCAGGCTTAGCAGACTACAATCTCAACAGACAGCTTCCAAAGATACCTCAGAGGCTGTCTTCATTTCAGCCAACAAGAAAGGGGAAAGAATATGGAGGAATGTCTGTGGGAGGTGTTATGGGCCAGGCGTGGAAGTGGTAGAAATATCTTTCACTCATGTTCTATTGACTGGAAAGGGACCATACTAAAGCGTAAGGGAAACTGGCTGTATGCTAGGGAGAAGAGGAGAAGGGGAGTTTTGGTAAGCAGAGAGTGGTCAGCACATCATTCATGAAATCTTCATTTTGCTCTAAAGCCCAGGATGTTTCTACTGTATCATGCTCTGCTCTCCAGGATGATTAGGCAGCCTAGAATTTATATTTTAAGGTGAATGGTTTTCAAAACTAGATGATTGTACTCGAGAGAAAATAGAGTTGAGATGACTTTAATGATTTTAAGTACCATGATATACAACAAAAGAGACATGTTCTAAGTTACAAAGAAAGGCTAAATTTTGCTTACTTTTGTAAGCAAAAGAAGCTTGGCCAATTCACAACAAGGAAGAGCAGAGGACGCCTGGAGAATAGTAGGAACAAGGATCTGGGCTGGACGGGCTGAGAGGGTGAGGAGGAAGATGCACTGCACCAAAGCCATGTCCCTTGGGGACAGACATAACATCCCACTGTAGAATGAAAGTCCACAGGGCTGCTGGCAGCCAGGGAATCTAGATCTAAGACCAGAGCTGCTAAAGGCTGCGTCCAGAAAGGCGGCCTGAAAAGTGGCTGGAGCAGCATGGTGCCAGCTGGAGAGAAACCAGAGGTTTCATGGTTGTTTTGCCTTTCTTGTCTTTGCTTTTATTCACTAAATCCAGTTCATAGGACTTTTCAACTGCAAATACTCACCTGAGACTTCCATGCCGGGATAACGGCACAGATTTGCAGATCCTAAGGAGAGGCTGTGGAGGGAAGCAGGGCAGGGAGATATGGCCAGGATCCTGCATTGGGACATTCTTAACCTTGCAAACCTAAGCAGCTATTTTTCTCCTGAAAAGCCAGCCCCTCCCAGTAGCCTCAAGCCAGGTAATACAGCCTGCCATACCCTGCCTGCATTTTGAGCTACAAAGGAAAGAAAGGATCTGAAGAGCCTCAAAGAGCCTTCAGTGACTAGGTTGGAAGAGGGGTCCACCCCACTATTCTGGGAACCAGACTGATAAAAACTCCAGGTTGCCAGCCAACCCCACTGGTCTCCATACAAGGATCTCTGACCAACCAAGGCCAGAGTAATATTTTGGGCCACTTGCAGAGGAATAGCTCTGAGTCAGGGAAGAAACACCTCATTCTCAGACAGCCAAACAGCACCACCCCCACCTAAAGCCCTGTCATAAACAGATGCTTGAATGATTAAGATTGACAGTTGGCTACAGGAAAAGCAGGCAGATTGATCCTGCCTGCTTGCAGCCAAGGCCTGTGGAGACAGACACAAACAGAGGGGTGGTGGATCGCTTGAAACTTCAACATGGTACTAAACACCAAAGACAGTGGCTGACAGTGGTCAGCACCTAAGTACCTAACAGGAAGCCCAGAACTGGCAGACAGAAGAGTGGGGTCCTAAACCAGCTCTCATGGGGCATTAAAACTCAGATGAAGCAAATGACACTTCACTTTTTTATCTTTTATTTAAAAATATTTTTAATATTATCTTTTCTTTATTCTATTTTTATTTTTTATTGTTATTTCATTTTATTTTATTTATTTTTTGCATGTTTTTATTCTTCACTTCTCCCTTTTTCATCCTGGTTTTTTTCTCCTGTCCCTGCTTTAGTTTTTCTCTTTCCTTTCTTTTTACCCCTTGTTAAAAATTGATCTTCTTTATCTGATTTATTGATGTATTATTACTATGTATTCTCTGTTGGTATAGTCATATGTCTAATTTCCTCTTCTGTACTCCTACTCCACGCCCCCTTCTCTTTTTTCTTTCTTCGCTAGGCATTTTTTTCTTTTCCTCTCCTCTCTTGCTCTTTTCTTCTCCTAATTTGTTAATTAGTTTTACTTACTAAATTCAAGCCTATCTGCTATCTCCTCTACTCTCCTTCTCAATCAATCAATCAATTAATCAATCAATATTTATTTTTATTTATTTTTTAATTTTATTTTTTCTTCTTATCCACTCATTCTCTTTTTACCTCCTCTATACTAAACTGTGGCCCTTTCCATATTCATCAAATTCCTTAACCTTATTTTCTGTATTTAAGCTCTACCTCTACAGATTTTACCCCCCTTTATCAGGTTGTTTTTTGTTTGCACTTTTTGGTTTAATTGTTTGTTTTGTGGTATTTTCTCCCCATATATTTTTTTTCCTTTTTCTTTTTTTCTCTTTCCATTTTTTCTTTCTCAATAACTTGTTTTGCTCTTCTCTCTCCTAATTCTCTTTTCTGGGGTGGTCACTTTAATTGGGGTTATAAGTGTCTTATATACATTCCTGCTCTGTTCCTTTTGTGTCGTGTCTTGTTGTGTTGTATTTTGTGCTGTTCAGTCAGCACCTCCACAACAGTTGGCTTGGCATGGTAGAGAGTGAGTCACATAACCAGACACCCTGAGAGGAGACTCTATCCATGAGTGGGACAATAACATTCAAGATGCAACTTCATCAAAAGAACCCAAATATCTCAAGTAGGGTGCATCCCTAGAACACCCAGCATAGAAGACCTGAGAGACAGCACTGCTGAGTCCCGCAAAACATCTACTACTTATTAAAAATTCAAAAAATCTGGATAGCATAGCAATTTGATTTAATATATAGAAATAATCACAAAGGAACAGCAAAAATCTGAGACAAAGAAACAACACCCCTATAAAAGAAAAGGAGGAATGACAAGGAAAGGAAATAAATGAAATGGAGGCAAGCAATTTGTCAGAGAAACAATTCAGAGTAATGATTATAAGGATGCTCAAAAGGCTGGACAAGAAATTCACCAGCATGTGTGAGAATCAAGAGGAAATGAAGAATGACATAGCTGCAATAAGGAACACAATGGAAGGTTTCAACAGTACACTAAAAGAAGCTGAGGACTGAATCAGCCAGTTAGAAGACAATGTAGAAAACAAACAAGTAGAGCAGGAACTGGAAAAAAACAAACAAACAAAAATTTAAAAGCTGGAGAAGAGTCTAAGGGAGCTTTGGGACAACATGAAATGAAACATCTGCATAATAGGGGTAATAGAAGGAGAGGAAGCTGAGTAAAGAATAGAAAACCTGTTTGAAGAAATATTGACAGAAAACTTCCCTAACTTCGGGAGAAAAGAATCACACAAGTCTAAGAAGCACACAGGAATCTCAGACAAGATGAACCCAAAAAGACTGACACCAACACATCATAATGAAATTGGCAAACATCAACAACAAAATAAGAATCTTAAAGGCTGCCAGAAAGAGACAGAAAGTTATCTACAAGGGATCTCCCATATTAGACTATTAACTGATTTATCAAAAGAAACACATCAGGCCAGAAAGGAATGGAATTAAATATACAAAGTTTTACAAAGAAAGGGACTGAATCCAAGAATACTCTATCCAGGAAGGCTATTATTCAAAACTGATGGTGAAATCAGGAGCTTCACAGACAAAAAACGGCTAAGAGAGTTTACTACCACCAAGCCAGAAAAGCAAGAAATGCTAAAGGGACTGCTGTAAAAAGAAAAAAAAATAGAAAGGGAAGAAGGAACAAGGCATAAAGAATTAAAATGGCAACAAAAAAGAACATATCAATAATAACCTTAAATGTACATGGACTAAATGCTCCAATCAAAAGACACACAGTAACTGAATTTATAAGAAAACATGACCCATATATATGCTGTCTACAAGAGACCCACCACAGAACAAAGGACTCACAAAGACTGAAAGGGAAGGGATGGAAAAAATTTTTCCAGGAAAATGGAAATGAAAAAAAACACAAAAACTGGGGTAGCAATACTTATATCTGACAAAATAGACCTCAAAGTGAAGGCCATAACAAGAGATAAGGAGGGCCAATTCATAATACTAAAGGGATTGATACAACAAGAGGATATAACTTTGGTAAACATATATTCACCCAATGCAGGAGCACTAAAATACATAAAAAAACTTCTGGAAGGTATCAAGGAAGAGATCAACAGCAATACAATCAAATTAGGGAGCTTTAATGCCCCATTGACATAACTGGATAAATGATCTGGACAAATAATCAGAAAAGAAACAGCGATCCCAAATGACTCACTAGATCAGATGGATTTAATTGACATCTTCAGAACACTCTACCCCAAAGCTGCGGAATATACATTCTTCTCAAGTGCACATGGAACATTTTCAAAAATAGTCCACATAATAGGGCATAGGCTAAGTCTCCACAAATTCAAGAAGATTGAAATGTCAAGCATCTTCTCAGATCACAATGGCATAAATTAGAAATTAACAACACTAAAAACAATAAAAAACAATCAAACACATAGTGGCTAAATAGTATGCTATTAAACAAAGAATGGGTTATTAAAGAGATCAAAGAAGAAATAAAAAAACATTCTGGAAACAAATGAAAATGAAAAAAAAATCCAAAACCTATGGGACATAATGAAAGCAGTCCTGAGAGGGAAGTTCATAGCACTACAGATCTACCTCAAGAAACAGAAAAACTGGTAATAAGTTATCTAACCCTACAATTTAAATAACTAGAAAGAGAAGAATAAAAGCCCAGAGTAAGTACAAGGAAAGCAATAATAAATATCAGTGTAGAAATAAATGACATAGAGATTAAAAAAAAATACAAAAGATCATTAGAACTGAGAGCTGGTTCTTTGAAAGAATAAACAAGATTGATGAACCTCTGCCAGGCTCACCAAGAAACAAAAAGAGAGGACCCAAATAAACAAAATCAGAAATGAAAGAGGTGAATTAACAACCGACCCCACAGAAATACAAAGGATTATAAAAAAAGTACTATGAAAACTCTACTCCAACAAGCTGAACAACCAAGATGAAATGAACATATTTCTAGAAAAATACGACCTTCCAAAACTCAGGAAAAATAAAAAAATCTGAATAGGCCAATAATGTGGAGGAAATTGGAGTAGTCTTCAAAAGACTTCCAGCAAACAAAAGCTCTGGGCCAGACAGTTTCACAGGGGAGTTTTACCAAAAATTCAAAGAACTAACACTGATCCTCCTCAGACTACTCCAAAAACTTCAAGAGGAAGGAACACTTCCAAACTCTTTCTATGAAGCCAGCATCACCTTAATCCCAAACCCAGATACCAGTAAAGGCATTACAAAGAAAGAGAATTACAGTTCAATATCTCTGATGAACATAGATGCTAAAATCCTTAACAAAATTCTAGCAAATCAAATCCAGCATTCCATTAGAAAGATCATACACCATGACCAAGTGGGATTTATTCTGGGGATGCAAGGATGGTACCATATCCACAAATCAATAAACGTGATACATCACATAAACAAATTGAGAGACAAAAATCACATAATCATATCAATTGATGTAGAAAAAGCATTTGACAAAATCCAACACTTTCTTGATAACTCTCAGCAAAGTGGGAATAGAGGGATCATATCTCAACATAATAAAGACCTTATATGACAAACTGACAGCCACCATCATACTCAATGGGCAAAAACTAAAACTATTTCCTCTAAGAATAGGAACAAGACAGGGATACCAACTTTCCCCACTCCTGTTTGACATAGTACTGGAAGTGCTAGCCATAGCCATCAGACAAGAAGAAGAAATAAAAGGCATCTAAATTGGAAAAGCAGAGTAAAACTGTCACTATTCACAGATGACATGATATTGTACAAAAATAAAGCTTTCTACTTTATTCATTCCCCAGTGTGAGTCTCATAAAAATTATTTTTCTCGATATATTGCAAGAAATCCACCCCCACTAGAAACCAGGGGAGATGAGGACCTTTCCCCTCCATTAACATGAATAACAAATAAATCCAGTATTTGAAAATCACTAAGATTTGAGAGTTGCCTGCTATCTATAATAATAAAAGTGTAATATGCTTATTAGACTGGACAGCTGAACGACCTTCCAGACATCAGCTGTGGTAGCGGGGGCCAAGGCAGAGGTGGTTAGGGGCAATCAGGCAGGCAGGCGACCAGTTAGGGGCAATCAGGCAGGCAGGCAGAGTGGTTAGGGGTGATCAGGCAGATAGGTGAATGGTTAGGGGCAATCAGGCAGGCAGGCAGAGGTGTTAGGGGCGATCAGGCAGGCAGGCAAATAGTTAGGGGTGATGAGGCAAGCAGGCAGAGGGATTAGGGCTGATCAGGCAGACAGGTGAGTGGTTAGGAGCCAGTGGTCCCAGATTGAGAGAGGGATGTCGAACTACCGGTTTAGGCCCGATCCCACCAACCAATCGGGCCTAAACCAGCAGTCAGACATCCCCCAAGGGGTCCCAGATTGCAAGAGGGTGCAGCTCGGGCTGAGGGACGCCCCCACCCATGCACAAATTTCGTGCACCAGGCCTCTAGTCTATATATATAAAACCCTAATATGCAAATAGACCAAATGGAGAAACAACCGAACAACCGAACAACTAGTCACTATAATGTGTGTTGACCACCAGGGGGCATGCATGGAACATAGCAGTTGTCAGCAGCAGACGGCAGAGCACGAAACATGGCGGGCATCAGCCGTGGCGGGTTGGTGGAGCAGGTGAGCAGGGGTGCCAGACCAAGGCAGGGCACTGGTCACTGTCATCAGAGCGAGCCTCTGGTAGTTACTAAAAATTCTTTGCTCCCACTCACCGCGGTCCTAATTCTTTGCTACCACTCACCGCGGTCCTGACCAGCGCTTGCACCTGCTGCCAGTGCCTGACGTTGGCCCCAATCGCTCTATGCCATCAGCAGATGCGAGCGGGGCCAACAACATCAGAACATGGGAGCAGCAGCAGTGGGAGCGGGCTGCCGGCAGGCAGGGGACTAAGGGCCACAACGGGAGGGGCTGGGCAGGAGTGCAGAGGATGGGCCAAGACCCGCCCCTGTGCCCTCCGCAGCCTCGCAGCCCACAGTTCCTTTCAAGGTGCACAAATTCGTGCAATGGGCCCTTAGTATAGAATAACCCAGTGAAAGATGACCAATGCATCCCTTCTGATTATTTCACCAAAAGATTGATACTAACCTGAATAACAATTGCAGCCTTTTCCATCTGTTCTTGGATATTCCCAGTGTTTTGTATTTTTTCTTCCTTTAAAATAGTTTGATTTTTGATGCCGGACTCTGGCCGGGATCTCAGGAGTCCTGATGAAGCAGTATGCAGTTTTGTAGATAAATGAATCCGTCTGCGCACAATGTAACCACGCCAGTATGCCTGGATTACTTTAGCTGCCATACTATTATGAAGAGAAAAGAAAACATTTTCAGTTCCTAAAAATACATAGTTGTAGATAAGAGGTCCTTCCTTATCAGCTATATTTGAAAACCTGGACTAAATAAATTATTTGAAAATAAGACATCATCTTTTGTTTAACTTTAGTCATAGAAGTAAAGATAGCACGGAAACTCAAATCTGAAGGACAGAAATGGGGCAGTAACTTAGAGAGGGATGTGAGTACAAGGAACTTTCTTTTTCTTTTTCTTTTAAGGAGGAAGATATTGCCTAGATTTTGCATGCTACTGAGGATGATGATCCAGGAGAGAGGGAGTAAAACAGATGATGTTGAAAAGAGGGGACAAAAGTAGGAACCAATGTTGAGTTGGCAAGAGAGGATGAGATCCTGTTCACAGTGGAGAGATCAGAGGAAGAAGAGCCCCCTGTCCTGATGAGGAAGGACCCACTTGGTCCTTATTAGCTTCACTTTCCTTCATGCCCATAATTAAATACTTAAATCAGACCCTTACAAGCCCAGTAGTTACTTCTAACATGTTCCAAACCTACATATTTGCCAATGTCAGGCACTAGATCAATTCATGCCCCGCTTTTTCCACATCCCATTAGGCTGCCTATCAACATGAGCAAAATTTGAATAACAATGTATATTGATTATAAGTGGATTCTCAATGTGCTTAATTATTTAACTCTTCCTAAATGAATGTGCTTCCTTTCTCACCCAGATTAATGCGGGACTCTTATCAAAATAAAGAGTTTAGTCTAAATGCTAACTATTATCTTAATATTTCTTCAAATCCCTCAGTTTAGTTTAAAAGTCTTATGAAGGAAAACTAATTCTTGCATCATATCCTTCTCCAGTGCTTCCCTGAAACTGTTTTTAATAATTTGATAATTGTCAAACCCGATGATATTTTCTTCTACCTCATTCTAGTCACTTAAAGCAAAGTGGAATTATGTGATAAACACTGCCAGACATGACTAGATTTTTTTTCATAGTTATCTATTTATGGAAAATTAGAAAGAAATGATGTAACCATATTCTCTTATTATTTGGCACTATTATTGTTATTACTATTATTATCATCAATACCACTACCACAACCAACATTATCATCACCATCATTTTACCTAAAGCCTTTAGAAGCCTTCAATCTATTTTGCTATGTATGAATAGAAAATTCAAGTTAATGGATAAAACTTTTGGCCTAAGATACTGCTTGTACTCCTAATACTTGGAAACAAATAATCACTGCTAGAAAGAAAAACACAGGCCCCAAATAGCATCCTTGTGCTAAAAGCAAATGATACCAAACTCAGATTTAATACCTGATCTAATTGCAGATTTGATTCTCCCAGAATCATAACCTTAATCAACCCATCTGTAATTTTCTGGTCAAGTACCCATAAACAGTCATGTGCTGCCCGCCTGCCCCCCATACAAATAAGAGACTATCTGCATGATAAAAATCCTTCCTGTTCTCTTCCCCAAAGAAAAAGATGTCCTGGCTTCAAAATAATCCTTCTTTTCTTTCTTAATAGCTACCTTGCCCCATCCTTCTTCTTACAAAAACCTTCTATTTTGTACAACCTCTTATAGCTCCCTTCCAATTGATTCATGAATCACTTAATAAAGCCAATTAGGTCTTCAGATTTACTGGGTTAAATTTTGTTTTTTAATGTCACAATCCAACAAATCATTTCCTTCTCCCAGGGTGAACAGAACTTTGTAACTTTTGCTATGGATTTAATTCACATTCAACCATCAATTCATTTCTTCATCTTTTGAACAAAAAAAAAGTTATATCATTTTAAAGCACTATATATAATAGATACTTTGAATGTTAAAGAAAAGAGTCTGGAAAAATATTTGCAATGTATAACTGGTAAAGAATGAGAGATTTTTAACATAACACATTTAACCTAAGACAGCATCTTATATTTTACTAGAGGCCCAGTGCACAAAATTTGTCCATGGGTGGGGGTCCTAAGAGCCTGGCCAGCAATCAGCGCCAATCGGGGCCAGGTTGATTAGGGCTGGGCTCAGAGGGCCCAAAGTTCTTGGCAGGGCCGGAAGAGGAGGCGATAATCGCCGGGCCGTGCATGGATGGAATGGATCCCAAATATTGCCACCTCTATTGTCAGTGCCCCTCCTCTATCCAGTTCCCTCTCCCTCTTTCCCTTCCCCCCCCCCCCCCGCCACCGCAGCAGGTGGGCAGCAAGCCAAGGGCCTATCAGCCAGGAAGAGGGAGAGCATGGGAGGTTGGCTGCCATCCCTAAGGAGGGAGCTGGCCCTTGGCCCCCCCATGGAAAGCGGTCGCATCTTCTGCCATCCACCCCCAGTTCCCCGTCCCAGCCCAGAGACTGGGGGAAAGGACTGTGGGAGGTTGGATGGCCAGGAGGGAGGGACTGCGGGAGGTAGGCTGGCCGGGGGAGGTTGGCTGTGGGAGTGCACTGACCACCAGGGGGCAGCTCCTGCATTGAGTGTCTGCTCCCTGGTGGTCAGTGTGCATCATAACGATCGGTCATTCTGGTCGCTTAGGCTTTTATATATAGACTAGAGGCCCAGTGCACAAAAATTTGTGCACTGGCGGGGGGGGTCCCTCAGCCCGGCCTGTGCCCTATCTAAGTCTGGGACCCCTCGGGGGATAACCACCTGCTGGCTTAGGCCCGTTCCTTGGGGGATTGGGCCTAAGCTGGCAGTCAGTCATCCCTCTGGCAGCCCGGGAGCCCTCAGGGGATG